>NW_021604631.1:3138433-3206421 GCF_004785775.1 Grammomys surdaster
GAGGGGGGAAGGACCTGGCTTGAGCATTTGAAACCTCAAAGGCCACCCCTCAATGACACACTTCCTTCAACTAGGCCACACCTACTCCAACAAGGCCACATCTCCTAATGGGGAGGCTCTACGGTAACCAATCATTCATTCAAATCTATGAGCCTTTGGGAGCAATTTCTATGTAAACCACCAGGCCTCCTAACTCCTAGTGCTGGAATTAAAGATGTGCACCTCTGCATCCAGCTTTTATTTTGGTTGTTCACAGCCCAGGCTCAGGTACTTATGTTTGTCCAACAGGCACTGTATCCATTGAGCCATCTCCTCACTCCTGAGGATGTACTCTCGTCTTTTCTTCACTTGGCTCATCTTGTAGTGAGAGCGGCATGATAGAAAGACTTCAGTGTGCTTCTCTTCCTCTCTTGAATCTGTTAGAGACTGGCTTTTATAGGTGGTTCTTGAATATCAGAATGATAGATCTTTGAGTTCTATGTTAACCTGATTTGTGGCTTTTTATAGTAAAAACTGGCTTCTTTTTAATCTTCAGTGCTTTCAGTTTCTATTTTACTTGTCTAATATAAGCTCTTTCCGTAGCTCTGGTGGCACAGGTACTTTACTCACTCCTTTATTAGACTCTCTGAATTTCATTTTGATGTCTCTTATTAGAACTCATCATTTGATAAGTTGTATTTTGTTGAATGAGTTAATATTGATTTCAATTAGTATATGTAAATTAGGTGTATATGTTTTGTTGTTTTTATGATATATGTTTTTCTTGGCCCATTAAAATAGTTTAAAATTTAAAATTTTATTTTGGTGTTTAGCAGTATCTTCATGTATTATGGTTAAATCACTATTTCTGGCCATTTCAATAGTCTACTTCTGTTTTCTCTTTTTATTTTACAACTATCTACCAGAGTTACCAGGTAGTTGGTTTATTGTTTTTGTTTTTGTTGTTTTTGTTTTTAAACTATTATGGTACCTGAGGTCATTGTTTTAAAATTAGCTTCTCATTCAACATCTTGAAAGAAAACCTTCTGAAGTGACATTACAAATAGGTCTGGTGAACCATGGTCAACTGCTAAGTAGCTGGTACAGGATGCTCTACATTTACAGAGCTACAGCATCTGAACAGGATGTTCACACTGACAACAGGAGAGAACATAACTTAAAGGCCTGATTTGAGACTTGATTTTGCTCTCCTGGGACTGTTAGCTGCGAATCTGGTCAGTTTCAGGGACTTCTTGAGGCTATTTTGAGTTATTTCCTGTCTTAATAGAGCTTGCCTAAAAGCTGGAGTGTTTCACTTTCCAGTAGAGCATCCTATTGCTTTGCCTAAAGCAGTAAATAAAGGTAAACACTCTGTTGTAAGATTCCCCATTGTTTTGCTTTCTCTTTTCATCCTGTTTTAAGATTTTTTTTTTCCTCCAAGATGGAAGATTTTAAACTCAGAGGAAACTTCTTCATGACATAACCTTTCCTCATTTCCCATTCTGTCAGTCTGTCTTTCTTTCTGTCTCTTGCTCTCTGTCTGTCTGTCTTTCATTGCGTGTGTGTGTGTGTGTGTGTGTGTGTGTATGTATGTGTATGTGTATATATTTGTTACCTGTGTGAGGAGATGTAATCTCTCAGCTTCTTGTTCTAGTTGCTTGCTGCCATTTCTCTTTCTACCACTGAACATCTAGCCCTCCGGAACCATGAACCAAGTAAACCCTTCTTTAACTTGCCTGTGTGTGGGAAAAGGGGCCTCAGTGGAGGAGTCCCAGAGGCTTTCCATGCAGCGGGTCCCACATACAGGAGAAAGGTCTAGAGTTTCAAAGGCAGGAGGCTTTGGCAACGGCAGACCCCAATGACACGAGAAAGTCCTTGGTTCCAAAAGGGTTTATTTTCATGGCAGATGATACAAGGATCTGGATGTACCTGCCTTGAAACTCAGGGCAGACCTGAGTTAAGTAGGGAGGGAGAAAGGAGAAGGGTCTGGGGAAGAATGCTTAATTGGCTCTGCCCTCTATCCTTCATTAGTATGTAAATCTCTCTAGGGCCTGAGGCCTGTAGTCACACCCTCTACCTGTGCACTTTGGGAGGGGCTGCAATGGCCTACGTGACTGAACAATGTATGTACATGGAGAATAGACTGTGGGTCAGGATCCTGGGTTCTGGAGACGTAGCCAAAAACCTGCTGTTTCTCCCTTGGAGTCCCCGGGTTCCAGGCCCATGCCCAGCCATGAACCAAGATACCTTTACGATGTCCCATACCTCTGGTCATGGAATTTTATCATAGCTACAGAAAACTAACTAATAGAGCCTCTCAGAGAAAAGAATGTGTAAGCCAGCAAAGAAACGTAGATGATTTAGGATCTAGACGGGGGCTCATATCCATGTGTCCTTGGTGGTATTACTGGCACATGTTTGCTTGTCCGTTCAGTTTTTGTTGTTGTTGTCCCTTCTGGATCAATTCATATTTATAAGCATTGGTTGGTGTTTGTAGTACAGATATGATAATAAATGTGAATTCAGGGACCCATGAAAAATTCAATCAATGACTTTGTTTTTAAAATATCATTAAACATTGAACAGTCTTTTCTTTTTGCTAGATCCCATGTATTTGATTTCATGTTTTTCTCTCTATACCGAGTGGTGAGTGCAATAACAGAATGCTGTATAAGCAGCAGGAGCTTACAAGAAAGTTTGAGAATTGAACTTCAACTTGGAACTTTTTTTTTTTTTTTGAACAGTTGAAAAGCTTCTGATCAGAGGTAGATCTTAACCAATGTGTTTTCTTTCTCTTTTTTTTTTATTGGATGTTTTATTTACATTTCCTATGTTTTCCCCTTACCCCATCCCCAACCCACCCAGGAACCCCCAATCCCCTCACCCCTCCTCCTTCTTCTCTGTGGATGTAACCTCTATCTACCTCCCCCCACTCCCACCTCCCCACCCTCAAAATTCCCACCCCCTGGGGCATCCAGCCTTCATGCGGTCAAGGTTCTCTTCTTCCACCTATGCCCAGCAGGGCCCTCCACTCTTACATATTCAACTGAAGCCCTGGATCCCTCCCTAAGTGCTCCCAGGCTGGTGGTTTAGACCCTGGGAGCTGTGGTTGGTTGGTATTGTTGCTCTCCTCATGGTGCCGCAAATACTTTCAGCTCTCCTTCAGTCTTCACTCTAACTCCTCTATTGAGAACCCCATGATCAGTTCAATGGCTAGTTGTGAGCATCTGCCTCTGAGTATGTCAGACTCTTGAAGACCTCTGAGGAGATATCCATATCAGGCTCTTATCAGCATGCACTTCCTGTCTTCCACATCAGCATCTACCTTTGGTGATTGCACATGGGATAGATACTCAGGTGGAGTGGTCTTGAAACGGCCCCTCCTTCAGTTTCTGTCCCTCACTTTGTCTCCATATTTGCTCCCTTGAGTAATTTGTTGCTCCTTCTAAGAAGGACCGAATCACCCCCACTTGGTCTTCCTTCTTTATGGGCTTCATGTGGCCTGTGAGTTGCATCTTGGGCATTTCAAGGTTCTGGGCTAATATACAATAATCAGTGAGTGAATACCATGTGTGTTCTTTTGTGATTGGCTTACCTCACTCAGGATGATAATTTCTAGTTCCATCCATTTACCTAGGAACCTGTTGAATTCATTGTTTTTAATAGCTGAGTAATACTCCATTGTGTAAATATACCACATTTTTTGAATCCATTCCTCAGTTGAAGGACATCTGGGTTCTTTCCAGCTCCTGGCTATTATAAATAAGGCTGCTATGAACATAGTTGAGTATATGTCCTTGTTATATGTTCGAGCATCTTCTGGGTATATGCCTAGGAGTGGTATAGCTGGATCCTCAGGTAATGCTATGTCCAATTTTCTGAGGAACCGCCAGACTGATTTCCAAAGTGGTTGCACCATCTTGCAGTCCCACCAACAATGGAGGAGTGTTCCTCTTTCTCCACACCCTCGCCAGCATCTACTATGACCTGAGTTTTTAATCTTAGCCATTCTGACTGGTGTGAGATGGAATCTCAGGGTTGTTTTGATTTGCATTTCCCTGATGACTAAGGATGCTGAAGATTTCTTTAGGCGCTTCTCGGCCATTCGAGTTTCTTCCGTTGAAAATGCTTTGTTAAGCTCTATACCCCATTTTTTAATAGGGTAATTTGGTTGTCTGGAGTCTAATTTCTTGAGTTCTTTGTATATATTGGATATTAGCCTTCTATCAGATGAAGGATTGGTAAAGATCTTTTCCCAATTTGTTGGTTGTCATTTTGTCCTATTGACAGTGTCCTCTGCCTTACAGAAACTTTGCAATTTTATGAAGTCCCATTTGTCAATTCTTGATCTTAGAGCATATGCCATTGGTGTTCTGTTCAGGAACTTTTCCCCTGTGCCCAAGTATTCGAGGCTCTTCCTCACCTTCTCTTCTATTAGTTTCAGTGTATCTGGTTTTATGTGGAGGTCCTTTATCCACTTAGACTTGAGCTTTGTAGAAGGGGATAAGAATGGATCAATTTGCATTCTTCTACATGTTGTCCTTCAGTTGAACCAGCACCATTTGTTGAAAATGCTGTCCTTTTTCCACTGGACAGTTTTAGCTCCTTTGTCAAAGATCAAGTGACCATAGGAGTGTGGGTTCATTTCTGGGTCTTCAATTCTATTCCATTGATCTTCCTGCCTGTCTCTGTACCAATACCAGGTTGTTTTTATCACTATTGCTCTGTAGAACAGCTTGAGGTCAGGGATAGTGATTCCTCCAGAAGTTCTTTTATTGTTGAGAATAGTTTTCGCTATCCTGGGTTTTTTGTTATTCCATATGAATTTGAGAATTTCCTTTTCTAACTCTGTGAAGAATTGAGTTGGGATTTTAATGGGGATTGCATTGAATCTGTAGATTGCTTTTGGCAAGATGGCCATTTTTATTATATTAATCCTGCCAATCCATGAGCATGGGAGATCTTTCCATCTTCTGAGATCTTCTTCAATTTCTTTCTTCAGAGACTTGAAGTTCTTGTCATACAGGTCTTGCTTGTTTAGATTCACACCAAGGTATTTTATATTATTTACAACTATTGTGAAAGGTGTCATTTCCCTAACTTCTTTTTCAGTTTGTTTATCTTTCACGTAGAGGAAGGGTACTGATTTGTTTGAGTTGATTTTATAACCCAGCCACTTTGCTGAAGTTGTTTATCAGGTTTAGGAGTTCTCTGGTGGAAGTTTGGGGGTCACTTAAGTATACTATCATATCATCTGCAAATAGCGATATTTTGACTTCTTCCTTTCCTATTTGTATCCCTTTGACTTCTTTTTGTTGTCTAATTGCTCTGGCTAGGACTTCCAGTACTATATTGAATAGGTAGGGGGAGAGTGGGCAGCCTTGTCTAGTCCCTGATCTTAGTGGGATTGCTTCAAGTTTCTCTCCATTTAGCTTGATGTTGGCTACTGGTTTGCTGTAAATTGCTTTTACTATGTTTAGGTAGGGGCCTTGAATTCCTGATCTTTCCAAGACTTTTATCATGAAGGGATGTTGAATTTTTTCAAATGCTTTCTCAGCATCTAGTGAGATGATCATGTGATTTTTTTTTCTTTAAGTTTGTTTATATAGTGGATTACGTTGATAGATTTCCATATATTGAACCATCCCTGCATTCCTGGGATAAAACCTACTTGATCATGATGGATGATTGTTTTGATGTGGTCTTGGATTCGGTTTGCTAGAATTTTATTGAGTATTTTTGCATCGATGTTCATAAGGGAGATTGGTCTGAAGTTCTCTTTCTTTGTCGGGTCCTTGTGGGGTTTGGGTATGAGTGTAATTGTAGCTTCATAGAACGAATTTGGTAGTGTTCCTTCTGTCTCTATTTTGTCGAATAGTTTGAAGAGAATTGGTATTAGGTCTTCCTTGAAGGTCTGATAGAATTCAGCACTAAAACCATCTGGTCCTGGGCTTTTTTTAGTGGGGAGACTTTTAATGACTGCTGCTATTTCCTGAGGGGTTATGGGACTATTTAGATGGTTTATCTGCTCCTGGTTTAACTTTGGTACCTGGTATCTGTCTAGGAAATTGTCCATTTCATCCAGGTTTTCCAGTTTTGTTGAGTATAGGCCTTTGTAGTAGGATCTGATGATTTTTTTAATTTCTTCAGTTTCTGTTGTTATGTCTCCCTTTTCAGTTCTGATTTTATTAATTTGGATACTGTCCCTGTGCCCTCTGGTTAATCTGGCTAACAGTTTATCTATCTTGTTGATTTTCCCAAAGAACCAGCTCCTGGTTTTATTGATATTTTGTATTGTTCTTTCTGTTTCTATTTGGTTGATTTCAGGCCTGAGTTTGATTATTTCCTGCCATCTACTCCTCCTGGGTGTATTTGCTTCTTTTTGTTGTAGAGCTTTTAGTTGTGCAGTCAACTTGTTAGTGTGTGCTCTTTCCAGTTTCTTTTTGTAGGCACTTAGAGCTATGAGTTTTCCTCTTATCACTGCCTTCATGGAGTCCCACAAGTTTTGATATGATGTGTCCTCATTTTCATTGAATTATAAAAAGTCTTTTATTTCTTTCTTTATTTCTTCCTTGACCAAGTCATCATTGAGTAGAGAGTTGTTCAGTTTCCATGTGCACATGGGTTTTCCATTGTTTTTGTCATTATTAAAGACCAGTCTTATTCCGTGGTGATCTGATAAGATGCAAGGGATTATTTCAATCTTTTTGTATCTGTAGAGGCTTGTTTTGTGACCAATTATATGGTCTATTTTGGAGAAGGTACCATGAGGTGCTGAGAAAAAGGTATATTCTTTTGTTTTAGGATGAAATGTTCTATAGATGTCTGTTAAGTCCATTTGGTTCATAACTTCTGTTAATGTCAAAGTGTCTCGGTTTAGTTTCTGTTTCCACGATCTGTCCATTGCTGAGAGTGGGGTGTTGAAATCCCCCACTATTATTGTGTGAGGTGTAATGTGTGTTTTGAGCTTTGGTAAAGTTTCTTTTATGTATGTAGGTGCCCTTGCATTTGGAGCATAGATGTTCAGAATTGAGAGTTCACCTTGGTAGATTTTTCCTTTGATGAGTATGAAGTGTCCTTCCTTATCTTTTTTGATTAATTTTGGATGAAAGTCGATTTTATTTGATATTAGAATGGCTACTCCAGCTTGTTTCTTGGGGCCATTGGCTTGGAAAATTGTTTTCCACCCTTTTATTCTGAGGTAGTGTCTGTCTTTGTCACTGAGGTGCGTTTCTTGTATGCAGCAAAATTCTGGGTCTTGTTTGTGTATCCAGTCTGCTAGTCTGCATCTTTTTATTGGGGAATTGAGACCATTGATGTTAAGAGATATTAAGGAAAAATGATTGTGGCTTCCTGTTATTTTTGTTATTAGAGGTAAAGTTATGTTTGTATAGTTATCTTCTTTTGGGGTTGTTGGAAGATTACTTCCTTGCTTTTTCTAGGTTGTAGTTTCCCTCCTTGTGTTGGCGTTTTCCATCAATTATCCTTTGAAGTGCTGGGTTTGTGGGAAGATATTGTGCAAATTTGGTTTTGTCATGGAATATCTTGGTTTCACCATCTATAGTGATTGAGAGTTTTGCTGGGTATAGTAATCTGGGCTGGCAATTGTGTTCTCTTAGGGTCTGTATGATGTCAGTCCAGGCTCTTCTGGCTTTTATAGTCTCTGGTGAGAAGTCTGGTGTAATTCTTATAGGTCTGCCTTTATATGTTACTTGACCTTTTTCCCTTACTGCTTTTAGTATTTTTTCTTTGTTTTGTGCATCTGATGTTTTGATTATTATGTGACGGGAGGTATTTCTTTTCTGGTCTAGTCTATTTGGTGTTCTGTAGGCTTCTTGTATGTTTATGGGTATCTTGTTCTTTAGGTTAGGGAAGTTTTCCTCAATAATTTTGTTGAAGATATTTACTGGCCTTTTAAGTTGGGAATCTTCATTCTCAGCTATACCTATTATCCTTAGGTTTGGTCTTCTCATTGTGTCCTGGATTTCCTGGATGTTTTGAGTTAGGAGTTTTTTGCATTTTGCATTTTCTTTGACAACTGTGTCAATATTTTCCACCGTATCTTCTGCATTTGAGATTCTCTCTTCTATCTCTTGTATTCGGTTGGTGATGCTTGCGTCTATGACTCCTGATCTCTTTCTTAGGTTTTCTATCTCCATGGTTGTCTCCCTTTGAACTTTCTTTATTGTTTCTATTTCCATTTTCAGATCCTGAATGTTTTTGTTTAATTCCTTCTTTGTGTTTTCTTGCATTTCTTTAAGGGATTTCTGTGATTCCTCTTTAAGGGCTTCTATCTGTTTACTTGTACTCTCCTGTATTTCTTTAAGGGAGTTACTTAATTCCTTCTTATAATCCTCTATCATCATCATGAGAGGTGATTTTAATTCTGAATCCTGCTTTTCAGGTGTGATGGGGTGTTCAGGGCTTGCTATATTGGGAGAACTGGGCACTGATGATGCCAAGAAACTTTGGTTTCTGTTGCTTATGTTCTTGCGCTTGCCTTTCGCCATCTGGTTAACTCTAGTGTTGCTTGCCCTCACTGTGTAAGACTGGAGTCTGTATTTCCAGTTATCTTGCTTATTGCAGAGCTCTTCGGAGTCCAGATGTCTCTGTGATCTTATGATCCTAATCTCCTGGGTGGAAGAACTCCTGGGACTCAGGCCACCTCTTGGATCTGGAAATCCTTCTGCTCTGAGTGCAGTGGGTCCTCGATGACTCAGGATTCAATTTCAGCTGCTCTGAGTGCAGTGGCTCTTCTAGGATGACTCAGAATTCAGTATCTCCACAGGACAGGAGCAGACCGACTCTGTGTCTGCACCAGCCCAAAGGACCAGGCAGGGGCGAAAGGGAAGTGGAATTCCGGAGGGGCGGGGTTTGGGTAGCTGCTGTGCCCTGAATGTCCCTGGCTCCCAGATGTATCTCTGGGGCTTAGGGAGTGAGATGGAGTTCTTACCAGCTGCTCTGAGTGCAGTGGCTCCTGGATGACTCAGGATTCAGTTTCTCCCCAGGACAGGAGCAGACCGACTCTGTGTCTGCTCCAGCCCAAAGGACCAGGCAGGGGTGGAAGGGAAGTGTGACCAATGTGTTTTCTACAATGAAAGATGTTACATCCAAGAAAATGAAGGTGTGATCATACACTCTCCCTAGATGAAAAGGTCCTTAACAGTTTAGAAGATGTATTAGTTACTTTTATCATTACTGTGACAGAGCACCTGAAAAACACAAGTTAAAAAAGGAAAAGTTTATTGTGGTTTAAGATGTGAAGACACAGTCCACAATGATGGGGCATGGTGGCAGGAGCCTGAAGTAGCTGGTCCCATTTTATCTGCAGTTAGGAAGAAGAGTGTGAGGGACGCTGTTGCTCGGTTTTCTTTTTCTTTTTATTAAGTATAGGAATTGGTGCCATCCACAAGAGGGTGGGTCTTCTCACTTCAAGCCAGTCTAGAAATCAAATCATGGACATGCCTAGAGGTTAGTTTCCAAGGTGATTCTGAGTATGTTGACAATCAATATTAACAATTACAGCAAATAATCAAGCCCTCGTTCTACTCATGACAGCCCTTGATCCCTATTGTTATTTGTATGAGTAAGATGTTCATAGTCTCCTTTTTTCTTACTTCTGTATTAGTCCTACAGGACCATGTTTTTACTCCTTTCCTAGTTACTCACCTCTGTCCCCTCACCCCCCCGCCCCCAGCTGCCTTATCTAAATGTGATGTTTCACACTGAAGAATGGTGTGAAATGATATGCCAGTGGATCTGAGGCTGTGGTAGTGGGGCACAGCACTTGGCAATGTGACCTTAGTCATCCCTGCACTCATATGTCTATGTGTGTGGTTACGTCAACTAACTACAAAAATGTAGCCCCAGCTATTCCGTTGCACATTAAAGTTCTTTTTAGTCCAAGTTCTTTCTGGGTTGCTGGGCTTGTAAGAAAACCTGTCATCAAAAACTGTTGCTTTGATCTTTCACAGGCAACACCTCCACTACCTGTGTTGTTGCCTGCAAATTAAATGCACTAAGATAATCAATAAGACAAGTTACACATAAAAAAGAATTCATACTTTTAATTAGATTTCTTAATGGACTTTTGGGGAGGCTTTAAAGGTAATTTAGCTTGACAATAGTGTATTTTTTATGTAGAGTTACATTTTAAAGCACTTGTTTGGTTCCCTCTTGTTTCTACTACATCATAGTTTGTCTCTTCAATGATGTCATCCCACAGAGCAATGCCATATTAATGTATTACATGGGATAATTCTATACGATTAGGATTTGTCCTGCTGGAAAAAAAATTGTCTGTTGGGTGAGGGGCTGCAGCCCTTTTAATTGGACAAGTCACTCTTTTGCTATAGTTGCTTAGCCTTCCAAGTTCTAATATGAAGCTGAGAGGTTGTCTAGTTGTCCTGATTTCAAGTTGAGAGAGAGAGAAAGAGAGAGAGAGAAAGAGAGAGAGAGAGAGAGAGAGAGAGAGAGAGAGAGAGAGAGAAGGTTAGGTGCTCTTCCAATACCAACACTCAGGTTGTTTAATCTGCTCCAGAATGTTCTCTGATCCAAAGATTTCTGAAAATCCTCTAAACATAAACTCTGGGTTATGGTCAAGCACTTCTTCTGTACCTTCTTTGTTACAATCATTTTGAGGTTGTGTCCATTAACTCATGCACATTCTCACAGATTCCATCTAGGGCAGGGGATAACTGGAAGTGGATGTTTGAAGAGCCTTTAACATCCTGGTGACTAAGGTAATATTCCAGAAAACATAAAGGAGGCACAGTCTGAAGTGATTGTCCTGGTTCTCTCGTTTCAAGCAGACATCAGTGAAATGAATTTGGAAACTCTCAAACAGGGCAGCCATGTGTCAATTAAAGACTCAGTGTTGAGAGAAGTCTAACATAAAGGAACCTGTTGCTTAGTTCTATCTTTGGTTTCCTCTCTGCTTCAGATTAAGAATCTGTAAGATAATTAGCAAAACAACACTGGGACTTGCTAAGGAGATTATGATATTTGGATGGGAAAGCCCCTGGGTTATCTGTAGATAGGAAAATGGTAAATGTAGATAGGAAATGGTAAAGATGTTTTTGTTACCAAGTAAAAACCAAGTCCTACAGGGAGACTTTTATTTTGGAAATTACACCAAATAATGAGTTCTTTGAAGAGATGAGCCATTATCTTCCACTTTTCTGCTTGATTACTTTATCAGTAAATTTTATTACTTTTACTATGTTCTATAAATACATTTAAAAAGTTATTGAAAGTTAAATGGAAAGTGAAAGTTCTCTCAGCTCCAGTCCTAAAATGACTCTCTTCTTTTTATTGTTTCTGATTCTTCTGTATACTTTTCCTAATTACATTCACACATCACTCTTAATATTTTGTATACATAATTATTTAATCTTAAAGGACAAATTTAGACCTCTTCAACAAAACACTAACTAGAAATAACCCAGTATACTCTTACATAACTCTCTTCTAAGGTAATTCCCAGAAGTTAAATGAGAGAAATTATAAGTCAAAGAAACATAGAAAGAGAGAGGTGGGAGGATAGAGAGAGAGAGAGAGACATAGATATTCATAAAGGAAGATAGAGAGAGAAAGAGGGAGAGAGAAGTAAATAAATATTACATTCATAAGAAGATAATCAAATAAGTCTTTTGATAAAAATATTGAATGGAAAATTAAAAGAGCAAATGTAAGTGGGAGAAATGATACATACACATAGTCTTGCTGACAATCAGAAAGAAACACTTAAAACAAGATAGTACTTTTACTTGTCAATTAGCAAAGAATAAAAGAATGTTAATGCCTATTTGTCTTGGTGTGTTTAAACATCTTCTAAAGGCTGCTTTGTTAGAAGTTGGGTTCCCAATCCCAACACTATGGGGGCTATGGTGAGGAACCTTTTTAAAAAAATGGGGCCTGGTGCAAGGAAATCTCTGGTTATATTTGCTGTGTTGCTATGTATTGCAGTACTAGATACTGCCCTGCCCCCAGATCCTCATGTATACCAAGTGATGCTATATAACCTGTTCCTTAATTTAAAACTATTGGTTGAATAAAGATGCCTATAGTCTGAAGTTGGGCAGAAGAAAGGTAGGTGGGGCTTCAGTTTCCAGAGCTGGAGGTCTGAGGCAGAGACAGCAAGGAGAGGGAGAGAGAGGAGATGAGAAGAAGATGCCATGGGGTTGTCAGTCATGAGAGCATGGCCATGAGGGTCAGCCAGTTAGAGTAGGAGCATTCCAGGTAGAACATTACAAGTTACAACTCAGGGTTATTGCTTTTAAGGATTACCACAAATATAATAGTTTTATGTCTTTTATTTGGGAACTAAATGATCAGAGGTGGGTAGAACTTCCAAATAATATTTACTGTAACAAATCCCACTCCCTTGAGGATATCTCCAAAGAAGACAAAGAATTTCTGGTCACTTCGAGCTCCTCATTTCGTTTCCTGGCTGAGATGAGGTAAATTGGCCTCCTCTGCCACGTATTTCTGCCATTATGTTCCACAGGCCTGAACAACATGGAAAGTGAACAAAGAATCTCGGGAAACCATAAGTCAAAATAACAGTTTACCATTATTAAATTGGTTACCTCAGATATCTGTAAAGTAATAAAATCTCGTTAACCTATGGCATGAAAGCCTCATGAGGGGACCCAAGTGGTTTAATAGTTCTTGTTGGCAACCTAATAATAGGGCAGAGTTTAATAAGGTGCATATTCCCTGATCACTCAGAAATTAAATATTAGGAATTCTCTTAATAATAGAAATTTATAAAAGCACAATACTGCATGCAGTTTTAAAAATGTAATGTTTGCTCTTAGTAGTTTAATATCGGCAGTAATTGATGTATCTGAAATGTTAAGCGAATGATAGTGGATCTGTATAAATAATACTACTATATGGCTAATGATAAAGACTTTATATCTGTTTATTTATATATAAACATATTTATAAAGAAATAAGTAAACAGAAACATTTTGATTTCAAAAAGTTATGTTAAATGTGGTTACAGAATGATGAATTTGTGTAAACAATGATTAACTTTGAGTTGTAGGATTATATATGAATTTAAAAAATGTAAGTTACTTAGTATTTTTTTAATTTATTTTAATTTATTTTTTAAATCAAATCATAATTTTTACTTATTCACACAGGGGTTATAAACACAAAAAGGCAGGACATGGGGAAGGGGATGACACTGGAGCATGGATATTCAGGGGGAGTACAGATATCTTTCAGAACAGGGTATTGGCTGGGTGAAGGCTCATGGGACAGGTCACTATGACTCTTCCTATGATTCACTTGTCCTTATCTAAGTTGGTATTGTCTGCCAAGGCTACCTATTTACAAGACTATTTACATGACTACTCAGGCTGGTAAATTTCCATAAAAGTTGCCTGTTTACAATAACTTATAGCTATCTGTTTCAATGTTTTTCCACAGAGACCCAAGACTTGGTGTTAGTATACATGTATAACAGGCCTATTGCTGATTTTAGGCCTATGGCTGATTTTAGGCCTTCAGTGTATAAGCAGGGCTGCCCCTGACATCTCCTCCCTTCTCTAGGTATAAAAGGGCTGTGGTGATTCTAATCTTGCGAAGGTGGGGATAGAGACCTGACCTCCAGTAATTCAAGAGGACTTTGTAATGGCTCCAGACCCCCTGTCGTTGTTACTTAGTATTTTTATTTAAATAAAAGAGGAATACGATGACTTCTGTTTCTTTACAGCAAATCTCACTCATTCTTAATTCATTCTAGATTCTAGGCCTGCCTCTCTCTCTCTCTCTCTCTCTCTCTCCATTTCTGACTCCTCTAAACAGCAGAATACCATCCATTTGTTGGCCCTATAGATGTCAGGAAGAGATCAGTCAGACATGCTGTCCTCAATTCTTTTCCAAGCTAACTATGTCTCTTTTGGCTTAGGTTCCCAGTTCTCAGGAGACCATTTTTAAATGATAGCTTTGACGCCAATACAGTTTCTTGTCTGTTATTTTCTACTTAAATAACTTTTCCTTCAATTATCATGTATTTAATCTTTTGAAGACATGGGAAGGAATACTCTGAAATACAGAATCCATGTATAAATTTAGTTCCATGGGACTACACCATTCTTAAAGCTCATGTCAAATTAGTGATTGTGTTAAGTTTAGAGCATTTGAATTTCTCATAGGAATATTCTTCATGGTAAACGTCCTTTCTTTAGACTGAGGAATGAAGTCAGGCTGGATTTGTATAATTACTTTGGAATAGATTTTAAAGTGTAAATAGATTTGAAGATGATTCAAGAAAAGTCAGATATAGGGGGTTTATGGTGGGGAAACTGGGAAAGGGTATAACATTTGAAATGTAAATAAATAAAATATCCATTCTTAAAAAAAACAGTCAGGTGAATATAGACATGCAGGAGGCTTCCCGTGTTTTATCTCAAGTTCTAGAGTAGTGGAGTGATTTTAGAAAGCATCTAAATGGCCCTAAGAGCTGCAACCTTCTGCTACTTTCTAAAGATACCAGGTGCTCTGAGTTTTGCACTGTAAATGAAAACATTGCTCTGTCTTTCCTTTAGGTCCACATTATTAAGGGAATGATTATATCTTACATGCCATGCTATTCAGGACCCATCTTAAATAGTATGGTGATCAGTGGCCAATTTGCAAAATTTGCCTTTAACTTCTGTTGCAGTTTAAATGATTTTAGTGGATAGAGTCTTCTTCACTGTTTACATGTTCATTCCCTCCACTAGACCTTGGTACTTGAGTTTCACAAGTAAGATTCTTCTACGTGTGATATACTTCAACTAATGAACTCTTTTAAGTCAGGTCTGGGGAATTACTTATCTTCATTGCTTGATCTTGGTGACATTCCTTGATTACTTATAGTCATGTGGTGGATCGAATTTTGATCTCCAAAGTCATACTTACTTGTAGGACAAACCAACATGATTATACAACTCATCTAGCTAAATATTCAGCAGTCTAAGAAGAAAATAGCTCTCTTTAAAAAGTTAAATTGCTGAGCTGGCTTCTCAGTAGGTAAAGGTGCTGGCTACCAAGGCTAATGACAAAAGTCCAGTCTCTAGGACCCACATGGTGGAAGGAGAGAACCAGCTTCCACAGCTGTCCTCTGGTTCCCACATGTGTATTGTAGTATGTTTCTTATCATAAATGAATGAATTAATAGATAGATAAATATAATAATTTAAAAAACTTTAATTGTTGATGGTAAGAAACATATTCAATGAAAAAATTCCAAAAAAATTTTCTATACCTATTCCTGGATATGTAAAAGAAATATTTTCATAATGCAGTGGGGAATAAATATTTTTATAGATCTCGAAGTACAAATAGTCTTTCAGAAAGTCATATGGAATCATTCAGAAAGGAGCAGCTCAACTTACCGGAGGAACCTGTTTCAAAATTAATAAGAGATACCAAAGCAATTACTTATGGCCTCTTCAGAGCACACACAGAGACAGTAATATACATGAGGACATGCATACATTTGTACATGAGAGATGCTCAATGTCTTAAAAGTAGGTAAGTAGCTATTTTTGTAGGCTGTGGAAATCTAAGTGACTAGGTAAAAGAAGATTAATCGAAGGAGGAAAGATGGGAGGAGGGAAAGATGAGATAGCATGGTTATGTGGTTATGTAGACATGGTTATTAGCTGTAAGAGATTGTCTACCGTAAGAATCAGTTGTAGATGCTTTGCAAGAGATGGAGCCCATAGGAATACAATGAAAGATCTTAAGTTAATGAAGGTTGTAACCCTCCATTGAGTTCCTTGAGTGTGACTTTCAACTTAAGAGGAACAAATCAACAAATCACCTTTGAAAAGTAAATGCTACATTTTCCTTCCATATTAGTGTCTGCTGGTGCACCTCTGCTGTATCCTTGAAGTAGCCTGGGTCTTCACCTTGGTGAATAACCCATGGTTCAGTTTGCAGCACATACAGTGATAAAAGAGAAAATGTAAGACGTAATAATGAATCAGATCCATATTATTGGCCATACATTAGAAAAGATTCTTGCTCTGCATTTGTCTGATGTGTTATTGAGTATTCCTGAAAGAGACTCATCATCATCATTTGCCATTATAATAGATGTAGTTATAACAGTTATCCTTATTGACTCTAGTCCTAGCTCAAAATCATGCAGACATCAAAGACATTTCAAACTAAGTGAACAAATACAAAAAATACAACAACAGCAAATAATCAGTAGATAGATAAACACACTTTATAGTGTACTAGGTTTGTTTAGAAGTTATATGTATATATATATGCATATACATATATATAGCATATGTTCTACTAGAATGCATGGTGTCTAGTCATAACATTTACATTTTATTATATTTTCTTGATTAAAAACAAACATGGATAGTCTAAGAATTTTCTTCCATATTGTGTGGTTTGTAAATGAGCAACTAAATTGCAAATCAAATTCTAAGATATTTATCTTTTCTAATAACAAAACACAAAGCACAATCGATGATCAATTGCAACCTTATTTTCATTATCTCAAAAACACACTTACAAGTAACATTATACAGAGCATGCAAGTTAGATTTAGGAACATACACACGTGTGTGTGTGTGTATGTATGTATGCATATATATACACACATATATAAGTTATATATATATGTGTACGTGTGTGTATGTGTATATATGTGTGTTTGTGTATACATATATGTATAGAAAGCCATTAGTGAGGAAAGAGGTTGTGAATAGGAAGGCGAGTGGGGAGGGAACATATGAAAAGGGTGGAGGGAGGAAAGGGAAGGGGAAAATGTGATTATAAGCTTTAAAATATGATAATCAAATGTCTCCAGCTTCCTGTCCATTTTATGTTCTCACTAGGGAAGCAAGTCCCCTGTGGTCTCCCTTCTCCATTTAGCTCAACTGGGCACTTTTGCACTCTACTCTCCATCCTCGAGCCTGTACACATGCACAGCTTCAATAATCTTTTCACTAATTTCTCTTTTTCTGGTTTATCTCTCTTTTCAAGAAATAAACAAGAACTCCTACTTTACATTTAATTTTTTCTACAACATAGCACAACCCAGGGCTGATACCAATCCAATGTTCTGACATTTAACATTTATCAAATATTTATTGCCATATATTAACCAATCTTTTCCAACTGCTTTCTATTTACTGCCCATAGGAGGGATTCTGATATAAGGGGATAACCCAACTTAATGTCAGTTTCTGGCCTCAAAGAGTTTAGAACTTAAGCAGGAAAGAAAAGCCTGTGAGTTGGTGATTATTAGCATGCTTCCCATTCTCTGGAGGCAGCACAGACAGATGCTGGCAGAGGTTTTGAGGGGGGGATGCCAAGACAGACTGCTGATATAAGACAGATGGAGAATCTAGGGACTAAAGTTGACCCCGTAGAAGGATGCTGTAATTTATAGAGGCCACAAACATAATTAATCCAAGGACAATAAAGTGCTGATTCGGGGGTCATGGATAGGAAGGGGTGGACCACGACTGCATTATCATCAATCTAGGGGAAGATTATTTAGAATAAGGCTTCAGCCTCCCAGACCTGTATATGACCCTGGCCAAGAAGAGGAAAAGAGGAAGATGTATCACCCCACCCCTCAAGGAAGCCTGGTGATTGAGGAGTGCAGGCAAGTGGAATAGGATGTGATAGCATCATCTCTGTCTCTGGCTGTGATTTCTCCTTATGGAGGGGGACAGCCACTAATATTTAGTCCTCATGCTGCTTCTCCTAAGCAATTGCAAGTCTCTCCTCTCTTCTGGATTCTCGCTTCTTTCCATAGAGGAGCTGGCCCTGGCTTCAGTAAAATAGACCTAATTAACTGTGGCAGTAGGAACAATCTTATAGTTAAACCACAAGTAATCATTGACACCTTTTTTTTTAATGGTTTCATTTTTTATGTTTTATTTACATTTCATATGTTATCCCCTTACCTCATCCCCCCAGGAACCCTCTATCCCATCACCCCTCTTCCTGCTTCTCTGTTGATGTGCCCCTACTTACCCCCCCCCACTCCCACCTTCCCACCCTCTAATTCCCACCCACTGGGGCGTCCAGCCTTCATGGGACTAAGGATCTCTTTTCCCACCTATGCCTGACAGGGCCATCTTCCCTTACATATACAGCTGGAGCCATGGATCCCTCCCTAAGTGCTCCTAGGCTAGTAGATTAGACCCTGGGAGCTCTGGTTGGTTGGTATTGTTGCTCTCCTTATGGGGCCACAAACCCTTTCAGCTCCTACAGTCTTCACTTTAACTCCTCCATTGGGGACCCCTTGATCAGTTCAATGGTTGGCTGTGAGCATCCACCTCTGAATATGTCAAACTCTGACAGACCTCTAAGGAGACAGCTAATACAGGCTCCTGTCAGCATGCACTTCCTGACATCCACATCAGATCCTAGACAGATACCAGGTACCAAAGTTAAATCAGGAGCAAATAAACCATCTAAATAGTCCCATAACCCCTAAGGAAATAGCAGCAGTCATTAAAAGTCTTCCTACCAAAAAAAGCCCAGGTCCAGATGGTTTTAGTGCAGAATTCTATCAGAACTTCAAGGAAGACCTAATACCAATTCTCTTCAAACTAATCCACAAAATAGAAACAGAAGGAACACTACTCAATTCGTTCTATTAAGCTACAATCACACTTATACCCAAACCTCACAAAGACCCAACAAAGAAAGAGAACTTCAGACTAATCTCCCTTATGAATATTGATGAATTTACATCTTTCTATTCAGAAACATTGTATCTCTTGACTTTACAAGGACAAAAGAAGGTGGGAGCCTATGTGTAATTACTGTTGCCAGTTTCCAGCTAAGGAAATTGAGACAAACAGCTGTTTACAGCTGTGAAGCTGAGAAGACCAGTGTACTATCCAGACCATTTTCTTTGTAGGTCAGAGGCTTTCAGGCCACAAGTGCTTCTGAAAACATGTTCTTTTTTTTTTTCTCTTACATTTTCTTGCACTGTGCGGGAAACTATCTTCTTTCTTGCACACACAGCATCTTACAGACCCGTATCTCACCTGCTCTAGCTTTTCTAGTGTCCTCATTAATTTATTATGAGCTGTTGCAGAATAACTATTTCCCACTGCCCGGAAAAATCACTTCCTTCAGGGAGCCACCTCGAGTGAACTTCAACCATCAGTTGTTTGTTACCTAATGATCTGAATATGTTTTGTAGCATGTTTTTTCTCATGTTTGCATAACATTTTATAATACTTACATATTTTGTCTTTCTCTATCTATATTGTAAAGATACCTGTGACATATTAACACCTACAAAACAATAAATTCATATTAAATGTATATTTGGATGTGTAATGAATGATTAATCCTAGATTATAAAATTTTTGACAAATTTTCATTAAAGAAGATGAACAAAATATGTTTGTGTTAAGTCTTCTGTATTGAATATATCCTCCCCTACTCCACATACTTCTGTATTTTTGCTTCCTACAGCGGCATTTCTGAAGTTTTCAATTATTCACTGAAGATTTTATTTGGTACACACATGTGTCATATAAATAATTATGATTCTTCCCTACCATACATTGTGTCCAATAGGGACCCAGAAACAGCGTGGATATTAAGTGGAAGACAGACCTGGAAAAAGTGACTGAGACATTTAGTCAGGCAAAGCAGACATGGCCAGAGAGCAGAAACGCTGGGGTGAGGATGCTTTGCTGAGAGTGGAATTTTGACTACAGTAGAATGAAATGCTTGACAGATTTAATTGGGCTGATTGTTATCCCTTCATTAGGATGGCTGTCTTTGGTGAGCAAGCATTTTTACTTTTTTCAGACCTGTTGGGATTTACTTAGGCAGCTGGGCGTTATTCAAGTCAGTAAACAGTTTGGATTCATCTAATTCTTATTCCGCTGTCAAAACAGACAGTGACCTCCTTTTGGAAAATATGTAAACTACTTTTTAACAGTTGAATTTTTTATTTTTAAGTCAAGAGAGTGGGTTTTACATTCCATCTGTGTCCAAGAAGCTCTCCACCGTGATTTCTGTGTTATTTTCTAAGTTCATCTGGCTAGCGTCTCCCTTGGCACAATAATACCACTGTATATAAGTACAGCCAGCCATTAATCTGGGGGTATTAGGCTTTCAAACATTCATTCCTCCAAACAACACACTAGATTTGTACTTGTCTGGATGACATTTAAGCAGTTTGCTTAGGTAGCGCGTTCCCAGCACAGCATGAGAGGTGCGTTTACTGAGGGCTTTGGTTCTGTAGTTCACATGAAAAAAAAAGAGCAAGCTTCCTTCATTCTTGAGATGTTTAGATTAAGTTTAATTGATTTTTTAAAAATACATTAGCATGATGGTGACACATAAAAGTGAATGAACTTCTTGTAATGTTTTGAATAAAGTGGGTTGCATTTGGGGGGAGGTTGATTTTTAAAGCTTTGAAATTGTGAAATGTCAAGGAGTTAGTTTCTTTTTTTTTTTTTTCCAGCTTAGAGAATGGACAGCACTCTTGAAACAGATTTATAATTTATGTTGCCAAAGTTTGAACAGACATTAACTTGCTTCTGGGAAGGAGGCTTTTTACTTTGAGGGACTCCAACTGGTCAGCATTTTCATGGGATACAGTTAGAAACATATGTCTTGTTGTCTGGCTAATGTAACTTTATTGACTTAAAACTTAGAAAGGAATCAATAGTGTTTGGAGGCACAGAGGAAATGGTGGGAGTTCCATTTGTGAGTATGATGTATGCATCCTGCCTGGGTCATGGATCTCAAGGTGTGGTCCTTGGGCCATCAGCATTAGTCTCAGGGCTTACAGATGTGGTGTTGAACATAAGCATCTCTTACAGAACATAATGCTGCTTTCACAGAGTCTTTAGAAAGTATTTAACCTCAAATTGTCTACTAATCAGCACGTGGTTAAAGCTTTGGCATGGAAGTAAGATTGTGTAAGACACAATGTTTCCACTCATTCTTCCCAGCAGTCTTCACCTCTGTTCTGGAGTGGGGAATACAACCTCTCCTCTGAACAACCACTTCTATTGGATTAAATTTAAATGTTGTGTCTTTGGTTTTGTCTGCACGTGGTAGGCAGTTTTTGTCTGGAGTGTGACGCCCCTTTCTTGTGCAAGGTCTCACTTGACAAGTCTATTTAGATGTTCTCTTCCCTCTTCCTGACTTACTGTATATATTTCTTTTTGCTCTTACGACTGCTTTACTTTCTTCAGACAACTTGAAGAATTCAGCAAGCTGAAAATTTTGCCTCTGGGGAGATGGAGTGAAAAATGGAATGAACTTTTATAATTGTATAAAGCCTCATGTCTCATAGTCTGCTTTCTCCTATTATCTCCCCTTTAAATTTATATGTCATGTATATATTCCTCTGTATATCTTCGTTATGTTATTTTTTTCAGAGGCTTTGGTATGTAGATTTTATTTGAAGGCATCTTAAATTCCTCAAAATAGATAGTACAAGAAGCTATTAAGGACAGACTTGGAAAGGGCTGTTCTGGGGGCCAGTGGATAATAATTTCATAAATCAGAAAAGCACAAAAGGAAAATTGTATATCTAATTACTATTTTACTGCCAGGATAACCTTTGTTTCCAGTCAAATAAATGGTCATGTATTACACTCAACAAGTCTTGGCCACATAATAAAGTTTTCCTCTGAAGGTTAAGACTGTGAGCAGTGTTGAGCATAGATACTGGCAAGCTGGTTTCAGAGTGTTTTATGTGGGGTTCTCGTATAAAGAGTATCGAGGATGAACTGGGGCGATATCTCAGTCAGTGAAGTGCTTCCTGGCAAGCACAATGATTTGAATTCCAGAGGAGTCATGTAAAAACAAAGCTAGCTATGGTAATGAACATATGATCCCAGATCTGGGGAGGCAGGGGCAGGCAGATACCTCAGGCTTGCTGTAGTAAGTCTATCCTTGGCTAGAGAGATAGCTCAGCAGTTAAGAACACTGACTGCTCTTCTTGAGGTCCTGAGTTCAATTCCCAGCAACCATGTGGTAGCGTACAACCATCTGTAATGGGATCCAATGTCCTCTTCTGTCTGTCTGAAGATGGCTACAGTATACTCACATACATACAATTTTAAAGCTGGGGAGATGGCTCAATGGTTAAGAGCACTGACTGCTCTTCCAAAGGTTCTGAGTTCAATTCTCAGCAACCGAACGGTGGCTTACAATCATCTGTAATGGGATCTGATGCCCTCTTCTGGTATGTGTCTGAAGACAGCTGCATTGTACTGATATAAATAAAAATAAATACATTTTTTTTTAAAAAGTTTATCCTGCTTGGCTCATTCTAGTCAAGTGAGAGACACCATCTCATTAAAATAGGCTCTGGAGCCTGCAGAGTGATACCCAGAGGTTGTCCAAGCATACATAAATATCTTCCTATAGCAAATAAATATAACATGATAAAATTATGAAATTAAAATAGAGTTAAATATTTGCATCAAAACAAAAAAAAAGCATTGAGGAACTTGCAAACATATTAGTTTCTCAGGAGAATTTGGTGAAAAGATGTAGACAGCTGGAATCTTTGACCTTCTAAAATAATATGAGGTGAAACTACGGTAAATAGACTGGAACTTGAAAGAGAAATTCTCATTGAATTTAAGACTGATTTGTATATAGCCTTTCTTGTATATGCTTGCTTTCTCTCACACACATACACATATTTATGTACACAGATGTGTATATACAGATGTTTTCAGCCTTGAAATAATCTAGATGACAATATAAGACTAAAAGATAAGAATTAGAGAACTACAGAAATGAAATTCCCCAGAATGTTCTTTTGCCCTACTTTGTCTCTTAGGTTAAATTAAATTAGATAATGTGGTGATTTCAATAAAAATGGCCTTCATAGATTGATGTGTTTGAATGCTTGGCCCATAGGCAGTGGCACTCTATAGAGGCATGGTCCTGTTAGAGCAAGTGTGCCACTGTGGAGGTGGGCTTTGGCGTCTCGTATACTCAAGCTCTGCACAGTGTGACACACAGTCTCCTTCTGTTGACTGTGGATCAAGTTATAGAACTCTTAGCTCCTTCTCCAGCACCATGGCTGTCTGCATATGTTTCCTGTCACGATGGTAATGGACTAAGTTTCTGAAACTGTAAGCCAGCCCCAGTTAAATGTTTTCCTTTATAGGAGTTGCTGTGGTCGTGGTGTCTTTTCTCAGCAATAAAACTCCAACTAAGATAGACAAGAAGTAATAAGAAAATAAAATAAAAATGTGGCAGACACATTCATACTCATTGCTTTAACATGAGCTTCTAGAAAGTGACTCTGAGACTCTCCTATCCGTTTCTGTCTCAACTGTTCAGTTTCAACTGAAATTGTCCTTTGAATAGTTCTTCCCCTTCCTAGGCAAAGCACCTGGCAGCTGTAGGCCTTTTCTCCAAACCCAGAGAGTTTTTCTGTTACTTTAAGTTTCAAGACCCTGACTCAGAATTTACAAATCTCAAGTCACCTAATGATCATAATTTTAGATTTGATATAAAGCTAAAGATTTGTGTCTTTTTTTATTTTTAATTTATAATTTTTAATCTGCTCTTCTCTCGTACAATAATACATGCTGACTAAAGATTCCCCTTTCTCCATTCCTCCCAGCTCCTCCCTACACCTCCCATCTGCTCCTGATCCACTCCTCCTCAATTTCCCTTCAGAAAAAAAAAGCAGGCTTCCCAGGGATATCAACTGACCATGGCATAACAAGATACAATAATACTGGGCACAAACCCTCATATTAGGGCTGGGCAAGGGAACTCAGTAGTAGGGAAAAAGTCCTAAGAGCAGGCAAAAGAGTCAGAAACACACTCACTCATACTCTTAGGAGACTCACAGAAGCACCAAGCTAACAACTATAACATATATGCAGAGGACCCAGCACAGACCCATTCAGGCTCCTGATTGTTGATTCAGTCCATGAGCTCCTTTAAGCCTTGCCTAGTTGATTCTGCGGTGCTGTGCTCCTCTGGTGTTCTTAATCCCTCTGGCTCCTACAGTTCTTCCTCCCCCTCTTCCACCAGGTTCCCAAACTCCAAGTAGAGGGACCCAATGGAGATCTCCAGTTTGGCCTATCTCTCCACCTAATGATTGGCTGTGGGTCTCTGCTTCTGCTCCCATCAGCTGTAGGAGGAGGTTTCTCTGATGATGATTGAACAAGACACCCCATCTATGACTATAGCAGAAGATCATTAGGAATAATTTTATTGATTTTTTTCCAAACAAGATTTTTCTGTGTAGCCCTGGCTGTCCTGGAACTTGCTTTGTAGACTAGGCTGGCCTCAAACTTAAAGACCAGCTTGCCTCTGCTTCCTTAGTGCTAGGAATAAAGGTGTGTGCCAACATACCTGGCTTGATTTTTTTTTTTTAATCCAGACAGTGTTGGGCATGGGCTTACTCTTGTGGAGTGGGGCTCAAATTAGACCAGTCATTGGTTGGCTGTTCTCACAAGTTCTGCACCTCCATTGCCCCAGTACATTTTGCAGGCAGCATAGATTGTAGATTAAAGGCTTTGTGTCTTGGTTGGTGTCCCAGCCCTACCACTGGAAGTTGTCTGGTTACAGAAAATGGCTGTTTATGCAATTCTGGTTGCACATAAGAGTGGAAATGATAGAAATGATGTGTGTGCATGTGTGTGTGTATGTGTGTGTGTGTGTGGTGTTTGTGTGTTTCTTCCCTTGTTAGATGATATATAGTCTCTTCTGAACCAAAATGGAAAGGAGGAAGAGGGCTGAGTAGATGATGAGGAAATTGCTTCCTGTGGTCCTTCAGAGACTACCTCCATCACTGAGATCTCTCAGCTGAAACTCCTGAGAGAGCAAATGAATCTTCAGTTTGTTATTTAATAAAACAATACAGTATCCCTCTCTCTCTCTCTCCATCTCTTTCTTTTCCTTCTCCTCTCTCCCTCCCCTCTCCTTCTCTTTTCCTCTCTCTTCCCTCCCTTCTCTCTCCCCCTCCCTCCTTTCTCTTTCCACTCCCCCTTGCTCTTTCCCTAACTCTTATTTTCTAGGGAGGGTGGACATATTTCTCTACAACTTTTGAGAATGCTGACCAGTCCCTACATAGCCAAGTCTCTCTTGCTGTTCCCTCAAAGCCCAGCAGCCCTATCTTTTCCTCTTTACTGTTTCTTGGTAGGAGTCAAATGCCAGCCAACCAGCCTTCTTAAATACTATTCAAGTGTTAAGCAATCACTGGGGCCATTGTCCCTGGTGAGAGAATATTCATCAACCCGTCCTGTTGCTGAGTGAAAACTTTAGAGAAAAATGTTTCATTTGCCTAACATTCTTTGTTTTTAGTGTATATGTATTACTTCTTTAATAAAATTTTAAGTATTCATTACTGATGGTTTTAAAATACATGAAAACATCCAGATACAAGCATTTTTGAAATCTTAAAATAATTCAGGATCATAAGGCAATACAAATTGTTCGATGCAAAGTAATCATAAATATCTTCAGAAAAGAAAAATAGCTAGAAAAATACCATAAAGAAAGAAGTCTGAAATCTAATTACTTTGAAAAGAGTTTAAGTGGCACACATCACATTTCAGGTGACATTTATGCACTTGTACATATTTGTGACAATAACAGTGAATGAAAGAGGCCATAGATTTGAGAGGGGATGGGGAGGGCTAAGTGGAAAACATTGGAGGGAGAAAAGGAAGGGGGGGGGTAGATACACACAAAACAGCTGGCCAAGTCTAGAATGTGTTAGCCGTGGGAACTTTGGCAAGTGGCTCATTCCTATGAGGTGATACAGGGTGGTATTCTGTCAAATTATACTGCTCCCACTGGACATTAACACAACAATGTTATTTTTGGAAATTTTTAGTTGCATGACCCATGACACTTCACCATTGCTTGTCTTTACTTTGTAGTCACTAAAATACATCAGCTCTGTTATACTTGGTTGTTGTTTTCATTATTTTCCCCAGTTGGAGGAAAAACACCACACACACACACACACACACACACGAGAGAAAACTTGCTAGCAATGTTCTGTATTGGTGCCTGCCATTTCCAGACCTGGAGTTATGAGCTAAATTTTGAATTTGAATTTTTTCTTGTAGCCTTTGACCTGGACTTGGTCTGTATTCCTTAGTTTAAAAATGTAGCCTTCTAATTTTCATTATGCATTAGGAGGCTTAAATTAGATAGAAAAGGGCACATGAATTCATGATTGGGACCCCAATCTTTGTATACTGGAAAAATGAATCAACCGTTCTCCCCTTTGGTTTTTTTTGCAGATGGTCTTTGACCTCCTGTCTTGAGAGACTCAGAGCTGGTGCAAGAGGAGGCCTTTCATCTCTGCCACCATTTGATTTCCTTATTTTCCATAAACCTAAGTCAAAGCTTGGAACTGGAGAGTCTGTTAGCAAAATTAGGACACTGGCTTCTTAATTTGTTGAGGTTTGTTCTAGAGAAAATGCATTTAAGACAGCTTTCTGATCCTTAGGTACCCAGTAAATTCTCAGATCTTTGCAGTTGGACACACAATGCTATTGCATGCTAGTCCATTAAGCCAAGGCTCTGTCTTTTACACAATTCATATTTTAAACTTTGAAGAGGCTCACAACTGAGCCTTCACAAACAGTAGCTGTTTACTTTCTTTCCACTAAAATAATCACTGAAAATACCCCCTCTGAGAATGTATATTTTTGGATGCTAGGTAATCAAAGCTTAGTTGTACTCAGGGGCTTTTTCAGAACCAAATGGAAAATAATTGCTCTAAAGTACCTACTTGTGAGGGTTTCTGCTCATCACTGTAATTGCTAGAAGCCACTGTCTTTCTGCCACAAGAAAATTCCCAGCGATTCATTAGCTTCCATTGGGGGCACGAAACAGATCATCTTGTTAACACTAACTTTGAAAATATTGTTAGCTGATATTTTTCATATTGGAATTACAGGTTGCACATAAGCTAAAATAATAAATGCCCATGCCCTACTTTAAGGAGTAGAGCAGGTAGTTGAAGGATAAAACCAAGACCCAGGCAGCCTTGCAGGATTTAGATATGAGTTCTCAGTGTGAGTATTTACTCTGACTTCCCCTTCGTCAAAGACATTTAATTTCTTGACTATAAGCTTTTGCATGCAGAACACAGCAGTTGGCCATTAATCCCTAGGATGTGGTAGCAGGTTCTTCAGTCCTCTCCAGTGCTAGAGGCATAGTATGATTTCTGGAAAAAAAATCTTTATTGGCGAAAAACAAAAAAAACATGTCAAGGACTTCCTAATTTGACTTTGCATATTCACTAGATTGATGAGCTTACATTACATCTCAAACTTACTTTCAAGGCTTCCTTCCTTCCTTCCTTCCTTCCTTCCTTCCTTCCTTCCTTTCTTTCTTTCTTTCTTTCTTTCTTTCTTTCTTTCTTTCTTTCTTTCTTTCTTTCTTTTTTCCTGGTACAAGGTAAACATACCTTTTCTGATTTACTAGTTTTCTGTTATGTTGGGAATATACCCAGTCATTACTAAAAATGACTTCTGGCATCTCTTGCCTTCCTGGGATTGTTCCAGCTCACTTAGGGGGTCAACTTTCATTTTCCAAGGTCAATAGTGTTTGATATCTAGGTCTCTGCTGAGCTGGTGCATACGCACACTAGGACTGTGAGGATCATTGAGGACATGCCCAATGATGTCTACTCTGTGGTAGCATCTCATTCTTGTACAGTTTTAACTGTCTCTCAGCCAACCACTGAGCCCATTCTCTAGCTTTTGTACCTACTATTGTTAGATTCAAAAAATAAATAATAAAAAAAAAATCAGTGACTACATGTATGTCTGTATAGAGGCCAGAGGTCAGCATAAGGTTTCGTCACCATTATTTTTTAAGACAGATTCTTTCACTGGCCTGGAAACTATCAAGTATTCTAGGCTTGCTAACCACTGAATCCCAGAGATTTATTTGTCTCTGCCTGCCCAGAGAGGGAATTAATATCATGGGGCACCATAACTGGCCTTTATGTGGATTGAACTCAGGTTCTCATGTTTACACTACAAGCATTTAACTATTGAGATATCTCTTCCATCCTTGTAGGTTAAAAAAATCATATTCAAATAATTCTTACTAAAAGACAAATAAAGCATCTGAGAGGACAATTACTTTAGGTGAGCTCATCCTGACAAAATAGAACATAGAAGACACAAGGGGAGGAAAAATGTTATGAAAGGCTACCAAGAGTTCAGAGGTAACTCCAGGCTAAGAGTGGACTGTGTGTCCAGTAGGGATAGATCAAGCTGGCAGCAAGCAGGAGAGTTTGGCTTGGACCAAAACTATGTGACAATACTAACTTAGACCTTAGCAAATTAACATCAAGTGACAGGATTCTGGGGAAACAGAACAGATAACTCACAAGTTCTTAATTGTCACTGTGAGTAGGGGCTCACATCACAGTAAGGTCAACCTAATCTATCCTGCATATAATAATCTATTCAGCAGGCTACAGAGACATCCCACATTCACCATAGCACCAGTGATTTGTAAAACTACACTGGATACAGAAAGAAGCATTTCTTACAAACAAACCAACAGACAAAAACAGTGGGTATTTCTGACTGGGGATTTGAGGGACAGTAACCTAGTTTCTTGGCTGAGTAAGGAAAAAAAATCACAAAGTGCTTAATTTTCCAGTGCTGGGTCATTTCTTGAATAAATAACCAAATAAAAGGATATCCATCAAAGTCTTTCAGAATTAAACCAGGGCAGTTTTCAGCTGTGTGGATGAATAACCTTAATTCTTATTAATACCAGCCACATCTGCCCTGTAGTAGAAGGTCTAGATGTATTGTCATGAAAATTTAAATTGTTAGAAGGCTTGTCATGAAAATTCTGAAAAATTTGTAATTTTAAATATATTTAAAATTAGAGCTCAATAATCCTGGTGGTATAGCACATTCTGCTGAAATGGTTTGACCTAACAAAAGTTTTGTTCCTGTAGGTAAGGGATGGCGGGAGGGAGTAAATATTTGATTATGTGCAATATCAGTCTTTTTACCCTTAAAATATCAAAAGAATTTGGAACCAAAGGTAATTGTCATGGAGCTAAGAGGCAACCATCTGTAGTTTTCATGCATGGTGGATGTATGTCAGATTTGGAGGAAGCAGGAAACCTTTTGCTTGTATTAAAGATCCTATAAATGTTTGCTATCTAATGATGAGTTGGACTCATAAGCAAAACTGACATAGCAGGCATGCTACCCAAGTTCCCTCTTCCGTCTTCTGAGCCAAGTGTTGAGTACTGCTTTACTTTGACTGTCTCCATCACATCATGGATGCACCTGATGACTTCATGATGCTGGAGCAGTGTGATGAGGATCTGTTATGGTTTGAATTGGGAAATTCCCCTACAGGTTCACCATATTCCTCAATAGATCCAGCTATTTTAGGAGACTATGGGATCTTCAGGAGATGGGGATATCAGATGAATGTCCATCACGGGGTAGGCCTTTATAGGTGATAGCCTGACACAGGTTGTGGCATAATCTCTGCCTTTTGCTCTGTGAAGAACCTTTGTCATGAGGTGAAGAACGTTCATGTGATTCCATTCTGAATGCTGCCATACTTTCCCATTGTGATGGAATGAGATCCCCTTGAAACCGTGAACCAAAATGAGTCTTTCTTTCATTAGATTGTCTCTGTCAGGGATGGGATCACAATGACATGAAAGTCAACTGGGATTCAAATTTGTCCCAGCCATTCATTCACACTCTCAATCCTACTTCTGCACTGACATCTTACCAAGCTCTAGTAAAATTAGTTCTCCTTAAGCTGCAAAGGACCCCACTGATTAATGTATTCTTTGAATCTAGGGTGATACATCTGGGGTGTTTAGAGAATAGCCCCCATACCACTTGGGAAATAGAAGAAACTGAGACAGAAAATCTCTGAGTCTTAATTCTTTAGTTAGAGTGAGAAATGGAAGAAGAAACCTTTGGTATTCTCAAATAGTGGTTCTCAACCTATTTATTGTTCCCCTCTTTAGGGTCACATATCAGATATCCTGTAGATCAGATACTTTTGTTATAATTCATAACAGTAGCAAAATTACAGTTATAGCAGTGAAATAATTTTATTAATTGATGGTGACCACAACATGAGGAACTGTATTAAATAGTCTCACCAATAGGAAGGTTGAGAACCAACGAGTTAGGTGATTATAGACAGTATTTGATGTACTGTAAGTACAAAATTTAGTGTTCCTGTATTAGGTTGTGTCTTAAAATCAATAACATTGATCAGTTGTTGATGGCCAGTGATTGTGACATGGCTGATGTTATCTGTCCCATAAAATTAGGAAACTCACCATTATCATCATCGTCGTCACCGTCTACATCATCTTCATCATCGATGTCATTGTCTCAAGTTGTAAAATGTCTGTAAGCTACTTGGAATAAAGCACTGGGGCACTATTTACACCCCTAGGCACCATATAGTTGCAGAGAAAACAGGTACTCTAGGAACTGGTGGTTACTTAATCCACAACACCAGAGGAGTTGAGTTGTTCTTGTAGATTTTTAAGAAAGAAACGATGTATCAACTATACCGTGTACAACAACACAACCATTAACAACTGAGCCTAAGAGAATCAGACTGAAACATGAGAGACTTTGGAGAATATCTATCATTTATGCAATCCATGCATGTTTTTATTCAGTGTATATTCAACAATAATGAATGAATACAGTGTGTCTAAATGCGTTGCATAGAGCCTTCTCAGTTTTTACAGAACAAAATTCTAAGTAATAGGAGAAAACTGTATTAAACTTTAAGGAGCCATGTTTTTGTTTTCTGTTTTGTTTTTTGGATTGGTGTATAAAGATGGTGAGGCTCCTTGCAATCCATGGTGTCAGACTGTCAGATTCAAGGACATCTGGTATATTTGTCAAAAAAATTCTGGGAGTAGTGGTCTTTATTTTAAGGTTTACCCAGTATTCAAACTTGAAAAATCAGTAACTTCAATGTACCAAGCCTAACATCTAATTGAATGAGGACATAAATCTCAGGAGAACAAGTTAATATGTGGCTGGTAGCCACAGTAAGAAGAGCTGACACTCAAGCTGGCCAAAGGATTGTCTCCAAATTTTAGTTAACAGGCCTACATTGCACCCATTCTGCAAGTGACACAGTGCACCAGGTTGCTACAGTTGCCTGGAGACTGATTGAGCCTTGCTCCTGTTGTAGTTGGCCTGATGAGAAAAATAGGCCATTCTCAATTGTTAACTAACCTTACCATTGCTCTCTCTTTAGAGGAAGGACACGGTTATTTATAGACCCTATTAATTTAGCTTAAATGATTCCAGCTACTGGCTATGTGTAATCAGCTTTTCCCTCCTTTTCTGCCTAGAATTGGCTGAAAACACATTGGATAGAGATTATAAAAGCATATCACTTAAGAGCATCCATAGCTGTCTCTAATGTCATCATGCAAGTTCTGTTACCAGGCCACATCAAAAAATAGGCTGCCTCCTTCCTCTGGGCTGGGAGATCAGATTGATCACTGGTGCTTAAAACATGTGGACAGGGAAAGGCTCTTAACTGAGAAGAGCCCCCTGATGTCACATTGAATGGAATCGGAGTGTCCTCTCCTGCATTTTCAAGCTCACGTAGCTAATTCACAGTAGGCAATCTTTAAAAAGGATTCCAGGGAGATGCCCATCAAAGATTAGGGAAGGGATTATTTGTGGACACCACTGAAGGATTTAGTCTCTCCCTGGGTAACTAGCCTTCTGGTTAATGAAGTGTCCATTCTGTGATTTAATGGGACAGGCTGTTCTATAATAGCAATGGGAAGCTATTGGCTTGCACAACCCTAAAGAGAGAGTTGACAGAGAGAATTTGGGGCACTGTAGCAAAATTTTCTCTCTGACAGTGGGGCCAACTCAGAGATGCTTTGTCATGAACCTGGTTTGTCCCTGGGTCAACAGTGCTTGAGATGGACTCACCTCACTATGGCTAGAAGTGTCTGTGTGGTATCTTTTTTGGCCTCTACTGGGGGGAAGTGGAGGGCTATAGTTAATTTTTGTTTATGTGTTTCAAAATAGTTTAATAAATAGCACAAAGTATTCGTGTGTGTGTGTGTGTGTGTGTGTGTGTGTGTGTGTGTGTGTAGGTCATGGAAGTAGAAAGAGAACCACGAAAGGGGAAGAAAGGATCCTAAGTAAGGCAAAGAGTAATAAAAGAAAAGTAAGGGTGGTAGCAGTCATATGACATGGAGGAGAGGCTACTGGGTGCAGGGGAGGGGGAGTAGGAGGAGAGAAGGATCAACAAAATCACAGCAGCCTGAAGGGAAATGTCCTCACTTTGTGTGCTAACTCACCACCTGAAGACCTACACAAGGAAACAAGAAAACACAATGCTACTCCCCAAAGCTTTCACATTTCCACCCATGGGCTTCATTGTTGTTGAGAGCTTCATTTTAAAGAAACTTGGGCATCGGTCTCACTTGTAGGTTTAAGTGGAAATGGTCACCACTAGTTCTGCCTGTGGGGACTGTGCCAGGTGCTGTTCTCAGCTCTAAGGACACCAAATCCTTCCTAAGTCAAGACTTGTGTTGAAGTTCAATGCTGAAAATTTACTTCCATTTTAGTCTTTCATATACCTGCCTCTCTGATAGAATTCTGTTTTAATTTGGGGGTAATTTATCACCATAAACATTATTTTTTTTAAATGCATGGTGAGTTTTTGAGCTCAAACATAAAAACATAAAGTTGTACATCAGTAAAATGCCAGTGTGATTATTATATATATTACATATGCATAATATTATACATATTATGTAATGTTTAAATCAGGTTAACTCATTCTCAGATGTATCCCTGCTAATTATTAACCCATAAAAAATTATTGCTGCTGCTCTCATTACTATATAAGACACAGCAATTGCACGAACCTCTTTGCATTCAGTAGTTACCGTTAACTTCGTGTCTTCTCATTTTGGCTGTTGTGAAGAACCATTTCTGTCCTGTGAGATGGAGGCATGCTGTTAGACATCCATCCGTCTAATCTGGATTTGTTTAGCAATTTTTCTTTTAGCACTCTCATTTTATTTGAAACATGTTGTTTGATCTGCTTTCCTTAGCTTGTAGTGGGTCTCTTAGCAGTACAATCCCCAGACTCTCTCAGTAATCATCCACTGCTACTATTTATTACAATAGCAAACTATGACGCTACACACTTCCTTTCATATTGATGTGGTACCAGTTGTGACAAGGTTATGTGTGCAGTGTGGACTCAAACACAATTCATACTTGTGCCTTCAATATAATGATTGCCAATGACACAGCAATTCTAGTCTCTAAATAATGCCAATTGAGAACTATTAAAGACCACCCACTCTAAACACTTCGGTACATTGTAGAAAAAGAATATTTTGCCTCCGCAATCATAATGTAGAGAAACGGAGCACAAGGAGCATGCATTCCACACGTGGAGAAGTATATAAGTGATTTGTCAGACGTCTGTAAAGAGCCAAGTACACAAAACATACATTTTAAGCCAGTTAATGATGAGGTTTCTATAAGGACTACAGTGAGTTGTAGGAAGGAGCATTTCACAAAGGTTTGCTTTAAGGGAACTTTGCTGTCAACTAAGTCACATGTTCTGATTTGGAAAGCAGAGATGCTTTGGTATAACAGCTATGATTGTTAGTGTAAACATCACCTTCGGTTCTTTTTAGTAATTTAGTCATTTACTATGTGTCCTGACAGCAAGACTTGATTTATTTACAGTGGTTCTCCTCACTCCTCACCCCGGTTTTGCTATTTTACTAATGCTGTAAATTGATATGGAACACACAAAAAAAATGTTTAAAGTTGCCTGACAACTCCCCAGGAAACTTTTAAAAGCCATTAATTTAGAAGCAATTTTGCTTCTATATTTCATTTCTCAATTGGTTGTAGTGGAAGTAAGTGTCATATCCAAAGGGAGAATCATGACTCCACCATAAGCATCAGATGCTTTGGAAACAGCTTTGTTTGGTTAAAAGCCATCAGTTATAAAGAAAAGAAGGAAATCCTGGAAGCCTGACAGTGACAGAACTCCTTTGCAGCAGCGGGTCAAGTGCAAGGCCAATGCCCCATGTACCAAAGTAAGAGAAAAAGTAGTTTCTTGTAGTTTGATTAGACTTAGCCATGCACAGGAGTAAGACTCACCTCTAGGTATGTCTGTGTGGTCATTTCCAGAGAAGATTGGTTAGGGCAGAAAACACACACTGAATGTAGGTGGTCTTATCTCATAGGCTGGGGATCCTGGGTAGGAATAAAAGAGGAAATTAGAAAAACTGCCAGGGCAGGCATGCTCTACCTGCTTCCTGGCCAGTAAGAGGGAAGTCTCTGCTACAGACTTCTGATGCCTTGATGTTCTATCTCATCAAGACCAAAATAATGGAGCTGGCTAACCAAGGACTGAAACCTCTGTCTAGTGTCCTGATCTCAGATAGGCTTTTCCTTCTCTGAAATTGTTTTCAGATATCTGTCACAGAAATAAGAAACTGCTCATCACATACATTACCTGTTTAATTAGGCAAAGTTGTATCCTTATATCCTACCCCTAAGTTTATTGAGTACTAAAAAAAAAAAAAAAAAACCCATTCAAACATCTAAGACTTGGGTGTCAAAAAATCTAAGGCAATTAATAATTTGGTATTTTAAAGTGTAACTTTGAAATAAAGGAACTGAGAGTTTCCAAAAGGTATAGAAAATGACTTCTGTAAGTCAGTTGGGATATGCTTTACGTGTACATAGTAAGTTGCTAACATTTATGCCCACATGTACATAGTACTTGTATGCATTTCCTGTGCATCATTAAAAGAAAAATAAACCTGGCGGTTTCTGTTTCTGTGTAGCTTTCTTTTTTTTTTTTCATGATAAATGGGTTTATTTTATAGGAGGAAGGCTTGTATATGATTTAGAAATAAATAGTACTAGAAGAAGAGTAATGAGGCCATGAGGTTACTAGAATAAACAAAGATGCGAGAATTAAAAGATGATGTACACGCATATAAAACGTTAGTACTTTGTTCTCCTAGGTACTTGAAGGATTGGGGATGACAATACCTAGAGAAATATTAGAAAGAGTTAGATATTTTAGTTGCATAAATTTTAAAACTTTGTAAGAAATTATTTTACCCTTAGTACTCTGTCACCTTTCTGTTCTTAAATGAAAACAGTTACTAAAGACTGTTGTCTGCTGTATTAGGAAACCACCAGAGCTGTGCCCAGCTACATGAAGAACAGACTATGCAAACCTGTAAGGAAACGTGCCTTTGCTCTGAGTTTCTGTTTTAAGGAAGCAGGGCTGAGATTAATGATCTGGGATACTTTAAATTTATGTAAATTTAAGGATTTCTTTTTTTTTTTTATTGGATGATTTATTTACATTTCCTATGTTGTCCCCTTACCCCATCCCCCACCACCCCCTCGGAACCCCCAATCCCCTCGCCCCTCCTCCTCTGTGTAGCTTTCAAAGCTAAAGAGTTACCAAAGGCAGCAGTACAGCTAGTGATATTTCATAAGTTCTTATCACACAATAGTTTATGTGGAACTCTACTCAAAGTAATAATAAAATACGGTTATTTTACATAAATATAACTCAACATATCATTTTATCTGTTAAGTCATATAATAAATTGGCATATAAAGTTATTGATAAATTATTTCCAAAGTATGACCCCTTCGGTCGGTATATCTGGCTTGCAGTTTCCTCGCAGTCCGACAGACGTGTATTAATTATGTACAGTAAAACAAGTCAAGTGGGAGATGAAACAATGAACATTTTTTATGGATATTTTACATGTGGCATAGACACCAACTCTAAGTCAGTTTCCTGTAGGAAATGAAATCTTCTTCAAAATATCTCAGAATAAGAATTCAGTCAAAATCCACTTATTGAAGTGGACATGAACTTCTTCTCTAGCTAAAATCTGCATTTTCCAGACGTCTTTGCAGAGAGCTTGACTGAAGTTGGAGTGGTACCATGTAAACATGACACACTCCATTTCTTAAATATGAACTTCATTCCCTGCAATTATTTTACTTTTGAAAGATTTGTTTATCTGTATCTTATGCATATGGGTGTTTAGTCTGCATACATGTGTATGTACCGTGTGCCTGCATAGTGTCTGAAAAAGCCTGAAGAGGACACCAGACGCTTTAGAACAGGAGTTACAGACATTTCTGAACTAGCACATGTGGGCTGCAATCTGAATCCGTGTTCTCTACAAGAGGAAGAAGTTCTTGTATCTGCTGAACCATCTCTCCAGCCACATTGCAGCAAGTCTTTTGCCTTTTTTTGGTGCTTTACCAGAGATCCCGGCCTTTGATTTGGAGGTTAAAGAAAGAAGATCAACATTTCGAAGGTAAATGTTGGGGAAGTAGGTTTGGGAGCATTCTACGTGAGGGACATATATAGACAGATAGAGTTACAAAACTAACTCCTCTGGCAGTTCCTTCTGTCTCTACATTCCCTTTTACGTTTTACTAACGGGACTGAATTTTAGTTACATTTATGGATGGACATGTGGCGATTATTTTTCAGCTCCTCCTGAAGCCCTGAAGTGATGCATAAGTAAAATAGATCCCACAAATGTCTGAGTTGTGCATCTAATTTCTGGGTCATCTCCCTTGTGCTGAATTTCCTCATTCCTCCAATGGAAGACTGTGCTCTTGAACTGTGTGTAACCACATAGTTGAGAGCAAGACCCCAGAAGATAGAGCAACTGCTTGAGAGTCACTTGAATTCTTAAAATGACTTCGAACAGCACAGTTGACCCATTGGTTCTAGATGGTTTACTTAGCTATTGGTAATACCTGTTCCATAACAGGCTATTACCTAATTAATTGAAGTCCTTCATGCATATAGGATATTTTACCACTTCAGAAATATTCCAGAACACGTTATTTTATTTTAGTAACTCTTAACATGTGATTTTCTCTCATGGAATTCAACTCTTATCCTTGAGCCTGTCTCTGGGATTGAACTCATGTTGTCAGACTCAGTGGCAAGCACCTGTATTTGCTGAGCCATCTTACTGACTAAAGATTTTAGAAGACAAGTAAAATTGTTGTTGGCCTCTGAGAACAGAGAAAAACGATGCTATTTTGCTGCAGTTGTCTCCCCTTGGGAACGTAATTGATTAGGTATATTTCACATTGGCTCAACACTGGATGAAAGGTGGCTTGGAGGCCTTCCTACAACAATCAATTTTTTTTTTCAGTAGCAAGATGGTCTCAGCTGTGTAAATGCCCAGGAGGCTCTTTCTGTACAGATTTCCTTGGCCATAGTGATTGAGCTATTGCCCTCAATATCTTCTAACTGGTTGATCTCCAGTTAGCAATCATTCAGAAATTATATAGAAAAACTCTGATATCTCAAGCAGAGGTTAAAAAATAATGCCTCATTGTCTCTTTTTCTGAGATAGCCATGTTGGGTGTTTCTACAGACGGATACTGCATCACAGTTAAGGCTGACCTGCATATACTAGAAAACTTCAGTATGCATCATTTCTTACCCTTTAAAGTGAGACTACAACCTCAAAATTATCTTAGAACTCATTGTAAAACCTACTGAATTGACGCTAAAGTGATAATTTTCATTTCTTAGTATTTCCTTTTCTATAGCATTGTGTGTGTGTGTGTGTGTGTGCATGCACATGTGCATGCACACGTGCACTCTAGAGGTCAGAGGATAATTAGTGGGTGGTGATTCTCTTTCTTCAATGAGAGTTTCAGTAGTCAAGCTCACGCCATCAGGCTTGGTGGTGGCTTGTGCCTTATTCACTGAGCTATCTCACTGTCCAACCAAAAAAGGAAGAGAGAGAACAAAAGAAAGAAAGAAAGAAAGGAAGAAAGAAAGAGAGAAAGAGAGAAAGAGAGAAAGAGAGAAAGAGAGAAAGAGAAAATAGTACACAATTGAGTACCTCAGTCAATATTAACTGTTTCATTTTTTTCAGCATGTCTTTGGTTTGTATAGATAATCCCAGTGATGCTAAGCTTCCAAAAGTAATACAGACACATTTAATGTCAAAGTGGAAATAGACTTTATTATCTAATAAGATGAATAGTAGGACACTGGGAGTAAATACAAATCCCATTATGAAAGCAACATATCACTTCTTTGGGAAGAATATATACACTGAGGCCTAATCTAACAGAAAATTGTGTTAACATCTAGGGCTTTAGTCTCAAAATGTCATACGTACAGTGATTTTTTTGATAAATTGTTGAGTGAGTGCCTTAACCTAGACTAGAAGCTAGACTAGAAACTTACCTATGTTTTCAAAATACATGAACATTTTAACATTCTCTTCATTCTAAGGGTACCTGTGAATCTCCTTCCATAGCAGAGAGGGCCACTCACAGAAGTGTAGGAAGATTTCCACTGACATCTGGGCAGGCTGCCTTCAAGAGGAGCCATCCAAATACAGTGTCTCTTTAAAACAAAGCATGCCAACAAGAAAGAACACGCTTAGCTAGGTTACTTGCAGACATAACTTTATCCTCAGGAACATATACCTAATAAAATGCTCTTTTACTTGAGCATGAGCCATTTTTGGAAAAGGTCTGAGTATGCAAGTTGGGGTGAAAACTCTGCTTTCTTGTTAACAAAATGGCAGACCTATTCAGAAAGCTCAATGACGAAACTATCAAACCAGTTTGTTCCTCAGCAGTGATGGAGTCCCAAGTAGGAGATGGCCAAGAGATGGAAATAGAAAGAGGATAGTCGATAGAGAAGATAAGAATGTTTGGGATCTGGAGGTCTTGTACAAGCTATGTCTCATGCAAACAAGTTTATTAAGGAACAGAGTCTTACATAGTATTTCCAGGCAAGAAATGGGATGAAGTCAGCAGAAACTATCATACAGTGGAATGAAGTCAGCAAGAAGCCAACCAATCAGGCAATGTTGCACAAAGGGAACACAGGGCATCTCAAGAGCATTACAGGATAAACATACAGCTGCCTTGAGAATGAATGCTATAGCCCTGTAGCCCTGTACAGTAGGTAGTATTGGGTTCTCAGGATTCAAAGCAGCAGCATCCCAAAAGATCTGGCTTCAGGTCATCATTGGCTCTGTTGGGCATATTCCTGGTTTTGAGAAAGAACTATGTTCCTTCCTCAGATATCAGAGTCTTAGGGAAAGCCTCAGTAGATCTGATCTTCGATGTCAAGTTTATAGCTTACAAATAAGTTTCCCAATGAGTGGAAATTTTTAATTATGTATTTGTCTTAGGACCCTGAACACATTCATTTACTCGTTTAACAATGTTTATCTTCAAGATCAGCAACAAAGGTGTGATGCTATACCCCAGCAAGCTCCCTTGCCCTTTGAGAAATTGTTTTTGAGGTACAAGTTAAATAAGGGTATGTTGATTGTCATGAAAGACAAGCATGGAGAAGGCCAGACTTGTCTTCGCTGCAGGAAGGATGCTGCAGACCTGGTCCCCTGAAAGGGTGAATTGAATAAGCACCAAGGACTCCAGCGTTTCCAAGATGCCTGATAATTTTTTAACCTTTGTTCTTTGTTTTCCAGGGCTGACCTTTTGTTAATGATATTTCACTGCAACCCAGATTCGTGTTGCATCAAATGTTATGTTATTTTTAATCCCACAGAACTTTCCTGGTAATTTTGTAGTGGTTTGTTAGAATTTTAAATACACCAGAAACTGGTCTTTAAAAAAAACACTTCAAAGAATTTAAAGGAGAGAAAAAAAATATTGACCTTTATAATAAATTGATACTGCTATAAAAATATACCCTAGGGAACACTGGAAATGGTCCACTTAGAGTTGGACACTAGAAAAATAAAGCTCTTTAATGTATCTCATAAATATATTTCAGATGCCTTTCAAATGGTGAGAGAGCAGTGCAGGGCATTTTTCATCCATAATAATTATGATTTTCATCTCTTCTATCTGCCCAGTATAATTTGTAATGACATTTAAGTTGGACATTTCCATTTCCCATTGCTAAATACAGGAACATCAACAGTGTCAACCAGACCTTGTTTATTGAAATCATGTTGATCTTAACATTGTTCTACATAGATATGATTTGTACCTCTCTCTCCTCTCTCTCTCTCTCTCTCTCCCTCTCTCTCTCTCTCTCTCTCTCTCTCTCTCTCTCTCTCTCCCTTCCTCCCTCCCTTCCATCCCCCCTCTCAAACTAGTCAAATGGAGCATGGCCAATAGTTGATCACGGTGATTGGTGTTTTAACATAGAATGAATGCACAGTATTTTTGAATATATATTAAAGGCCACCCTGTGGGTTTTGTTTGGGATGGCCACGTTTCCTGAAGATGTTGTTTGTTGCAGTATCTAGACGACATTTTCCTGGTGGTTCTGCTATGGTTCTCTTTGATTTTAGCTTCATGCTTACTTAAGGGGAGTGAAGTTGATACCATCACTGTAACTAGTCTAAAAATAAGAGAAGTGCTAGAGGTGGATTAGAAAATAGGGATTGGTATTAAGGATAAATGGTGAGGGAAATAGGTGAGCTGATCACACTGAAGCTGACAAGACCTTCCATGAAAATATAAAAATATAAGTGTAAGTGCAGAGAAGAGTTCTCAAGTTTCAGTGGCTTACACTCACTTCATCAGCAGTGTTTGGTGGCAGACTAGAAGCTATAAAGTTGCTTTTAGAGCTAGTTTTAGGAGCACAAAGCTCTTTGTGTGACCATTGCAATCTCCATAAGAAAGTCAATGGATAGGTGTGGGTGTGGGTGAGGGTGTGCATCAATTCTTAAATACTAGGGTTCATATGGGACATGGTCACTTCCATCAGTGTCCACTAGACAAAGTTTGTTTAACCACCCTCATTGTAGATGGTATAAATACATTCATGGATACTCAGTGAGCAACACATATCTTTGAAGGACTATATCCAACTGTAGGGGTTTGGTGGCTAAGTTAGCAGCTCAGGGAAGCCATCAAAGACTTGGTACTGTTTATAATATTGGCTGACCAAAAGCCTATTATTTTAGACTTGGGTGACTGTGTGCTTTTATCCATAGAATTGTTGATTACACACCCTTGGTATCCAATTCTGCCTCTCTTTGAGAAATCCCTACTTTCCTCTAACAGAGCTACCACATGTCACATTGGTGAATAGAGACCACACACTAACATGTTGTATATTTTGATTTACCATATCAGCAATGCTGGTGAGAGGAGTACAGGAAGACTTGTATCTGGAATTTCCTTGTCCATTGTCTCCCATGAATGTGCTTATGATACTTTCTGTACAACAGAGTTCAGGAAGGAAACACATTCTTCTATACATTTTACATTGAAGTCTGTTTCCACTCAAAAAGTTTTATAGTAATATTTTCCCCACAATTTTCTAAGGAATGGTTTTCCATAATCTGGTTTAGCATCTCACTAGAAGGAGGTTATAGAATCAATGCCAAGCATCCATGCATGGAACCTCTACCTCCATCTGTGATATTCCACAAAACCTTAGTTATTCTGTCCTTGACCTGGGTCAGAATCTCATGCCCTTGCTTACATAGGCTGGGCACACTTTTACCCAGTGGAAGCATACAGACAGATGGAGTGATTGAAAGGACTGCCTGTAAAACATGTTTTCTATCACTGGTTCTCACCTAGCCAGATCTGCACAATGAATGCAGGGATAGGAGAGCAATAGAATATGAAATAAATACAACTAGGGTTTAACCACTGAGAGGGATCTCAGCATGCATGCCAGAGCCTCTTGCAGCAGCAGAAGTCAGTGCCAGCGATTTTTGTTAGGACAAGAGACAAGGAATTCAGTGTAGATAATAATAAGACTGTGACATCAGGTACAGGTGCCCTCTACACAAATGTCAGTCTCTTTGTAACTGGTTTCTGGCAGCCTAGTGGAGACTTGGCAGTACTGACTCTTTCATCAGGGCTTGGCAGGTATGGAAGTTTGTGCTCCTGAAAGGAGCCAACAACAGATTTTCCTCTTTGGGTCTTAAGAGACACTGGATCTGTGGACAGCAAGGACATACAGAAATAAAATGGCCTATACCATGTGGAAGACAAAGAACACACAAAAGACTCTGCTTATAGTCTTCAGAATAACCTTAGATAAATCTGTGCAGCATGGAATTTTCTGTAGAGTATGCAGAATTACTCCAGAATGTGATCTAGCTCTTCTGGAGACATATGAGCATCCAGGTAGCATCCAACATTGAGTCCTCAAATATTTGTTCAAGTTGAAGCTAAATGTTTACTGGGAGAATTTATAAACTCTTTTTATTTCAAAGCAAGAGGTTTTATATGTGATAGAATTACCCTTTCAATTAAGATGGGCATTTATTATGTATGATAGCTTTGTGATATGAACAGCTCTTGGTGCCGTATACTTTTATAGAATAAAAGGAATAATTTATTTTTAGAGCAGCAGTAGGCTGTGATCTACCTGGTTGTAGAATTCCAGCTGCTTCTGAGATAGATGCTCTGGGGAGTAAGACTTGGCACATGGCTCAAATAGATGACAGAATGGCAACCTCAGTGGCATATGTGAGTGGCGTTCTCTTTTTACATTTAATTACAGCTCTTGACTTTGAAAGGAGCCGGGCCACTTAACATTTGCCAGGTATTAAAAGTTACACAGAAAGCAGAGGGCTGGAGGTTTGGCATCACAACTCTCAGATGGCTCAGTGACATTTTGGCTCTTCTGGTGAGTCAATGGCTCCAGGATCTAGTTGGCTTACCTTCTAACTTGACTCTTACTGATGTGAGTCTAGCTCCCTATGGATTGGGAAAATTACCATATAACCAAATGTAATGCCATTGAACCAGCACCACTAGGTCAAGTCCTAAGGGGAGAATTTTGGTAGTCCCTGCTCTTACTGGCTCCTACTGAAGCTCCTCTTGACTGGTTTTATTGTCATACCCCTTTACTGACAACATTGCTATGTCTTTGCAGTCACATTCTGATTGGATAGCTGGGAAGATGTGCACATTCTCATGAACAAACATGAATCTTATATTCAAAAGAATAGTCTTTGAGTCTCTCCTTCACAGTTGCCTTGTGAAACTCAAGATGCAGCTCCTCCAATTTACAGTAAATCTATCCAATAACAGTCTAATGTTCCAAGGCAAAAGCAAAGAGATACAGTTAAGAAATATAAATATAGCAAGTCATACTCAGGATTTGTCTGAAACCCCACTGCTAAAGGGAACATAAGCTAGTTCTTTACTGAGCATTTACCATGTTTCCAGACCCCTTTCTAATACGTAAATATGAATGACACCCTGAAAGTGTGTTTGGGAAAATCAGTTGGTTTGGTCAGTGTTGTAGAATGCATCTTTGTTCTAGATGTCTGTACTTCTGTCCCATGAGAGAAATGTACATCTAAACTATTGTTTTGTGAGTTTGATGCCTTCCTTTTATAGGGGAGTCAATCTTGGCCTATGTGACTTAGTTTTCAAATGACTACATATGGCATTAACTATTTGTAGAAAGTAGATTCAGGCATCTCTGTGCAGGTGATAATCACTTTACTTCTGTTTCACCATAAAACCCACCTTTCTTCTGTAGAGAGACTGTCTTTATTGTGGATCATGTTGCAAGGGAGCAGAGAGCCTGCCTGCTCAACCCCAGTGCTGTAAAGCCACCACAGTCAGCCCACAGGACTGAAGTCCATAACCAAGATAGAAACTTTTGTTTAGTAGTGACTGAAAAGTTTGGAAGGTCACTGGGAGGTGGCATAAGTCCAATGCTGACCAAAAAGACTCAGATATTGTTGGACTGGAATGGAGCCTGGGTTGTAAAGAGTGATCTCTTCTGTAGCTATAACCAGGAGAATGCTTGACAACACACATAGAGGTGAGTTTGTTGTCTTAGTTTACATAGAGGTGGGAAGGTAGACCATGACGCTGATACTGTCAAGTCTGAATGACTAGAACAAAGGCAATTCTTCACCATGATGTTGTGTTCCACAGGAGATCCTGACTGTATAGAATGGCCTGCGACTTCTACATTTTTAAGGTGAAGCTTGTATATTTGTGATAATACTACTAGTATGAAAGTAAAGCAATTGCTATGATATGCACCTTAAGAAATTTAAAAAAGACATTTGATTTTTGATTAAGCTATTACATAAAATTTGGAATTGTATTTAAACTAAGGCGGGGCCCTATTCTGTTGTGATATGTGTTCCTGTATGGTATAGTGGAGCTGGGTCAATACTTTCCCAAGAGCCTGTTTGCTCTTGATACACTGTTACTGTTGTACTGTTGCTGCAACCAATTAGACTTACAATCTAATGGAACTGAATTTTTCTTGTAGATAATAGAGAGGTTTTGAAATTAGGAGCAAAGTTTTCAAAGGCAGTCTTAAGGCTATGAATCTGGCGTTGGTACATAGAAACTACAAGAGCTGAAAGAGTGTAGTGGGAAAATAGAAAGAAACCTTTTAAAATAGTTCAGGAAGAGGGAACTATTGTAGGATGAAGATTGGAGCTGAGTAGTGGTGGAGATGTAAACAGAAGAGAAAAAGGAGTCACAGCACATTTTAGAGAATCCTGTGATATTGACCAAGGTCAATGTGTCTGGCCCTTAATGGAGACTCTTCAAATGTTTGTTAAGTAAAATTAACGTCAAATAGAACATTTGTTCCTGCCTTCGATTCTTTCTCCTTCTCCTGCTGTATCCTGAGCCTTTCTTCATTGTTGGCAACTCTTCTTTACTCATACCTACATGTGTGTTTTTTAATGTTGTTTTTATATTAGCCTTTTAAATGTTTTTAGTAACAAAATATCACAGGCTGGAGAAGTTATATAAACAACTTTATTTTCCCTCATGGTTCTGCAGGTGTAAGTTCTTATCTCCTTATTGGCAAAACATTGACTGGGGATGTGCAGAGTACCATAGGTCAGATATGTCAAGGCATGGCAGGGAGTGTGTTTGTGTGTGTGTGTGTGTGTGTGTGTGTATGAGTGAATGAATTAGAATCTGTGTTTATGAGTGTGGATGTGTGTGGGATATGTTCGCCTTATGATGCCTTCTTTCTTCTTGTGTTATTAGGATTCTACCATAGAAGTTCTACCTTAATGGCCTTATCAAGTCTTAAAGCACTCCCAAGATCCCCACTCTAAACAACAGAGTCAGATCAAGTTTCTACCCTCTGAATAACTCAGAATGGGAATTGTTTATATCTGAAGCTGCGGGTGACACTTAAACTACATTCAAAAGCACAACACTCCCTTCACTCCCTCATTCATTCCCTACTTCAGCCAGAGTAGTTTATAACCAGCCTAGAAGTTGGGATTACAAAACTCTCTTAGTTGATGAGTGCAGGGAGAAAATATTAACCCATCCCTTTCAGATGGCAGGTACTTGACCCTCCCGCCATGCCCAGACCATTCCTGTAGTAAAAACTATTCATAGTCTTTGTGTGCTTATGTAGTTCATTTCAATAGTATTTTATAGATGGACGCAAGATGAACATGAGCCACCTTTAAAACTTCAGCATGTCTGTCAAACTAACTGCGCAATTTAACAACAAATTCATTCCCTTTAACAGAAAGTCTTCAAGGTACCTCCCTTCAGCATATGCTTGCTAATGATCAATAGTTTCCACAGATGATTTAACATTTGTGTACACACAAGGCAACACGCCATAATTCACGGAAATGCCAATGCTTTGAAATAATCACAAGGAATAATGAATATGCTGTCAATTTTTATGTAATTAGCCCAGATCTATCACCACATCCTTGAACATGGAAGTGCATCAGTGCATAACGAATGTGCGTCATGTAGTGATCGATATCTTATTTCAAGGGCACGTGTGTTCCTGTGTAATTACTGTGTTACATTTTCTGATGGGCTTTCTGTTTGTCTCTGCAATAGTTCCATCACAGGCATAAGACCACACAGCATCTACCTGGGTTTATTTGAGTAGAAGAAGAGTCACAATCAGTGCATGGTTGATATGTGTAATTTAAATTTAAACGTTAATTATGGCTTGAGACTCCACTTACATGATTTAATTTATTCATTTATAATAGTCCCTTCTCTTCTGTCTAGCCATATTGTGCTCTAAATGAATTTTATTCTCTGAGCCTTAGCTCTGATTCTTTTTAAAATGTATTTCTTTGTGTTTTGATCCCCTCTATGTTCTTGGCTATTTTACTTAGCGTTCCCTTTCTTGATAATTCTCCACATCTTCACTAGGTTAAAATTTAAGGCCAATTTCTGTTATTCAGGAATTACCCAACATAATAGCACCCCACTAACAGGTAAACCAGACAGTTTTTTTATGTGATCAGTTTCTCTGAGGCATTGCTGCTGGTTTTGGACTAATCAGAGGAGTATTCACCTTAGTTTCCCAGCCATTCTGGCTTAATCTCATTTTCTGTAAAGGGTCGTGGGGTGTGCTTGGTCAAAGAACCAGAAGATGGAACAAGCAGTCATTTGGCTGAAGCATGACAGGGCTTCAGATCTCCTGTCACCAGGCCACTGAGGAGGCTACAAGCGCTCTCCACAGCTACCGCTCAAGACTGTTGTTATACAGGCAGTTACTTTTAGAAGCTATATAATACTGGTTTCATTTTTCTTATTTTAAATGATCACTCACAGAATCAGTATTCTAGGAAATATCTGAACAGAGACCCCTTATAGTCTTACATCTAAGAAATAAAGAGGTAATTCTTGAAGGAAACGTACTTTGGGAGGGAGTCAGAAATTCAATGACTCCATAGGACAGTTTTCAGACCCATGGAGTGGGAGTTGAGGGGCTGTCTCTGACACAGCCCATGGACACAGCATGTGGACTGAGAGTCTGTAGAAGGCAGTTGTAGCTACAGTAGGCTTCCTCCACTGCCTTCTATTAGTTCTCTTGGACTCATAGCTTTTTGTGGGCCAAGGGAATCCAGTATTGAGTTGAGAAAACAGACTATGTCAGAAATCAGGTGCTCCTAGGATAACACTCTCCTTCAGCACTGTTTCTGGGACTCCTCACCCAATTCTATTCTTCTCTGAAAGACCAAGTACTTATTTTTGCCTGGTCATTTTTCTGTAAAGGTAAACACACAGTTCCATTTAACCTGCGCAGCTTTAAATCCCTCATAATAACTGACTGCGTTTTCTGATCTCTTCCTTTGCCTTCTCATCACCTACAGATATTTTAGGATTATCCCTGATGATGTCTCATCCATGCTGCACTTTCTTAGTCTTAAAGCTTCCAGCTCTCTTTGCCTCCTGTGTATTGCTTGTACTTCATTCTGACACAGTGCTTTTCATGAAACAAACAAACAAACAAACAAACACACAAAACCAAACAAATCTTCCAGTTTCTCTGTCTCCGTCCTGTTCATTCCGTATATAACGCTTGGTTAGATTTTGAACCAGCATTTTAATAATGGTGAACGGAGTTTCAAAGATTTCAACAAACCCATTTTGCCATCTCTGGCTGGAAATCTGCACATCATGTTACTGAGTTTTCTGTGTCTGGTGATTTTATTGTTTAGAATTTTCATTCACCTTTGGAAAATAAGTGCCGTAGGACAAGGGTCACTCTTGTTTTGTTCATAGTACATTGGTATGTGCTGTCTTTTCCTTTCTGGGAATGAATGTAAATATTAATATTTGTTATTATAGTCATACATACACACATTTAATGAATTATAGTAGTAGATAGATAAAACCCTTAACAGATCTTTGCAATCCCACTGTGAAATTATTTTATCTGTAGAAAGAAGTACCGATGATCAATGTGTACATCGGTAACTCAAGTAATAACTTCTTTAAACAATTTCAAACTTTTCCTTTTAATATAAACTTGATCCTTACCACTATATATTAACACATCAAAAACCCAAAATTGTACAGAACTTTTTTTTATATGTTTTTAGGGTAACCCTGTCTTCATGTCAGAGACAAGGAAGGTAGAATTGAATAATATTAAAAATCACTGCAAGGGTAACATTTGAACCCAGAATCTCTCTCCTTTAGGACAGAGTTATTTCCACAATGAAAGAGCTATTGTTTCTGTTATAAAACAACAGATACAATGCAGATACTTTATAATTTAATAGATATTACTCTGTAACAGTTTCTTTTAAATGTATTTTTCCTGTTTACATGTTTATGTATTCCTGTGAAATATATAAATTTTTATTTCAGTTATGCTTTTGCAAAAACAAAGTAATAGAAATGAATGAGAAAAATGTATCTGGAACATTAACTTACATGGATTTTTATGACCCTGGTGTAAGCTATCCCACTATGGTAATTTCTTCCTGACTTCAGATTCAAGATTTCTGCCTTCCAGTTAGAGGTTTCCAGACACCCTTATGATGAGTATCATATGTGGATGATGTTGTTCATGAAGACAGAAGGTACGAAACACAGTCATCTACCTTGAAGACAAATTTCATCAAATAGATATGAAAACACTAAAATTTGCTTCACTCCTGTGTGGTCAAATGACAGTTATATATCCAGAAGAAAAGTAAATACTATTTCATAACTCTGAGTTTGTCTAACTCATAATTCAAAAGCATTCAGCGAAGCTCAAATCAGCCGTGTTCTTCCTTCCCCTCTGGAAATTAGACTAAAAATACTGCATGCATTCCTAGTTGCATTGCTGAAGGCACTCCCTCTGCCCTGCTCTTGCCCACTAGACCTTGCTGCCTTTTCTCATCAAGAGTGTTCTGAGGCCTCCAGGAGCCTTCAACCTCCTAGCAAAGAACTCTTCATTTGTGCAGTAGCTTCCCAACCAAGTGAAAGAAAAGACTAACACTTTTAGCATAAAAGAAAAAGAACCTTGCCAGACTTTTGTGTACTTCAAAGAGAATAGCTTCTTGTCTTTTACTTTTTTGGGGGCAGAATTATTTGAGAACTCAGGTTCATGACATGTGACACTAATGATTAACAAAAATATTTCATTTCGACATTGGTTTTTTTTAGACCAGTTAGAAGGAAAACTGACATGTGTAAAAATTAAATTGTTCAAAAGTTCCCTTTATTAAGTTTTCATTTAGAGAGTCACAGAAAATATTAATGTGCTAAATAGCTTAGAAAAAATTCTAAAGCTGTAACTGAGAAAATTTGGATTAAAATAAGAGAACCATTCTCTCAAGACACCATTCTGTTCTTGAGCATTGTCCTCTGGATGAGCACATTTAAAGGCACCTTTACTTATCCTTTGGGGAAATAGAAATTTTCTTCAGCATTTTGTTTGTTTACATCTGAAATAAAAATAAAACTCATTTTTGCAGAATTATAGGGAGAATTTTCTCTTAAAAATCTAAATTAAGCAAACAGTTGAATTCTCATTAAATTCTTGGGCAAAACAAAGAGCTCACTAGTACCAGTGTTTCCAACATTGAAATGAAATATTAAAGTGAGAAGCATAAACATTGCAATATAAGAGGCAACTTTGTTATTGTTAAATTATGTAAAACGTTATATGGAAAACTAGCGGATACCTACTGAAAAGTTGCTTCAAATGGTAAACAATTCAGTCAGAAGAATGTCAAAAATTCATAGTAAAAATTAATAAAATTTAGTAGTCCAATAGTAGATTGTCAGAAAGCACAGTGGAATTAGCTATATATCCTTCTCATTGGGACATGAGCACACAAAAGTTCTCAAGGCATTTACAAGATGCCTTTTTAAAAATAAAGTGTCCTAGTACAAAAATAATAAGATCTAAGTAAATGTATGGTGGTCTGAATTCGAACAGCTCCCAGCAGGCTCATATGTTTGAAAACTGAGTCCCTATCACTTGGTGAACTGTTAGGGAAGGTTTAGGAAGTGTGACCTTGTTGGAGGAAGTGTGTCACTGAGCATGGGCTTTGAGGTTTTAAAAGGCCACACTATCACCATTGTCAGTTAGTTCTTTTTCTGTCTCCTGCTTTTGAATCAGTTTATAAGATCTTGATTATTGCTCTAGTGCTATGCCTGCCTTCCTGCTGCTATGCTTCCCACTGTGATGGTCAAGGAACTCACTCTCTGAAACTGTAAGCCCCCTGGTAAACTCTCTCTTCTGTAAGAGGCCTTGATCGTGTGCTTTGTCACAGCAATAGAAAAGTAACCAAGACGAGAGGAAGGGTATGCCATGCAAGAGTACATCCAAGTTCTTTGTTAACAGGAATGCAGATGGTGATGGCACTGAACATCGTTATTTGACAGAGGGAGGGAGACAGGAATTAAAAGAAACTGTGCCTTTGCTTCCAAGTTCCTTAAAAAAAAATCAACTTAATGGAAAAGCTCATTAAGGTGAAAGAAGTGTGGTGATGATGAAGTCTAAATGTTTAAATTTATTTCATCCCTGGTACATGAATAAAGGCAATGCCTGGATCAAAAACTTATCTTCACTCTGAGGGAATTCAGCATCTGGCTTCATCACTCATGGTCATGTACCTCAGACATGCTGTTGTCTCTTTCCCTTCATCTGTCTAATGGGTATGTCATGAATCACTGTGACTTAAAATGAAGCTGTTCCAAGGAAGCTCTAAAAACCATCCTGAGCACATTATCCTTAACTGGAACTTCAAAAACTTAAATTCAAATGATAGCTAAAATAGCCTTAAAATTTGAAAAATCATAATAACATACAAAATCATTTAAAAACAAAACTGAAATGTGCGTAGTATTTAGGAACAAATTAAACTTCCTTTATGTTCCTAGTAACTGATAACAGATAGAGAACGTGCTCAAAAGAATTACTGACAGAGCACATGGAAGTTTTGTAAAATAAGATATGTGCAGCCAACGATCTCTCTCTTTCCATACCTGTATGAAATCTGGTCATGTGAGTCCTTTAAGTGCTCTTTTTTATCAAAAGTAATTTTATTGAGTACACATATTTTTTATTTCTGTATGACATATAAACCAGATTTTAGTTTTACAAAATAAATAAACTTTGGTGTTTTTAAAGTAATGACACTGCGATAATTTAGGGATAATTTCTAGTGGAACATCATTGAACTGAAGGCTTACGGTTACCATCCAGGCATTTCTGTGTGGATGTTGGTGCTACTTCCCTACTCCTTTAACAGCAGTTTGCATTCAAATGTTCTGCATTAGTGTGGTATCTTAGCTGTGCTCTTTGAGGATAACAGATTCTGGAGTATGACACATTCATTGTCATGAGGGTCAACTTAGGGATCTTTGAGATCCAAATTTAAGACCCTTTTCATGTGAGTGTTTTACTTTGTTCCCCCCGACTTTACAAATAATATTTTTCCTCTTATACTAAAGAAAAATGTGTACTAGCTGTATCACTTAAAGAATCCCATAAAGACCTATGAAAATACACAAAGAATTTCCAAACAGAAGACACATTACCTTCAAATTACATATTCTGTGAGTTTCTTTAAAATTCTAATCCTAATTTTGACCAAAAAATTTCTAATAATTCAAGAACATTTGGAAATAAAAGGATTAATCTGAGAATAAATTCCTGTAGTATTTAAATTTAAAACATAATGAATCAAATTGTAAAGTAACACTAAATTAAAAATAGTTTTAAAAAGTAGAATACAAACACTTTAATACAAAGGATTGTTAGATGATTGAGGACACACCACAGATTAGAGAGAGGTGACCTATTCATAAACAATACTGAGACTATTTGAAAGCCAGTATCAGTTATTAATGGGGTAATCAGAAGTTTTCTATACATGACATATTAGGATATTTTTAGTGGAATTTTGAAATCAATAAATTGAATGAAACCTTTAAAAATTTACAAATGACTAATAAAATGCCTCTTTGATATTTCCTCCACTTTTGAAGACAATGAAAGAAATTATCTGAATAATGATTGTATTTTATAGAACTGACTGTTTCAAAAATATATTGGTCTGAATTAAAACAAAACAATTTCTTTACCTAGTCTGAAGCTCAGAAATTACTGGCAACAAATATTTAGATAAGAGATTGAAATATTTAGAATATGACATAGGCACACTGTATAAAATTACATGGTTAGGTTAACACAGTAAAATTTCAAATTAATAGTCTACCACTAATGTATACAAATGGAAATTCAAGGGACTAAATAGCTAAAAATATATAGAAAATGCCTCACAAAGAAATAACAGATCAATTTAAATGCTGTCTACTTGACATCTTGACATGACAGGGCCATTTGCCTTTAGCAGTCATAGTGACTGTGGTGATTGCTAAATTTGTGGTTACCTTTATAAAATCTGCATGAGACTAGGTCTGTCATCTTTCTATCATAGAAAAAGAGGTATTTAAGAGGTCAACACCTCCCTGTGTGACCATTGGATGTCAATGTTTACTGTGAGAGAGGGAGTCATTTTCTTGCGTGGTGTAGCTACTGGCTAGCTGTTCATGCTCCAATAAATATCCCTCTAGCCAATTACATAGGCAACCATGAGTATTAAACTCAGTGACTCACACAGACAAAAAAGATAACAAAGTAAGAGCGAAACTTACTGTGAAGTCCAAATGGGTTCAGTGAAAGTGGGAAAGTGCTAAAATCTGGTCCTGGGTAGTTTATAGCAACAACAACAACAACAACAACAACAACAACAACATGATGCGTGTGCATATGTCATTGTCAAAGAATAAGTAAAATTACATAAGACTACAAGCTTATTTAAGTTCAGAAAAAATATGAATAAGTCAATTTCACAAGAGTATTTTCTCACATAATGCTTGTGGGGATATAAACAATGTAATTTCTTGGAAGGCAATCTTACAAGATAAGCCAAGAACCTAAGAAAGTACTTCTTTTCTCATCCACAGATGAAAGCCCACCTGAGCAAGCAAGTGAAAAGATATAGCACCTCATGTGCCAACACCATCCTACAAATGCACACACGGAGCTATCTGAGGAGTGGTTAACAGCAAAGAGATGATGAACGGGATTGTGTAACCACAGAAACCTTTAAAGTGATGCTTGCAAAGTCTACATTCTATTTGAAAAGAAACAAGTGGAGTGTGTTATATATGTACAGTTTGATTTCAACTAGGCAAACTCAACACATATACAAGTCTGCTTGGAAGAAAGAAAATAAACATATTAATGGCATACCACTATGACAATTTCTTTCTTTCTATAGACAAAATTAAAGGATAACATTATTGTTAATGTCTAAAATGAATTTACTTCTTGGAAACAGGTGTTACTGTCTGTCTATCTTGATAAGACTTGGATAATGTCCTCTCTGCTATTTTTAAACGATGAGGAGAAAACAGCTGTTCAACCTCTGTCAACTTGAAGTTCTTAGTTCTCATATGTTGTAACAATAAAATAGGGTGATCATGAGTGTGAAAATATACTATAAGTACTATAAAAATGTCCTATGTTTTAATCAACTATTATATACCTATCAAGTGTCCTAAGTAAGTTTTCGGCTCTGTGGCTGAATGTTCCTCTCCAGATCAATCACATCCACAATGTCATGGTTACCTTTGAATGATGTCCCTGTAAGGAGATTTGGATCAGCACCAATGATACTGATTTGTCCATTAGCATCTAATCAAATTTATATTCCTGTCATCAAAGAATTACATAATGAAAGAGCTGTCAGGTTGTTAATATAAAAAGTACCAACTAATTCACAGAAGTAGTCAGTAGAAAGATAATGAAAGGAAAGCTGCCAATATTGAGAGCCTTGTGAGAATGAATTGGAGCAGAGGACCTAGATAGAAGCTAATACTGAAAAAAAATAACCCTCTTTGAAGATTCTGGTATAAAGAAAAAAATGATAGACATGAACTGAAGGGTGACAGACCATTGAACAGGCTATTTTGATGAAGTAATTATTTTTTAACTCATCTCTAAATGGAAGGATTTTCATTATACAGTTGCAAACAGTTATAAATTAAATGGAACCCAGAGCAGAGAAAAGAAAAAGAAATCTACTCAAATGCAATGCAAGAGCTAACAACTGGCTAAAACATCATGGTACTGCCTTTATCTGAACATTAAGCTGGCCTATGGTGGCTTTGAATAGAGTTTGAAAAACTACAGACAGGTAAATTTTGAGGCAAATATTTCCTAAGTCATCATTTCACCACAATAGGTCACCTCTCAAAGATGCTAGGTCACCATTTCTGTTATCATGAGAAACTACTTATCCAAGATAAACATGACCATGGAGATGAACAGGACAAGGTACCCTCATCCAGCCAACCATGTAGTGGATAGAATAAGAGGAACAAAGCTGAGTAAGTAGAGGTCTGGTCAAGAGTTTGGGGAAGTAGAGTAAGACTTGGCAATTCTCGACCCCAAACAACTAAAAGGAAACAAATGGACACATTGAGGAGTTCTCATTGGAACAACTGCTTTGGTTTCTGCTGTAAAATAATTACTTCCTTGGGGACGACAGAGTTGCCTGGTGGTGCAGCACTTGCCCAGTGTGTGTGTGTGTGTGTGTGTGTGTGTGTCTGTGTGTCTGTGTGTCTGTGTGTCTGTGGTGTCTGTGTGTCTGTGGTGTCTGTGTATGTATGTACATCAAAACAACAAAACAAAACATATCTTCTTTAAGATTGTTTTCCAGAGGAACGTAAGAAAGTCTCACTAGCAAGACTATTTCTATCATATCTTTTGATAATTGGTTAAAAAACACCAGGTTATTTGCTGACTTAATTGGCCAAGTCACAGTAAACTACAATTTTGCTCAAATCTATCCTTTTTGATCAATTCTTAACTGGGCTATGATTTTAAAGAATGATAAATGTGTTTGGCCAGCTCATTGCTATCCAGTTCTCCACTGTTTAATGAGATTTGCTATTTACTTTCAATCATTAAACTAAGTTGTAAAAATCTAGAAAGATTGCCATGGTTGTACTACTTAAAGCAGTAGTATTACTCAAGTTTCTGCTTTCCTGAGGATACTTTTAAAATGTATGTCTTTTGTATATCATGCACACTTGTTTTTTCTTTAATGAATGTTTTTAGAAATTTCTTTAATGAATGCCTTAATAATCAATGTGTCATCTTTCCTGTGACTGCTGCTGCTTCTTTCTATGGTTGCAGGTCCTAGGGTGCTTTGTCGTCATTTGCCCAGTGCTATATGTCTTTGTATATAACTTGTACAGTTCAGGTTATTTCCTTAGGGTTAATTTCAACAAGCATATTTCTCCCACTTTGTTTTTGTTCAGGAATTTCTGTCAATAAATTATTCTAAATCACACTATAACCTTATCCTTCTAAGGATATTATTAGATTATTAGGTACAGAACATTTTTAGATCTTTTACATTAATTAAATATATACTGCTCACCTCAAAACTAGTGAGTTCTAAATTAAGAATCATTTGAATATTTTTATTAAAGTCAGCATTAAGACAAACTGCCCACTAACATCAGTACAATTTCACTTTATTTTGAAGACAGTAGCTTACACATTGAACTACTAGAGAGGGATACCTTTGGGACATAAATTTAGGAAGCAAAGTATGGCATAATTCACAACTATCTAGTGATATGACTATATGCTTTCAAAATCGGAGGTTTTCGGGGTGGGGGAAAGTCAAGAAAGGAGATAACAATTGAAATGTAAATAAAGAAAATATCCAATAAAAAAACAAATGAGAAAACTGTAAATCAAAAAGCAAGCAAGCAAACAAACAGAAAACCAAAATGTGTGCTGGCAAGCCACTTAATAATGGGTTTAGTAGTAGGTATAAATGTAGATTGACATTCAGAAATCAATGAATAGATTCTGTCTTATTATAAATGTGAAATTGAACTTGGTAAACAGCAGAATAGAACTACAAAACAAACCAGAACTCAAAAAAAAAAAAACCCACAAGAACAACAAAATCCATCCCCAAAACAGCAATGACCATAGCAACAATAACAGATTCCAAAAGGCAGCACAATCTTGCTGTGTGGCATAGCTTCCTTCCTTCCTTCCTTCCTCCCTTCCTCCCTCCCTCCTTCCCTCCCTCTCTCTCTCTCTCTCTCTTTTTCTCTCTCTTTCTTCTTTCCTTCCATCCTTTCTTTCCATCCCAAGTATTGCCCCCTCCCAGTACCCCTTCACTGAGACCCTCCTCTAGCCCCAACCTTTTCTCCTCTGAGAGAGTGGGCCCCAACAGGGGTATCTACCCACCCTGCTGTATCAACTCTGCCAGATTAGGTGCATCATCTTTCTCCGAGGCCAGACAAGGCAACCCTATTGAGGGACAGATACCACAGTCAGGCTACAGCTTTAGAGAGAGCCTCTCATCTAGTTGTTGGAGGACCCTCTTGGAGACTGAGCAGCCCATATGGAGCATATGTGCTGGGGGGCCTCATTCCAGCTCAACTGTGTTCTTCGGTTGATTGCAGTGACTAATAACTGATGCGATAGGTCAACTTGAATCATGGCCCTAACATTAATTTTTGACAGTTCTTCCCATCAGTAAATCTGGCTTCCTCATCCCTGAAGTTGGGCTAACTTAGTGATCTTTCTCTGGCTCAAAAAGTGATTGGCGTTCATAATTGTTACAGTTTTAGATCTGAAAGTCACATAAAGATTCAGGTATTAAAGCCTCTGTCCCCAACAAAGTAGTGTTCATGTTAAGGGGTAGGCTCCTAGTAAGACTGGGTAAGGAAGGCTCCGATCTCATTGATATTAACCCATTGATGGATTCATAATCTGATGGCCTTCCCAGGAGATGGTAGCAACTTTAGGAAGTTTTTGGGTTTATTTAGAAGTAGGCCATAATTCCTGCCCCTGTCTCCTGAAGTATGAAATGGGAGAAACTGTGCTCTCACACATGTCCCCCTACCTTTTACATGGCTCAGAAACAATGGAACTAAGTTATCAAGAATGAAGTCTCAGCAACTGAACAACATAAGTCTTTTCTCCTTTAGATGGACTCTTCTCAAGCAATTTGTTACAGTAATGAAAAACTGACTAGCACAGTATGAATGTCTCTTATGCCATTGTATTCAGTTCATTTTCATGAACAAATGAGTTTGGTCTTAGTCCTGTCTTTCTGTGTATCATGGTTAATATGATTTATGATTAATATGATTTATATGATATTAATGTAGATGATGATTGATTGTCTAGCCAATTTGAATGTTCCATGTTTAGTGAGAGATCCTATGTCAAAATATAAGTCAAAAAGTGTTCAAGGAAGACATCATCAAATGTCAGCCTCTGCCCTCTCTACTCATGCAAAAATGTGAATACACACACACACACACACACACACACACACACACTAAAAAATAAGAGGAGAGTCTGGTGAAGAGAATATTTGGAGAATATTTACAGAAGTACTATCAGGGCTTATAAAGTCAAAGGGCTAACACAGGACCTTGGGGTCATTTGAAGTCACCTTCATATCTGAGGGCCAATTGGAAGAAAAGGTGTCTAGAAGGTGATTGAAAGCTACTCCCAGTGGGGAAAGAGGGTTCTGAGAAAATCTGAGACCAATGTGAGAAGATTATACACAGAACCAGGTTAGAACAGACCAGAGATGGCAGGGGGAATGGTATGGTAGAGTGAACTGATGCCTTCGATAAGAAATCAAAAAGCAAGAGAATACGAGTTACTCAGTGGTGAAGATAGGCAAGGAACAGACTGGAAACAGCAATCTGTGTAATAAAAAACAGAAATTGCAACATTGGAAACATATACATGCACACACATTTACACAAACATAACCCATAAGCAACAGGTCTACAAAACAGAAGACAGACCAAGAGGGCATGGAGACTCACTTCAGAAAGACTATTCCAAGATTGCAACATACTTTCTTCTGATCACCTATAGCTTTACAATGCTTGTTTTTTTTTTTTTTTCTCCAATAATTGAAATGGAAAAGCAGTATCTACTTCACGATGTGATTATAATTAAACAGAAATGAGACCCAGAACTATTCTAAACTTATGGCCATCAATGACAGAAAAATCTCTTTGTGTGGTTAGATATGCAGGGTATAGATGAGAAGTGATGCTAGGCTGAGTTCCCAGGCTTTATACTGAGTTAGTAGCTCCTTTCTTCATTCAAACAAGTCCGCTGGCTGCTGAAAGTCTTCCTCCCCACACTTAACTCATTCCAAATCTGTCAGTAGATTTCTGTGCAAGCATATACTTGCACAAGCTCTCCCCATAGCTTACAAAGAAACAGCTGTGCATAGTTTTCCTTCATAATCACATGAGGATATATCACTCTTAAAGAAAGAATTTGTTGGGGTCAGTGTGGGAAATCTGGTTCAGTCTGGAAAACGATATTACTTGAAACTTGACATGCTGAATTATGCTTGGGGACTCAAACATCAGTCAACACTGTGCTGCATCTCACAGCAAGCCGTGGTGTGAAAACTGAGAAGAGACATAATTTTTATCAGTAAAAGGCTTTTTATACCCAGACACTAATCCATGTTAGTACAGATGGAGTGATTGCAATTCATCGAGAGTAAGATAATAGAAGGGATTTAAATGATCTGGAAAAATTAGAATTGATGGAGTGAGCACAGAGGAGAACAGTTTTGAATGTGTGGTCTGTGATACTGTAACAAAACCAGATTCCTAAATCGGATGTCGGAAGAGACAGCAAAGGGCGTACAGCCGTCTCTAACCAGGAGGTGGGATGTGGGAGACAACAGAGGCAAAGAGAGTAGAATAGGGTAAAGAATGAAGACGAGAAAACATGGAGTTCCTAAAAACAAGAGAAAGGAGGAATGAAAGGAGGGGCTGTGGACCATGGAGTTTAAGGAAAGAGCTGTAGAGTTGGTTCCTTAAGGAACTGCAGCCCAGAGCCAGTTTCTCACACTATTGGTCAAGGCTGATGCTGGCTGTTGTCTACTGGAGTTATTTATTTATTTTTCTCAGTTTAGATTCTTGAAAACCCTGGAGATTTCTGGGGCTCTAAGAAGTTTGTGAAGTCCCTGAAAGAACAGATCACCTCTATGTGTGGTGTATGCACATGCATGTATGCATATGTGTTCATATGTGTGTGTGTGTGTGTACATATGTGCAAGGGAGAGAGAGAGACAGAGAGAGAGAGAGAGAGACAGAGAGAGAGAGAGAGAGAGAGACAGAGAGAGAGACAGAGAGAGAGACAGAGAGAGAGAGACAGAGAGAGAGAAACAGAGAGAAAGAGACAGAGACAGAGAGACAGAGAGAGAGAGACAGAGAGAGAGAATATGCAGGTGCCCTATGAGGACAGCATCCACAGGTTTCTTGAGGCTCCCACTGAGTGGTCAAAGTCAGAAAGGGGTCATCTGTAAAGACACCAGAATGATGTATCTCTTGTATTAACTATGGAGACTCTTCAGTGCAGGTAGCGTGACAAAGGCCTGCTTCTGCTGGTTTGGGAAGATGAAAAAGGCTAATGCATTTCAAAATTGGAGACTCCACTTAATGCTTGTAAGGTCTGGGAAGAAATGGAGGGGGACAGTTTCCAGTGGCTTTGCCATTAATTGCTTATCCTGAGATGAATGGCATCAAGTGTTATAGATAGTTCAAACTGTTTCTCAGAGGACAATGATCTGAATTGTCAATATTCACCCTTTTAAAAAAAAACCACTTTAACTTCTTCTGTACTCAGAAACAGCCATGGTCACCTAAGTGAAGGGCAAAAGAAAAGCTAACTAAAGTTTTTAGTCTTGCTTTTTTTTAGCAGTTTTGAGAAAATTGGAGAGAGAAATTGAAGCTCCTTTTTAAAATGAGGTCCTTGGATTGTTCATGTACAGATAAAATCCCATTAGTGACACTAATGAGACAGGATGAAGCCTTGCTCAATGGCCCGATCCTATGTTGGGTTTTGCAGCTATAAAAATCATTCTTTATAGTAAAGCTTGTTACCAGGCAAGCATGTTACAAGATTAAAGGGAAAGATGCGGTGTGCAGAATTAACAAAGCTGCTTTCTTCTCTTTCATGTAGCAAAAGTGAGAGAATTTCAAATGAGAACTTGGAGTTGGGTGGGGGAGAACAGAGAGGGGCAATGCCCTGGGGCTTTGTAGTCATATGGATGCCAATAGAATTGCATTTAAAATTGTTTGTGAAGTGTGCGTAGAATATTTCAATATGCAAATAAGATAAAGTTAATATCAAAATTTTACATTTTTATCACTCGTACTCAGTTTTTAAAATTTTGGTGATTTATATACATATGCAGTAGCTATTTTGTAAATGACTTTTAATATGAATTAATTTTCACTATAACTTTCTCACATATATGTTTCTCATGTATATATAACTTTCTCTTACACACAGTGTATATATAGTGTATATATATTATGTACATATACATATATACACATATATGTATATATATTTTGTGCATACATGTATACATACACACATACACTATATATACATATATACATATATACATATACACACACACACATATATATGTGGTGTGTGTGTGTGTGTGTGTGTTGCTGGAAATTGAACCCAGTGTCCTCAACATCCTAGGCAAACATTTACTTACCAAGTTAGAACCCTAGATGCTTCTATCTTTTTTATGAAACTAGGAATTGAATCCAGAATCTTGTATATGCTAGGCAATCACTCTACCATTGAGCTACATTATAGCTTTCAGACAAGATTTTGGAAACATTTCAGAACTGCACATCATGGATATACAGTGATGAACTCAGAGAACCACATGGAAGACCTGTAAGCTAGCCAAAGAGAATGACAAATGGAGGAGAAACGTTGGTGTCTAGAGCAGAATTTTGAAGTGGTTTTAGAGGAAGTCCAGTGTAGCATGGTTTATAAGGCTTAGACTGCGCCTAGGTTTATGGGCAGAAGAGGCCTTAGGAATAGGTTCTGAAGCTAAAGTTTCTATCTGACAGTTTGGGTCTTATCATTTAGGTTTGAATTTTGAAAGATAGGATTTCTGAATCAAGCTTGTGTAGTTGTAGCTCTTCTATGAAATTATTGCTATAGCTGCTGTGTTAAGATACTGGAAGGAGTGTATAGATGAGGAATGGGGGAGTAGTTATTACTAACAAAGCCTGTCCTAGGTAACAACTGTATATCCCGATATCCTTTGTTTTTATTTGCCGTATGGCTGAGCTCTAGCCAGTGAAAATGAGTGGAGATGGTTAACATATGCCACTTCCAAGTCTGTTCCCCTAAATACTCTGCTGGACAGGTTTTTGTTGTTGTTGTTGTTTTGTTTTGTTTTGTTTTTTGGTTTTGCTTTTGTTTTTGTTTTGGGCCTTTGTTTTTGGCTTAAGTCTTCTCTAATGGTTCAGTATGGTAGAATATGGCTGCTTCTGAACTACTTACCAACCAGTTTGCTAAAGGTGTAAGAACTTCTGCATTCAGTATCTGAATAACTATGCAGGGTGGCTGTCAATCTGTTCATCTGCCCAGAACTTCCATGTTTGAGAAAAAAACACATGTCAGAACCACTGCTTCTCTAGGGAATCATTTGTTATAAAAGTCTGACTATACTAAGTAAAACAGTTACATACTCTGCTTTTCATTTTCTGAGAAAAATGATCTTAAACACATAAAAAGTTGAAGAATAATTTATTCACTTATTTAACAGGTATTCAGTGAGTACCTCTTAAATACTAAGTGCTCTTTCAGATAGAGGATATGGAGATTGTAAAGATAAAAATTTGGCCCTTGAAGAAATCACAATATAATTAAGGTTAGCAGATAATAAATATCTCAGAAAACAAGTACTTTCATTCTAAATGGTAACAAGAATCAAGACAAAACACAAAGAAGTAATAATGCAAAAGAAATGAGGGAAAGTCCATTTCACAAAAGCTTGCTTTGAGGAGGTGATACTTGAAGTGAGAGATCAATGTTGAACAGCCACATATGAGCTGTCAAGTAGGCATCCTGGCAGAGGGGGTCATCATGGTAGATACTCTGAGATGGGCATGCATTAGCAAGTTGGAGGCACAGGAATCATGTCTGGTGCAGTGAGCATGTGGCAATATGCTTGAGGATGATATTGGACAAGGTGCAGATGCAGATTATGTAGGGTGATTAAAGCCATGGTGAAGGGTCTCAGAAGCCATGCCTTTGAAGCAGACATTGACCTGCTCTGAGTTCCTCACTGAGAGGAATTCTGTCTCTGGTGTGTAAAGAGTGGATCCCAATAGGGCAAGACGCCCAAGGCATATACAACAACCTAGAAGTGATATATAAGAAGGAAGGTAGGGCTACAATAGAGTCTAGGTTTAGCGCATAGTACTAGATGGTATTAAACAGCACCATCAATCACTGTTGCCACCAGACTATTAGAACCTGCAAATGAAAGAAACATGAAACAGATGAATATGACTTTTACATTTCTATCATATTATATGATTATATTAAGATCTTTATATTAATGTTTGAGAATACTAAAGCGTTTGTATTAATGACCTATACCAGACAATGGCCTATGAGAAAATTGATGTTGTGTGTGTGTGTGTGTAAATGAAGGACTTTTAAACAGCCATGCCCCCTGTTTATATTACATATGTACATGACTGCTATTACCTAACAACAGAGATGAGATGACATAAAGACATCTCCTGGACATTAAAGCCTAAAATAGTTTCTATCTGACCTTTTGTGGAAAAAGTTAGGGGACTCCTGCCAAGGAGAATTATTTTCTATGTTTATTCATGGGGGAAATCTAGGGTTGAAATGATAGAGTTACCTAATTCTCAGACAGCTCATTGGATCACTTAGGATTCCAACTTGCTCCCATCTTCCCTACTCTTTAGTAGCATATTTTTGCTTTAGGGTAGAGATAAAAATCAGAATTAATGCATATCATCCATTACGCAGATATGTCATAGGTTTGGGAGAAACTGTACTGGCCATCTGGTCTCATTGACTTATTTTCTAAAGGAAGAATCTGAATACTTCAATCCTTTTGTCAGTAGCTCTGGGCCACAAAGTCAGTCAGTAGCAAAGAGAAACCAAACATGCCCAGTTTTGGACTCACAGTCCAGTGCGTTCATTATCCACTGCAGCATATGGGGCAGCTTAAAATAGACATTCAAAGATTTCCCTATCAAATATAGGAACTGACAGACATTTTCTTCAAAAGTGATAATATACCTTTGTATCAAGTCAAAAATGCTTATGGTCTATTTCTCTCAAAGTAGGTTGGCTTCCATTGTATAAAATGATCAACTGCACTCTAATTAAAATTTGTTTTACCCAAATTTTCAAATACCAGACCCAGTAACAAAGGAACCTTTGTAGGCTGTCACCCAGAAAGTACTGCAATGCTAGCTCATCCCTGGTGTGCAAGACTCTGGCATGGTTTACCCTTGCACAAGTTCTCTAACCTACTAATTCATTATTCTCCACTGGGCTCCAGTTCACTGCCTCTCACCTTTGCTCGAGAGCTCTGTTCCCTCTACTTCTTTAGGGGGTTGGCAATGGCATTCCTTTCTTCTGGAAATTTTATCTCTCAGATGTCCCTGTGACTCAGTTCCTGTTTTCTCAGATATTTCTGTGACTCATCCCTTTTGGGTTTCAGTCAAATATAATCTTACTAAAGAGACTTCAAACCAATGTATTTTAAACGGCAGGCTTTACCGCCAATGTCCCTTTTCTTTCTCGATACTGTTTATCTTACCTGGAATGTCATAAATTTTACTTATGGGATTGACTGCTAGGCTCCATTACAATGTAAGCTCAGTGAAGACAGGGCCTTAAAAATACACATACATATACATATACACATACACATACATATATCACACACATAGATATAAACACACACATATATATGTGCATATATATATGTGCATATATATATACATATATATGTATATATATATGCATATATAAAATTCTGCCAATAAGCTAGAACACTACCTGCTTCATTGTAGCTATTCAGCAAATATTTGAGAATTAATAAACGAGCACATGTACACAGGTTTTGGTAGATTTCTTTTTTAATTAGTAATATTTATTCTAGATCATTATGCTTTTCATTTCTTACTGTTTACTTATCCAAGGGAATTAGGAAGGCCAACCCAGAAAAAAGGTCCTCAATTTCCTTACTTTCATCCTTTGCACCTGGAATCTAGGAGGAATCACCTTAAGTTCAAATACTTTGTTATTTATTTAATTTCCTCCCCCTCCTTTTCCCCTTCTTTCTTTCCCTCCTTCCCTTTATCTCTCTGTCACTACCTTCTTCTTCCCTCCCTCTCTCCTTCCCTCCCTCCCTCCTTCCCTCCCTCCTTTCCTCCCTTCCTCCTTCCCTCCCTCCCTCCTCCCCTCCCTCCCTCCCTCCTTCTCTCCCTCCCTTCTCTCCAAAATAAAAACAAATTTAGAGCCCTGCAGGCCAGGTTGGGTGCTATCAATGGGCTCACAGATTCTGTGTTGGTAAGGCTGTTCTTGGCTTCTGAAATGACACCTTTCTCACAAGTTCCAGTTCTTCAGAGACACAGTTCCTCCATACATAACAGATGCTCTTTGATAGCAAGCAATGAGCACTGGAGAGTAGCACACTCTCAAGTCCTCTATCCCATAAAATTTTGCATGATATCACCTCTTAGTGGTTGAGAAGTAATAAACTATCCACCAGTAGTCTATGTGATTTTGGAGAGTGATTCAAACTATCTTCTCCCTGCCAGTTTCTAGTATTTATATTTATAGTCTGTTGGACTTCCGGCTCGATCAAATAAATGCCCCTCATCTTCCTCTCCCATCACCTCCGCTGCTGCAGCTGCTGGTGTTTTTACAGGGTGCCTTGGGCATGAGTGGCAAGATGAGATGGTGTGAAATCTGCAGTGAGCCAATCAGTTATGTTTTCCACTGTGGGATTAAAAAACACTGAGGACATGAATTCAGGTCTTTGGATGTTTCACTTCAATATATCAATTATTTTGTTCCTTGTCAATTTTTGAAATATTGTTTGTTGAAATTTTATCTCTGAGGAGGCTCCACTTACCTTGTAGTCTCTGATCCCTTAACACAAATAACCCTTGCCAAAGCCGAGAGTGTGGCTGACCTGCACAGAGGATGTCAAGCTCATTGTTAGGAACACATTTCATTGACTGATTCTTCACAGCCTGGATCCTCCAAAGACCTCCACACATGTGCCACTGAATAAATATTGATTAGACCGATGACAAGAAATATTTTATAAACATCAAATATTTAAAAGGATAAAACTAGACGACTCATTTCAGACAGTGAGCAGGGTATTCAATTTATGATTAAAATTTAAAAGACACTTTAGGCAGAAAAGAGTTAGAAAAAAAATGACTCCCAAACTAGTTATATTAAAATATTTTGAGCATTCTAATTTACTTACCATTTATCCAGCAAGCACTTATGAGGAAACTGTTCTGTCTCATGGATTAATTCTCTTGTTGCTGGAATGTTCCCTGCTCCCAAGGAATTCCATCCGGGGAGGCAGACAACTAAACTAACAATCACAGTATGGGATGCTAAGTGCTGTAACAGACGTGCAAAAGTTGCTGGTGTAGCTAGGAAAGGGAGGTCAACTCTGGTAGGGTAGTCAAGATGGCGAGTCTTAGCTGACCTTAGGAGTAAAATGGCGAGTTAGGTGGGAGAATAGAAAGAAGTGTGAATTGTTCTTTATGCCCAAGCAGACTGTTGAAAATAGGAAGTGTTTTGGATGGTCTGTAGATTAATAGTTAACTGAGCCATGTTTTGAAATGAATCTGGAGCAGGAGAGAAGGCGCATGGAGAGGATTTGGATGCTTTTGTAAAGAGGTTTTGTTTTCATTGTTGAGCTCTGAACTAGCCACCTCAGTGGTGGGATCCGAAGAAGGCATACAAATGAGTGGATTATAGGATTAGAACACGTGGATGCTGAGCTCAATGGCTGAGCGAAAGCGGGGATGATGGGTGGGGAGATGGATCGTCAGAAAAGTAGCTGCTCAGTTTGGGTCCCTAGCACCCACACCAAAGCTGAGCATGGTGGTAGCACTCATGATCCCTGTATTCAGAAAGCTGAAACAGGAAGATCTGAGAGGCTCCCAGGCCAGACAGCTTAGTCAATCAGTGAGTTCCAGCTTCAGTTAAAGATCTCGTCTCAAAATAGGGTGGAAGCTAGTCTTGGCTGCACACACCTTTAATCCCAGCATTCAGGAATCAGAGGTCAAATAGTTCAGGGGGAGTAAAGTGAACCCAAGGCCAGCTTGGTCTATATAGTGAGTTCCAGGCCAGTCAGTTCTACACAATGAGGTTAGTAACAAAAGCAATTTAATCAAAGTAGGTGCAGAGAAATAGTTGGGATAATTGGAATATAGTCATCTGAGCCAGAATAGGTAAGAATTGCAGGGGTCTATGGGGAGTCCTTTATAAGGAAATGATTAAGAAACTATATTTGAAACTAAATATAAATTCTTGATGGAGAATATGTAGAGTCCTAACCTGAGGGTAATTTCCTTCCTAATACACCCTTCTTTGGGCTGCAGAATAAATTACTGACGATGAGATAACAGGCATTAGTTCCTCCTTCAACTTGATATTCTTTAAATATAAACACTATTAACATTTTTGTTTGATATTATGCTTTTAGAGATTACCTAATTATATATAGTTATATATAATGTATAATATATTATATTCATAATATGTATCATATATTATAATATATAATATAATATCTAATATCTATATCTATGAATTAGTTGGTCTCCAGTATGGTAACCTAATATTTTTTGCTTAACCTTTTGGAGTAATGTTCCTGTCAGTATGTATAGACCCTGCTTTTTGATCTCTGTGATGGATCATTATTTCACTGTTTGCTGAATCCATCTCCTGTTGATGTGTATGATTGTTTTCTGTTTTTCTCCATTGCACAGAATGGAGAAAAATCAACATCTGTACATAGTCATATTCTTATTGGGATATGATTAATTCCTTAAGGTGGATTGCAGGGTCAAATGTATGCAAATGTGTATCATTAGCAGATATTTCCAGTTTTCCTTCTCTCTCTGGATTTACAGTCCAGCTTGCAGTAAACTGGGTACTTGAATAATCATAGCTTGCTATTGAATTAAACCTTATACAGAACTAGCATGGTGATTCAAGTGCTCTGTCTAAAAACTCTTCAAGGAAGCAGTTCACACATGGTAACCACTGACTTGACTTCACTCCAACTGAAATTGTATAGCAGAAGCATATTTCAACAGAGCATTCTTTACTGTTCCCTTTGTTGTTTTATCTGATAATTATTATATTTATAATCTATTCAGGAAGATTTTGTCTGCCTGACAAGCATAAGGGTTGCTTGAAACTTAGAGACAGAAGGAGTTAAAGAATCTAGGGACCAGCCTTCTCATTGTGTAGATAAACAGAGAAGACCACAGTCAGAAAGACTGGCTTTCCCATGTGCTTGAAGTACCCTTAAGTATATTAGTTTTCTCTGTACTGATTGTCCCTGCTGCTAGCTGTCAGAATCTGTCCTGCATTCTGAAAGTTTGTTTCTCTGACTATTTTTTATTTCCGAATCCCAAGACCTCCTTACATTTTCCAGTTCCTATTTCCACTATAGACATGTAACATTTTGCCTAAACCTTTCTGAGTTCTTCCCAGGGAATTAGAGACTACAGGCCATTATTATAATGAATTCTAACACCATATCTATAATAAAATATAAATATTGCTATTTAATGCCTCCTAGCAATAGATGAAGATGCATAATATATTTCTAAAATATTCTCCTAAAAATATGTTGATTTGTGTTAGAGGGTGGGGTCAGAGGAGAGTCTTTTTGAGGCCTGGCTACAAGTATTTTCATCTGCTGAGATAATTCTTGTTTTATTTTTTGTTTGTTATTTTCTTTTAAACTCAATTATTTTTGTTTGTATACATATGTGCTTGCTTGCATAAATTTATGTGCTTCACTTCCATGCAAGTACTCACAGAGGCCAAAAGAGGGCACAGGGTTTCCTAGAGCTGGTATTATACGCAGTTGTGAACTTCCATGTGGGTTTTGGGAGCCAAACCTGGGTCCTCTGCAAGAACAGTAAATATTTTTAGCTGCTTTCTAGGCCTAAGATATTCCTGAGAAAAACAGGGGTTGGGTTGGGAGAAAGAATCTGAATCTAATAATCTAATATACACAAAACACTATCTATCTATCTATCTATCTATCTATCTATCTATCTATC
>NW_021604631.1:3206821-3237754 GCF_004785775.1 Grammomys surdaster
ATATATATATATATGTATATATATATATATATGATTGGCTATAAGTATTTTCAGAGGAACATGTAATGTGGTCAAAGGATAGAGCCAGCTAAATACAGACAGGGTCAAATATACAACACAAATTTTCTAATTATTTCAACAAGTTATAATTAAAAAGGAAATGCAGCTATTCAGGGAAATGTACATCAAATGCAATGTATTTTGATCATTTCTTGAGTATAAACAGATTATACTGGTATAATTATACAGATTATAAACAGATTATTCCAGTAGACTTGCCTTTATTGAGAATATATTCTGACTGATGTTCAGGTATCTAACTAAGCTCAGACATCCTAAAGAACCAAGTTGCTTTTCTATTTTCTCTCCACTGTAAAAATAACAAGATTTAAAATTTTATCATGCTGCTAATCATGTACTCAAATGATAGCTGGACTTGTAAGGAACCAGAATTTTTGGCAGCTGGGTTGAGGATGTGTATATGATGGTAGAGAGATGAAGGCTTTCATTCCTTACCAAGTGTATTAGTCAGGGTTCTCTAGAGTCACAGAACTTATGGAATGTCTTTCCATATAAGGGAAATTATTGGAATAAATTACCGTCTGCAGTAAATTAACCCTACAATGGGCAGCTGTGAAAGGGAAGTCCAGTAATCTATTAGTTGCTTAGTTCCATGAGGCTAGGTGTTTAGCTGGTTTTCTGTATAAGTTGAAACCCTAAAGAAGTAGATTCCAACAGATGTTCTGGCAAGTAAGTGCAAGCAGAAGAAAATGAAGATGAAGAAGAAGAAGAAGAAGAAGAAGAAGAAGGAGGAGGAGGAGGAGGAGGAGGAGGAAGAGGAGGAGGAGGAAGAGGAAGAGGAGCAGGAGCAGGAGGAGCAGGAGGAGCAGGAGGAAGAGCAGAAAGAGGAGGAGAAGGAGGAGAAGAAGGAGAAGGAGAAGGAGAAGAAGGAGAAGGAGGAGGAGGAGGAGGAGGAAGAGGAGGAGGAGGAGGAGAAGGAGAAGGAGAAGGAGAAGGAGAAGGAGAAGAAGAAGACCTTCCTTATTCTATTGTCTTTATGTAGGCCTCCAGCAGAAAGTATTTCCCAGATTAAAGGTGTGTACCTGGATCTAACTTGGTCTTTACTTGGAACTTGCTCAGTCCCAGGCTGGCCTTGAACTCATAGATATTCTTGCCTCTATCTTCTGGGGCTAAACGTGTGTACCACCTTGTTTGGTCCTAAGCTTTTTTTGACCACTATACCTCAAAATTGGATCAAAAGTCTGTGTCTTCCAGCCTCAAGATCTAGATCACACTCGTGCCCTCCATTTCTGTATTGTAGTTCATTCCAGAAATAGTCAAGTTGACAACTGGAAATAGTCATCACACCAAGGCTTCCCTGTTGGAGAATAACTGTTTCCCTAGTGACATCTTCCTCAGGATGATTGATCTCGGAGTCTTCTGAGACATTCAGTACATAAGCTTTAGTTGAATACTGAACAACTCTAGACATTTCTAAACACTTGGTTACCTCATGAAGGGTCCATTGTCACATTGTCTTAGAGTATCTGCAATAGATTTTCTGTGTCATCAGTACTGCACATACCTTAAGGAAACATTGATTTAAGTGTGATTTATGTTTTACTCATCCACAGTAGAATGATCTAGTTAAAATCAAACAGAATGACAGATCATCAGAGGATATTTCTCAAATACAAAGTATATTTACCTGGCATATGGTTTCCTTGGTAACTCATGGAACATCAACCAGGAGTGGCTGTGAGTCTCTGTTTGCAGAGATGGAAACAGGTGGTGTGATAGTTCAAGGTTTCTTCTTTACATGGTTGAAATAAAGTGAACGGTTGAAACCAGCTAGCTTGCATACCTATTTGAAGAAAAATGAAATAGTAGAGATAAGAGCCTGCCTATTGAATAGGTCTATGTTCATGGGTTTGGGAGGACACATTATATACTTTATATAAATATTTAATTAATGGGATGAGAGAAATGGCTCAGTAGATGATGCACTTGCCATGTAAGTGTGAGGACTGCAGTTCAAACTCCCAAGACCTAAATAAATGCCAGGGGAGTGTGGTGGCCAGTCTATGGGAATCCCAAGAGCAAGCTGGTTAGCAAGACTATCCCATACAGTGTTCCTTGGATTTACCGAGAGACCATGGCTCAACACATAAAGTGGAAATTGATCAACAAAGGCAGCTGATGTCCTCAGCTGTTGCTATGCATCTACACACATATGAACATGGAAGCACACAAACCATGCATATACACACTGACACAACAAATAAAAATAAATGAAACACTAGCTAGTCAGAGATCTGCTAAACCTTTCAGTAGACATTGGCTAGATATCTACATACATTTAAATACATTTTAAAGAGTTCCTGAGTGAGCAACCAAAATATTCAGCCTAAAAAAAATAGCATTCCATGAGAAAAGTCTGTTAGAATAGTGGTTATTAAACAGAGCAAAAAAAAAAAAATGGACACAGGGGTTCTCAAGGTCTGAAGGCAGATTTTGATTGTTTATGCCAATATGATTGATTTGAACACACACACACACACACACACACACACACACACAAGGCTATGGGAGAATTATTAATGGTAGAGGCAAATATGTCAAGGCTGGAGTCTGAAGAACTAAGCCAAAGTCACAAGCTCCTAAGTAAGAATGCTAAGAAAGTAAGAACTTCACCTTTGAAGATTTTCTTTCTGGCTGCTTTGAGTATCTACAAGGAGGACTTTCCATCTTACCACTTACCTGATGGGGTATGTAGCTTAATTATGACCTGTGATGATACTTCAGATTTGGGAATTATATGAGAATGGCTCAGTTAGCTGCTTTATGTGGGAAGAAACATGGAGAATTTAGTCTTTTTGGTCTTCAGGAAATTGACTGGAATTAGCTCGGGGGCCAGTCCTTGGTTGTCAATCATGCTCCTGTCTTTTCAAGACAATACATCTGTTTCTTTCTTCCTAGCCCCTGGCTAATAAGTAATCCCTAAATTGAAAAACAACAAAAATATGTACACCAGAAAGCTCAATATTAAACGTACACAAAGAAGTGATCTTTCTTGTGAGGACTGTGTCTGGGATGTTTATATAATAGTTTGTTAGCATACAGGTTATTCTGAAGGAGATGAGATCAATCATTGGATTTTTAAATAGTTGTAAGAATATTTACTGTGGTTTCTTATTGAAAAGTATCTCTCTCTGTCTTTTTAAAATGAAACAATATATGTTATCTAGAATATTTTAAAAATTAGAACAAGAACAATGCTACAAACGGGACTCCTTGAAGATGGTAGGCATATGGAACTCTTTTGTACTTTATGACGTCATTGTTTGTTCATCTCAAATCAGCATCATCTGACATGCTGGCCACAAACTTTCAACACTCATGCGTCAAATCTGTTGTACTGTTTTATCACTCTGAAGAGACATGAGGAAGAAGGCAACTCTTATCAAAGGAAGCATTTAACTGGGTCTGTTTACAGTTTCAGAGGCTTAATTGTTATCATCATGACAGGAAGCAGGGTGGCATGTCACCATAGTGTCTTAACAAGTGTCTGTTTGTCAGCAAGTGCTGTTGAGTGCATGTTCTCTGTACCAGTGCACATTTAGCTGTGTGGCACTTCTGTTTGTGGATCCAGAGGTTTTGCCCATTGCATTGTCTTCCCACCTCCCTACATTGAATTCCACTCCATCTTTGTTTCACCAAATAGTGATGTTAAGATACAGAAGGATGAAATTTGAACACTTCCTGAGAGTTGTGGCAGATTCAAGACGAGTATAAAAGGAAATAATTTGCACAGCTGAGAGTCCTAGGAAATGCTGTGGGTCTCAGAGTAACAAAACATTCCTAGGGCCTTAAAGTGGGGACTTTTGTGACAGTGGTGCTCTCACAGAGGCTGCCTGTCCCACCGCACCACAACACAACTCAAACTTTTCTTCCAGTGTCATTATGCTCCTCTATAACAGAATGTCTCGCCGTGTGAAATGAAGGAGAAATTCTTTCTGATTCTGAACAGCAGGTGAAAAGGAGTCTAGAGTCTAATTTCACAGGAAGAATGAATATTAAATATTTCTCTGAAAAAGAGAATTGCTAAGATAATGAAATCTGTCAACTTGAATTTTGGGGAGAAGCAATATAGATCCACCAGAAAGTCATTAACAATGTTGGATGTAAGTGTCTTCATCTTGCCAACGTCTGACATTGTCTCTCTTCCAAATTCCTATGTTAATATCCTAATGCTCTAGATGATGAAATAGAAGGTGAGATCTTGGAAGGTGACTAGGTCCTAGCATGATCAGGTCCAAGCACAATGAAAACAGAGAGTTTGAATAGAATTGTGTAAAAAAAATAAAAAGAAAAAGAAAAGAAAAAAAGAAAGAAAGAAAGAAAGAAAGAAAGAAAGAAAAAGAAAAAAAAGTCCCATCGAGCTTGTTCAGTACTCCAGCCAATTGCAGTAAGGAGAACATTCTTCAATGAAGAAGTAAGTCCTCAGCAGAAAACAGATCAACAGATCTGAATTCACTTTAATTGCTGAGCTTCCTAGCCTTTGAACCTTTGAGAAATGACTTTCTGCTGCTGGTTAGTTACCCATGCTGAAGTAGTTTGTTATAGAAGCCCTTAGCATCTTTTCAACTGAGTGTTTTCAACATAAGGGTAACCACTATTCTGTGTGCAAACGGTAAGGACACTAGACAGTTTTCAAGTAAGAGCTTTAGATGAGAATAATAGGCCACTGGGCGCTTGGGCTGTAGATGAGACTTCTAAATATATAATGGGAGGAATGTATTTTCAGAATCCTGGAAACACTGAGATTATTAGATTAAGACCTTTACTATGTTTAAAAAGAAAGGCAGAGACCATCCCTAGAGACATCAGGTGTGGCTGCTGTGTCACATATGCATCAGTAAGTGGCAGAAAGGAGAGAGGCTCCATCTACACTCACTGTTCTGATCTACATCTGAATGATTTTCCCTTAAAAACGGGAGCCTAAGATGACCACCAGACCAGTGCCACGGGGATTTGGACAGGGAGCTAGCCTGAGATGACCACCAGTCTGGCACTTCACAGGCCTGGGAGGGCAGAACATGACCAAGATGACCCCTGCTCAGTGCTATGATGTACAAGTAGGGTGCAGCACTCCTAAAACCACTCCTGAGATGACCCCAAACACTCAGAGACTCTGGGCACCACTAAAAGCAACAAGTAAGTGGTAGAGAACCAGAAGAGAAAGAGAAACAGAAGGATGTGGGCACAAATGAAGACAGGCAGAACTGCCCACTTGAGGAAAATGAGGAATGGCCTAATGTGAGTAGATGGTGATGCCATCTTGGACCATGATGGGATTTTGGCTTGTGCTGCCTCCAGGGGCCATGTCTAGGTCCATGGTCCTGAAGCAGCAAGAGTCTTTTACCACCAAAAGCCAGGCAGATATCATTAGTCTGGGCTGTCACATGGAGACATGTCAATATCTGAGGCCTGTGCAGAACTGGTCCCATCCCTTACCTGGGCATAGTGGAAGAGCTGGCCCTGGGGCATAAAAACAGAAGAATAGACCCTGCCCATAGTGAGCTGCAGTACTTGGGAGAGCAGGCTCTGAACGTTATGAGAGTTGTGGGTGAGCTGGCCCCGAGGACATGGGCATGGGACAACTGGCCTTACCACTCATCTCCCATGCAGTAGCATGAATGATGGAGAGATATTCTCCTCCCTCCTTCTCCACCCCTCACCTATGGCTGGCAGGATCATAAAAGCAGGAGAGCTAGCCCTGACCCTCACCTGCTGTAGCACTCAGAGAGCAGAGAGCAGGCCCTGCTTCTCATCTGGATAGCACAGTAGAGCTGACTGTTTTGTACCTACTAGGGTACCAGTGACCTGGCCCTGAGGTTGTGACAATTGGAGAGCCAGTCCTGCCTCTTGTCTTCTGTGCATTGACATCCGCGAAGAAAAGATTCCCTCCCCTCCCTTTTGCTTTTGGCACCAGTGGAGGGATAGGGTCCTGAGAGCAGGAGAGCCATCCTTGTCCTTCACCTGCCACAGCACTTAGGAGCAGGCCCTGTAACTCACCTGGGAAGCACAGTAGAGCTGGCCCTAGATGTGGGAGTTGTAGGTGAGCCAGTCCAGAGAGTATGCCTCTTGTCTCCTGGATGGTGGTGAGGATAAGCGAGAGACACCCTCCTCCCCTCCCTTGTCCCTCATCATCTATGGCAGATTGGAGAACATGAGCATGGGGACATGAGCATGGAAGAAGTAACCATGCCCCTTACTAGCTGCAACATTTTGGAGGGCAGGCCCTATACCTCACTTACATAGATACAGCAGAGTAGGGCTGGCCCTGGTTTCAGGATTTGTGGGTGAGCCTTCCCTGAGGATGTGAGAGCATGAAAATTGGTGGGCTAACCAGCTCAGATATGTCTCAGGCCCAGATCCAGGGCTTTGAATTGCTCCACTCCAGTATTTACCACATGAATGAACTGTTGGAATCCATGAAGGGCCTGTACCCACAGATCCAAAACTACAGGGTCTCCATGACACCGGGAGAGGAGTCCCAGTGAGGTTCCAGTATTGATAGTATAGAAGCCAGAGGCATTGTGCCAGACCAATGAGAGATTGCAATGATCATTTGCAAGCAAAGAAGTGTGGACAAAAGGGCACACTGTAACACACTATAGCTTCCACAACGAGATTTTTTTCTTCTGTTGGGGGCTAGTTTTTAAAGGGTGGAGGGTGTGTACAAGGAGAGGATGAATGGGATTGGGGTACATGATGTGAAATTCACAAAGAATCAACAAAGAGTTAAAGGAAAGGATGGCATGAGTTGGCAGTCATTAGGGGCTAGAGGACAAAACAGCTACCAACAGATTGGAAAAAGATGTTTACCAATCCAATATATAAAAAGAACTCAAGAAGTTAGACTCCAGAGATCCAAATAATCCTATTAAAAATGGAGAATAGAGCTGAACAGAGAATCATCAACCGAGGAAACTTGAATGGCCAAGAAGCACCTAAAGAAATGTTCAACACCCTTAGTAATCAGGGAAACGCAAATCAAAACAACCCTGACACTCCACCTCACACCAATCACAATGGCTAAGCTTAAAAACTCAGGTGACAGCAAATGCTGGTGAGGATCTGGAGAAAGAGGAACACTCTTCCGTTGTTGGTGGGATTGCAAGCTGGTATAACCACTCTGGAAATTAGTCTGATGGTTTCTCAGAAAATTGGACATAGTATTACCTGAGGACCCAGCTATACCACTCCTGCACATATACCCAGAAGATGCTCCAACATACAACAAGGACACATGCTCCACTATGTTCATAGCAGCTTTATTTATAATAGCCAGAAGCTGGGAAGAACCCAGATGTCCTTCAACAGAGGAATGGATAAAAAAATATGTGGTACATTTACACAATTGAGTATTACTCAGCTATTAAAAACAATGAATTTGAGAAATTCCTAGGTAAATGGATGGAACTAGAAAATATCATCCTGAGTGAGGTAACCCAGTCACAAAAGAACACACATGGTATGCACTCAGTGATAAGTGGATATTAGCCCCAAAGCTGGTAATACCCAAGATACAATTCATAGACCATATGAAGCTCAAGAAGAAGGAATATCACAGTGTGGATGCTTCAGTGATTCTTAGAAAGGGGATCAAAATACTCATAGGAAAAAAAATGGAGACAAAGTGTGGAGCAGACAAAGTGTGGCCTTGAAAGGAAAGGCCATCCAGAGATTATCCCACCTGGGGATCCGTATACAGTCACCAAACCCAGATGCTACTGTGGATGCCGAAGTGCTTGCTGTCAGGAGCTTGATACGGCTGTCTCCTGAGAGGCTCTGCCAGAGCCTGACAAATACAGAAGCAGATACTCTCAGCCAAGGAACTGAAGGAGATGAGGGAGACCTGCTTCCCCATGTGGGGAGCAACAGTGTCAACTGGCCAAACCTCTGGGGACTGCAGGGGACAGGACCACCAACCAAAGTGTACACATGGAGGGACCCATGGTTCTAGCTGCATATGTGGCAGAGGATGGCCTTGTTGATTGTCAGTGAGAGGAGTGGCCCTTGGTCATGTGGGGGTTTGGTGCCCTAGTATAGGGAAATGCCAGGGCTAGAAGGCAGAAGTGGGTGGGTGGGAAGCACCCTCACAGAGGCAGGAGGAATGCGGATGGGATAGAGGGTTTCTGGAGGGGAGACCTGGAAAGGGGATAACATGTGAAGTGTAAATAAAAAATATCCAATAAAAAATATTTAAAAAAAGAAAACTCGAGGAAAGGGGTTTACCATCTACTCTGTGGAGGAGAGTCAAGACTGTGAGCATATGCTTTTAGTGGCTAATGCACCTATCTCTGCAGCCCAACAGTTAGTCCGTGAACAAGAAGAGAAATGGGCAGAAGTTGTGACAATGTTTCTTGGAATAAGGAGTAAAATCACCTAATTGGGAGTAAATGGACTGAGAGGAGTGGGGAAAGATGAGCAGAGTGCACACTTGCTCAGTGAGTGCTGCCTTCATCTCTAGATGGATAGTTAACCCTCAGGGCTGACTCCAATGATTATGTAGTAAATTGAAAAGACGTTATCCTCTAAAGAACTGGTGTTCCCATTGTTCTAGCAGAGGCAAGTGTGCTGGTTGTCATTTTACCTGTGAAAGGATAATCATAAGGACACTAAAGTATAAACCTTAGAAGAACACAAAAATGTTACAGTGAAGGATCCATTCTTCATAAAGAAAAAAGTGTCAGAGAGTCAGAGAGAAGAGAAAAAAGAGACACAAGAGGAGGTAGCCTTCACTCATATCTGACACTGTGTAGATAGGATCACTGCCAGGGACCTGAACAGCAAACTCAAGGAAGAAAATGTTTTCAGGTATCTTTGCACTCCAGAATTCAAGTCCGAGTGATGACTTTGTATGTAGTAGGCTTTTATTGCGCAGATATGCCCTCTATTCTCCCTCAAAATCGATGGCAACTGACAGTGTTCTTGTTTGTAGAAATTTATATATGATAAATTCAAGTTTTGTAGAAAAAGTTTCTTTACACTCAACTTCTTCAGGTGATTTGGGAGTTTGAGTCAAAATTCACATAGATGCCAAGATTATCTTAGGCTTGGCGTCTTGTGGAGATGCTCATTGACTCATGATTCCAACCAAGCTCTTAGAAATGAAACTAGAAGCATGAGACCTAATGTACTGCTAGCTGTCTATGATGCTTCCTAAATGGAATATATCCTAATTATTCTTGAGCAGTTTGAAACTATCAATCAAAACCATATCTGTCTTAGTTAAGGTTTCTATTGCTGTGGCGAAACACAATGACAAAGAGCAACTTTGGAGGAAAGAAAGAGTTTACTTTACTCAGGGAAGTCAGTACAGGAACTTGGAGGCAAAAGTCAAGCAGAATCCAAAAAGGAGTGCTGCTTACTGGCTTGATTCTCATAGCTTTCTCAGGTATGACTCAGGATTACCTGCCCAGAGGACAGATTGCCTCACACATCAATCATCAGTAAAACAAAAACAAAACAAAACAAAACAAAACAAAACAAAACAAAACAAAAACAAACAAAGAACCAAAACAGAAAATGACCCATAGACTTTCCTACAGGCCAATCCTATTGAGTCTATTTTTTTTAATATTCCTCTTCCCAAATGACTGTTGCTGATATACAACTAGCCAGTGTAAACAACCATGCCCTCTGGATTGATATCCTTGGTCAGAGAAATCTGTTATTGTCTGAAGTCTGTTTGTGAATTTCTGTCTGAATATTATAACATGTAATCACTATCCAAACTTCCTTTATCAGTGGAAAAAAATATGGGGGGACAAAATGAATTCTGAATAAATAGAAAAAGAAGCAATCAGGACACCTGGATTCTAATCTTTGTGTAATGCTGAGAATTTAATCCCCTGTCACTGGCTCAGATATCTTAGCTGCCAAGTTTATAGAACAAGATTGTTGGATTTGACTGTTTCTAAGGACCTTCCTTTTTTAAATATCTATAAATGTTTGAGGATGTGACTTAGTCACATACTATTTTGAAGCTTAACAACAATACTCTAAGGTTGTATTAATATTCCCAAATAATCTGAAGCAGATTTTAAAGTTTTTTAAAACAAAATTTAGTGTATTTATAACTATAATCTCTATATATTTACATATATAATCTTTATATATTTATATTATAATCTCTATTATAATTAAGGCACATGAATTAAAAATAATGTGTGAGTTTGACCAGTAATGGTGTATAAATGAAATTTAATCATCTTTGAAAGTGACCAATTCCTTCGGTTCTTCCAAAAATATTACAGGAAAACAATTTGTTAATTATTATAATAACCACAGTCTTGCCTAAATTTGCAAGATAAAGTATAATTTGGAAGGATAGCAATATTCTTTTAGAATAACTCAGTAAAATTTTTAAACAATGCACATAAAATATTCATTAGAATCAGTCACGAATTAAAACAAGAACTGTTTTTGTTTATCTGAATGGAAAAACCTAAATAAAATGATATTTATGAGTTCTGATGAAAATATTGAAATAATATGTCCATGTGCAGCAAGAAAAATACAAAGTAGAACAAACAGATGTGGGATTATTGGCAATCAAAAGGAAAAATAAAACTGTGTCTCATACATTTCTACCTTCATCATCTTCAATAGAATTTGGGTGCTGTTAATATAAATCAGCAAAAGATAGAGAACTTATGTCCCCCAAAACACACACACACACACACACACACACACACACACACACTACACACACACACACAATACACACATACACACTACACACACACACACACACACTACACACACACACACTACACACATACACACTACACACACACACACACACACACACTCAGTAGATATACAGGGTATTATGGTCAGAAACGTATAAAGACTAAATGACATATCCTAATAATATCCTAATATTAGAATCTGTTTGGCTAAGTGTGAGACACAATATATTTAACTGAATTTGTATTTATTATCAGCATATGGAAACAACTTAAAAAACTGTTTAAAATTAATATTTATTTAATTGTTTAAAATTAAATTAAAAGCGACAATTTTTACAAAAATACAAAAATAAAGCATATCTAGGAATAAGCAAAAATAATGTCATTAGTGAAAAAATATAGAACTTTTTGAGACACTAAGAAGAATATCAATCATGAAGACATGTGAGGAGATGTTGGTAGATTGAAAATCATAATACTCAGAAGGTATCTGTGTCTACATATTAAGCAAAAGTTTATTTTTAATTTTATCTCATTTTATTTCTTTAAAAATACTGACAAGTTGATGCTACAAATTGGAGGAGATAAAGTGCTGATAAAAATTCTGATGCAGGACCTTGTTTTAAAAGCTGCAAGGATTTGTTCTCCAGTATCTGACATCCTGATGTTCCTGCTTGCAAGCCAACTGACTCATGAAGCAGGATCAGCAGCTCAGAAAAAGAATCTAGATTCATGATATCTTGATGCAGAACAGAAGCAACACTGCAGGGCAGTGAGAAAATAGATGCTCAACATTAGCTATCATTCTGGAAAAAACCAAGAGTTCATTCCTACCCCACACCATACTAAATAGTAATTTTCTCCTAGAAAGTTCTAAAAGGCCAGGATGTAAGACTTTGACAAAAAAGATAGGAAACTACTTAATAGTGCAGGATGCAAAAGACTCCTTAAGATGCTCAGGAAATAAAATGTAGAAGAAAAGATGAATATGACTAAACGTGTTTTATTTGATTATTTTTTGTGTGAGTTCACTGATAAAAACATCATTTGGATGGCAATTTTAAAACTTCTCAAAGGCTACTGGCTGTGTTTATGGGCACAAACAAGAAAGAGTAGGTTCAGTGGACTGTCCTCTCAGCCTAGGTATAACGTGGCTGTTATGAGAAAAGACCTAAGGAGTTCCGGTGAGTGTGTGGAGTGTGGGACTCTCAGACACTGCTGTTAGAAGTGGAGATTGGAATAGATATGCAGGATGGTATACACATGCCTCAGCAAGGAGAAAAGAAACCTACCTTACAGGTTATACCCATCTCTGAGAATAATAGCAGCATCCCGAAGAGATGGCAGCATGCCCATGGTGCTATTCACAAGGGCTAGGGTATAGAATAGACAAGTATCTACAGATCAATGAATGGATCTAGAAAATGTGCTGTGTGTGCACACTGGAATACTGTTCAGCACGAGAAGAACGAATCTTCATTATTCGCAGCAAGGTGTATGTAACTGATAGATGTGACATTAAATGAAATAAAATCAGGCACAGAAAGAAAAATCACTGTGAAACTCTAGTGTGTGGAACTGTCTTTTATAAACTATAGAAGTTCTGTGTACCTGTACTGTTAGGAGACACGCCAGGAAAATTATGTAAAATATTTTTAAAATAAACTCATATTCTATATAAGATTCAATATTCTAAAAACTCAATATGGTTTTAGAGTTTCAAATGATTTATGCATAATTAATACAATAACACACTCAGAACAGCTCAGTGGAGTCAGTGGTCTTACTGAGGCCCCGCAGGCTAGCAAACCAGGTTGGTTGTTTTTCGTATACTTTTTCTAGGTCCTCAGTTTGGTCCAGTTAGTGCCACAGTTTCTGGACTTTCAGTTAAGCCATGTGATTCTGACTGTTGATGTGAGCACTATTTTTGACTTGGCTTGTCAGTTGGCAGGGCCCACCAACTGCTCACACACTAGCTAAGCACAGCGGTTGCCTCTCAGGCATGGTGCCAAATGTGACATTTCACTACTTTAAATAATCAGACACTTGCAAGCCATCACGGTGTTTGGGATTCCAGTCTCTTGGCAGTCTGTTGCTGAGGATAGCTCACATGAACAGGATGTGAGAAGTGAGGGCCGAGAGAAATTGTTTTTTTTTTGTTGTTGTTGTTTGTTTATTATTCAAAGGTGTGAGATAGAGTGGGATGAGTGTTCTAATCCAGCACCTTCCATCTCCTGGACATATTCTAATGTCGCTTCTTGCATCTCCTGGACTACCCACAATTCTTAGGGACTGTACAGAATTCAACGTTGTCTGAGCAAATATTAAATGGTCGTTTGTCGGAGCCTCCACAGCGTGAGTTATTCACAGAATGAGCCATTGAACCCAGATTATTTTCACTGTGTTCTCAAACCATGAATTCCCTCTTTTTAACAAAATTCCTTTGGTCTGACTAAGAATGACAAGGAGGTAAGGTGGTAGGAGAAGAGACGTAGGGTTTTCATGCTGAAGCATTCTCTTATGATAAAAATAGCTATTGCTATGGGAAAGGGAATAGAAAATACAGCACTATATCAGACTTACAAAATACTGACTTCCGGTCTGTTCTCTTAAAATTCACCAGGTTGACCTGGCAGGTAATGTCCTGTTATCTGTCTAGCACCAAAATATCTGATCATTGAGGTGATAAGTTCGCCAGCTGATTACTAAGGGGAATTTGCATTGTCGTTAATGTGAAGAAGAATACAATGGCATCTTTGAGGGAACTAAATACCTAGTTTGTGTGACATTTTCTTCAACAAGGTAGAAAAATATGCCCGAATCTCGCCACTGTGAACCACTTTGAAATTTGGCAATTCAGAGCTTGTTTTTGCCTGACAGCTTTCCCAACATGTATTCTAAGTGAGTTTTAGACTAAAATTGTCAATTAGGAGGCTGTTTAATTTGTTCAGTTCAAGGTCAATAAAACTATATATTTTCAAGCAAGTTTTGCCTTTTGGAGATTAAAGTTTGTTATACTTAAGGATCTAGTATTCTTCTTGGGTAAAGGCACAGCAAGAAACTTCTTAAGGCCCAATAGGAGAATTAGAAGTGTTTAGATAGGTATGCTTTGACTGGCCTATAAAAAATGTAAATTTCCCTACTTTGTTAGTTTTTTCTAATATATAATTTCACACAGTGTATCTTGATTATATTCACTCTCTCCTTCCAGGCACCCTAGGTTTATTTCCAACCCATTCATCTATGTCTTTTTTTTTTTTAACACCGAATCCAGTCCAATTTGTGCTGCCCATACACTCTTAGACATGTGACCTTCACTGGAAGGTGGTCAACCCACAAGGGGCTACCATAAAGAAAACTGCTTCTCCCTCTTTCAGCAGTGATCAGTTGTCTACAGCTCCTTTAGTCAGGGGTGGGACTTCATACCAGCATCCCCTTTCCATGCTGCCATTTTAATCTGCCCTGACCTTGGGCACATCTTGGGCATGCGGTCTCAATTGCTGTGAATTCGTAGATTTGGCTGCCCTGCTGGGTCTAGAAAGCACTATACCCCTATTTTCATTTACTACCTCAGACTTATATATCTCTCTGTCTCCTCTTCCACAAAGATCCCTAAGATTTTGGAGAAGGGGTGGTGATATAGACGCTGTTTAACACTGGGTACCATGCAGTCTCTCATTCTCTACATCTTGATCCTACAGCCTTTGCCATCTATTTCAAATAGAAACATTTCTGATAAGCCATGGCAGATGCACAAATCTATGCATAGAATGATAAGTCCTTGGGAGTTGGCTTAATGTGGTTTTTAATATCTTAACATGACAGTCTGACCTTTGACATAAATCATATTTTTGCTTCTTTGAAAAATCAGCCAGTGTAGCCAATTACAGGACTAAAATTCTCGGCTATAGGTCCAGATGGTCATTGCTATCTTTAGGTGGACATCGTTCTTCAGTGTTTCATCTCTTGCCTCCTCTGTTATCTTATAAGCATTTGTCATGGGGCCTGTGGTGCTGATGACTGGACTCTTACATTGTCCTTGCAAGACTAAGTTTAGCCATTATGGCCTAAAGCCTATATAAACTCCCAATGTCAGAATTACCTGATCCATCTAATGGAGCTCCAGTTATAGACTATTTTCCAGTAATGTCTAACTTCTACTTCTTCCTCACTTGACCTTTTGGTTAATTTAGTTTTCTTTGTAAAATTCACATGAAGTCCATTATACAGTTGCTTCTTTTATTCTGATACTAGATACCATGGGTCATTGAGGAGTTTTCTGGATTCTTGGTGACCAATTTTTTCCTTTGGTCAAGAGTTTCTACTCTATCAAATCTGTCTTGAATAAGAAACAGTGATTTCATCTGTCAAAAAGCTGTCCTTGATGGCATCAGTTGTTGTGAGGAGAATCAACCTCTTGGTGGAATGTGGCTTCCTATGTACGCTCTGGGTTATTTTCTTCCCAGCCCAGAATCAATATAATGAATAGTTGTATCTATTGGCCCAGGAATTTTTGCAGATGTGGATTTCTGTGGAATCTTCTAGCATTAATTCTTCAATTCTAAATGCTTAATGGGTAAATGGGTAGTTACTAAATGGGTAGTTATCTCTTCATGAAAATGTACTCATAATCTTGATGACTGTCAATAGGAAAAAACACAAAACAAAACAAAACACAAATCCAATGACTTCTTGGTGAATTTCTCGTTTTGACATAGCATCAGGCACTCTTGCTTCTATTGATAGCTTATGAATTAAGGTTTTGCCAAACACATTTCTTTTTCTGAAGTGTCAAATTCAGGCCCCTAAGCAATCATGAGGTTTAGGGCTTTCTATGTTTGTGCTATATACAAAAGGACATATAAAAATCCATAATAGAAGACTTGTCTCTAAGACTCAAAATAAATATTTAAATTATTTGCCAGAAACTACTTAAATTGGATAATAATATCTATGTGCACAAAAGTTTTTCAAGGATCACCATTAAACAAGTTTCTAGTTATTCAGTCAGTTGGACAGACTAGATATGAGAGCCTGATGACCTATATCCATTATGAAGACAACAAAATATTTTCTACATTTCTATATATCCATTTTAATTTAAGGTTTGTTTTGATGTCTATAAGGTTTAGATTTGAAAAACTCTGTGTATAAAACAACAAAATGGTATCACACAATAGTCAATGTGAGAATTATTATTGGGATTATTATATGACAGGGGCCATCTAAATGGGCACAAACCCAATAGAGGTTGGTTATGGAACTACAAAGATTCTGGTAAAGAATTCCATTTCTAAACATTTATTCTAAGAATCTTAATTTTTAAAGAGATGAAAAGTTGCATAGGGGGAAGAAGTTAAGGAAATAAGAAAGAAAACATTAAAAATAATAGTTTTACAATATACTAAATTTACTGAAAACAACTAATGAATCCAAAAATCTAAGAAAGACAATGAAGTTCAAGTAGAGGAGACAAAAATAGTCATCTCAAGATACAGTTAATCAAATAGTTAAAATCAAGGATAAATAGAAGATATATGTTGCTGCTTATAGTATCTACACAATTTATATGACCTAATATCTGCCCACTGGTGTTAAGCAAGATGTGGTAAAAATAAGCATGAATTGTTTTGATGTTTAGTAAGAAAGAAAGTACTCTGTCATGAATAAACTTAAAAACTATTGACCAAGTAAAACATTTATTAAGATAAATGTTTGGGCCAAGAAATGAGGATTGATTGTAAGGAATAGGAATATGGGATGAAACACTTTAAAATGGGTACATGAGGATGGCTGCAGGGCTTTGTACACTTATTGAAAACCATCAAATTATGTGTATTTAAAATCGGCTAACTTAAGATACAAACTTATATTTAGTAAAGTTGCTAAATAAGTAAACAAAATAAACTCCCCTAAAAGACAATATTTAACATAGCATGGAGGAGCAGGCCTAATTTCCACTTTGTAAAGATAATATTCTAATCACTAAAGCCTCAAATACTTTAAATGTAAAAGGCTGGAAGAGATTATAGCATTAAAACACTCACAAAAATCCTGGAGTAACTATTAGTGTGAGACCAAGAACATCCCAGAACAAGAACATGAAGCACACCTGATGATTTCATCATAATGAAGTCAATTTGTGATGATAATGGAAACAACCTTACTGAAGTGGCTCTGCTGAAGGAGAGCTACAACAGCAGAAGCCAGATATTCTAGAGCAGGAGGAGGAAGCAGAGCAGTCCCGTTACAGTGAGCCGATCTCAGCTCTTCTCAGCTCGTATCTTTTAAGAGTTTAATAACTGGAGCTGGTAGACAGAACAGACACCATCTTGATCAAAATGACATCTCTAGAAACCTTTACTTAACAACCACTTAAAATTCACATTGTTTAAGTATAGTTACCAACATGGGGGAAGTACCCTGCCAAAAGAACAGTCTCCATCCACTGAAAAGAACTGAAATTAGGGGCTGTAAAGATGGCTCCATAGTTAAGAACACTTGTTGCTATTGTAGAGGACCTGGGTTTAGTTTCCACCACATGGGTGTGGTAACTTTAGAACTATCTGTGACTCCTGCTTCTTAGGATCCAATGCCCTCTTCTGGACTCTGTAGGTACCTGCATAACTATTATACATATGGAAATGAGCTGGCACACATGAATACACATTTGTAAAAAGAGAGAAAGCAGTAAGATGAGTGGCTAAGGTGGTGAGGGTAGATATGTACATATATACCAGTTTATATACATACATATATACACATATTATTCAACAAATCTAGTAGAACAAAATAAAATTATAAAATAGATGCATACACTGTAATTCTTCTCAAACAGGCTTATCTAATATTTAAGAGGTAAATTGATGCAATGTGTTTAAATTAGAATGGACCCAATGCTGTTTAACATATGTTTATGAGAAATGGTTATACACAGAGGCAAATAGCAAAATTGCAATGGGTAAATAGAGGGAAGATATGAGAGGCTTATGAATTAGCGAATATGCTGTCAGAATCTTAACAAAGACTCAGTGATGAATGCTATTCTGAAGATAAGACTCAAGGTCAGACCTTAGGTTTTTTTTTGTTTTAGAAGATTAAATTTACTTATATAATACAGAAAGAATTATGAACATACTGCAAGAGTGACTTCCAGATCTTTGGCCATATAACCACAAAAGTACTGAAGGCACAATGTGATTAAAAGAGCTTTTGAGGCAGAGCAAACTGAGCCAATACAATATCTTTTATGATATTTAGAATTTTAATGAGTATATGTTTTATTCTAATATGTAAATGACTTGTGGGCATTCTCTGAGAGTTTCTTAAACTTACACAGAGGGTAGCTTGTAAGGGGACTTAATGACTATTTGATATCCTGATAGATATGTAAAATAGCTTTTCAAAGGTTAAACAGGGTAATAAGTCCAAATGAAGACTATTCAAAACCAGAACAGAATGAGAAGGAGTAGGTGAGGCTGACTTAGTGGGAAGGGTTGCTTAGTTTCATGATCCTGGTGATTTTTGTTGTGGTGGTAAAGAGGGTATTGCATATAAACAAATTTGTAAACCCATTTTTATAAATGCTTCCCCTGGGGCTTCGTGTGCCTGTCAGCAAGAGGTGGATCATGCAGAGAACTGAGCAGAAGAAAGCTAAACAGCAATTCACTTTAATCCTGCACTTTGCATTCAGATGAATATGCAAATAGGTTCAGTGAAGTGAACCTGGTTATGAAACTCGAGTTAAATTGTTTTAAATGGGCAGAATGCAGGGTAGCGCATGAGCTCAATCTATCTTCTTTGAGAATCATGTGGTTTGGGTATCGTTCTGAAGTGATCTTCATTAATCCATTTGGAAGGACATGCATGGGGGTAAAAGTGTTTGTCTCCTCAGACTTGTTTGGTTTGATTAGAAAAATAACATCTTTAAAATGTATTTATATATTTGAATAAAATATATTTATAAAAGTTATAAGACTTTTATATAAAATGTATAAAAATTTTATATAAAATATTTATAAATTTTAAATAAAAGATAACTTTTATAAATAAAAATAATATAAATACAAATATAAAACTGTACAAATGTAGACTAAAGATGGATTACATACTCATAGCAATAGATGCATGTCTGTCTGTCATTAATCATCTCCCTGTATCATTTCCTGCTTTACTTAAAGGATAATGGTTTTAAATCTTTAAATATCATGATAATTAGATAAATCTCAATTACTTAGCTATTCATGTTTTAATTCTTTTATCTGTTCTTTCTCCATTAAATTTGGTCTACTGATAACACAATTCCAAAGGAGTCCATTGTATTTTGTTGTAAATTACCTTGAATAAGATTTTTGTTCCTAATACTGCAAGAAACTGTGCTCTCTCTTCCTAGCCTTACTTATCTGCTGTCTTCATTCTCTTGCCTCTTCCTTGCTTCTCTGTCAAGTCTTTGTTCAGCCAGGAAAAGAAAATGCTCACTGTCAGAAGAGAAAAGAGGACAGGAGCAAAGGCTGCTCTAAGAGCAGGAGATAGGACCCTATGTTGCAATCTCTACTTTGTATTTGCTGATGCCCAGTTATCATTCAAAGAAGCTAACTTAATTTGACATGGCTGTCTGAGAACTGGAAGTTGTAAAAGCTTTCTGGGAGATTTTAATGCGTTATTCAAACGGAGCATAGGATCCTCAAAGGAGGTTTGGTGTAACGTAGAGAGTCTAAACTCTACTACAAAGAACCCAGTATCATTGGTTGAAGGAGACTGGAAGAGTTTCCAAGTCTTAAACTATGGGGGAGGTTAGATATTTCTGTCTTTTGCAACAATTCCAGGACTAGTGGTTCTCAGAATCAAAAGACTAAATATAAATTATTTTGTCTTGTTCCTCTGTGGAAATTTTTCAAGAGTAAAAGAAATCAAACAACCAAGCAAAATCATTTATTGTATGAAATTTATTTCCATTTATTATAAAAACGAAGAATTTTATGTATCTAATTAATCCAGGGAAGAGGTAAGGAACTATGCTCCAAGGTGAATGGATTTAGCAGAAGCCTGGGATGGGTTCTGCAAAATACCTACCTCTCTTTCTTTAGGAAGACAATAATTCCGTTCCATTTGCAGATTGTTCTGTAAACAATTATGGAACCAATGCACCATGGATAAAAATTCTGAGTGAGAATATATTTTTTCTTTGTGTCGCAGATGAAAACAGGAAACAGAAACTGGAAGGAGCTGGTGCAGGGGCTTGACCACAGCAGCTCTAGTATCCTTGGTTCTCTGGCCTTAACAAGAGAGAACTCTGGCATCTTACCTCCTCCTAAATGAGCACCCTGCTTGGAGGCCATACTAAGGGGGTTACTAAAACTCCACCTTAATAGAAGCTCATTAAAGGAAAAGCTAAATTTCTGGCCTAGGTGCCGAACTAGCATTCCAACATTCCAAGCTACACAAAACGTAAGAGTTAATCTGATTGGGCAGGTCAATCATCTGGCTAAGAGATAACACTTCAGGAGCTGAGATCACTTCAAGCCATGCTAAATAGATAGGAGGGATAATTATGGCTTTAACGTACCTTTACTTTCCAGAAAGCCTTTTTTTGGTACAGTAGCTTATAGAGTTGCAGCCCTGAGTCTAAGTTAGGCCTGTGCACTATTGGAATTATACAGAAAAGCATCATTTCCCCCTTTTCTTTTGTATAATTGTCTAAGCCTGGATATGCTTTACCAGACATATCCAGGCCTTTCTCTACAGCTACTTTTCTTTTGTGGTACCTAACTCAATGTTTTTTTCTCTTTGCTCATCTCCTTCCTCCAGACAGCAACAGACAGTAGTACTCATTTCCTGTCCCCCATTCCCTTTTAAATGCTGATAGACCCGCGTTTGAATTACATTCTGAGTTTGTTTTAAAATTATTTTATTAAGAAAATCGGGAACCTGAGAGAAGAGCCAATTTTCTCAGTGGTACCCCAAGTAGGAATCTTCAAAATTTCTGGTAACATAGCATATTCTTCTTTCTCAGATACTTTTAAAAGTACAGGTAGTATATCCATCAATTAAATTTTCTTCCAAGAGAAGGAACATAAAAAGGCCATTAGTTTCAAGGATCAAAAAGATTGCAAAGGGGAAAAGCTCTTGGAAAGTTTTCAGAAGATGACCCAGAAGGCAGTCAGCTACAGAAGCATTGGCTCAGTTTCACATACATGCTCTTTGACACTGACACTATCAAGTCCATTCTTACAGGTGGGCGAACAAAATTGGAAAATTGATCTTGATATCTTTAAAAAGAAATTGTATTTTCTAGGCTTTTACCAGGCTAAAATAAAATTTTTCCAATCATCTGTCTGTTCCTTTTTTTAAAAAAATTTAATTCCTAATTAGATTGCTTGTGAACATTCTGTCTCCAGCCTAGTTGCTGTCTTGATTGCCGGCAGCAGGACTCAGAACCTCAATTGAAAATTTTGGACTTGATATGTGGAAGGACAAAGCAAGAAAGGGCATGGAGTTATAGGTTCTATACAAGTCCTGATGCTTTATGAGTCTTCCTGTGGGTGGATAATTAGACCAGTTGGTTAATGATAAACAAAAAATAATATAGTTTCCATTAGATACCTTCATGATTACATAATTATTTCAAATACTGTATAATAAAACATTTCCCGAGGAGATACAACACACATATCTACTCACCCCAGATAGGGACCCTTGTCAGGCAATACACCTATCACCAAAATTGGTGAGCCAGTGAGTTTTACTGGGTTTACCTAAAGGAATATAGGTGAGGGGCTATTTGCAGGAGCAGAAATGATTAAAAAACAGCTGTATCACCGCATGTGTGACAATCACAAAGCTGAGAACCTGGAGCAACTGCACATTCCACAAGCAGCTCAACAGACTGAAGAGTGTTGTTTCTCAGTGCCTCAGTTGATCTAAACATCTTCCAGGCAGCTCAGCTGGTTGCTGCTTCTAGGCAGCTGTTCTGGTCTGTCTTTGCATTTTTTTCTCCTCTGAGAGTATTCTTAGCAGTTCTGCTTGTTTTGGGAGATATTTAAATTGGCAGCATTCAATCTGGCTTTTCTTAATCAGCCACCATGTCCCTACTAGCCTAGGCCTGTGGCCAGGAGCAGCAGCAGAATATGCAGCAGCTCAGACCGTCAGCTCAGGTGGCCAGAGACACTGGCCCTGCCACCCACGAGATGCCAGCGTGGGAGATGGCTCTGCCAATCTCTCATGCTGTCTCCACAAGGCTAGGCAGCTCCCAGACTACCCCTGCCATCCACACAGGCCTGGTAGGAAATGAAACACTAATGCTTAAAAGTTAATCGAAGGCTTTATATATTTGGTAATGCTCAATAACAATATGCCCATACAATTAGAGGTGTTTCCCAATTAGCTATCCTAAATATAAGTTGTTACCCAGGACTGCTCTCCATATCTGCATGGCTCTTCATCCTCCTACATCTCAGCTCTCTCTAGCTCCTCCTCCTCCTTTTCCTCTTCCTCTCCTTACTCTTCCCACCTTAGCTCCTCCTACATCTGCTTCCTTTGAATTTGGCAGGACTCTCAGCTTTTAGTGCTTACTCTAATGGGGAAGGGCATAGTGAATCTGCTCAGTTACAGGAAGTTCCTGAAACTATTTTGAGTTGTTTACCTATCTGCTTAAGGAGTTTCCTGAAGGATAGAATGTTTCAATCTCTCAGGAAACTGTTACACAACACCAAAGATACAGAATTTGTTCTTAAACCTACTCTAGAGAAAGAGTGAAATGGACTGATCAGTGTAAGTTCACTCCTCATATTAACTTCTGTTTTCTGTTTGTTCATGCATTAGCTCTGTTAATAGTGTCTACTATAGAGTGAATTAAGTATCCTCTTCCCTATACATTAATATATCTTTTGTGGTTCACCAAACTCAGGGCAATAACTATAAAGCCTATTATTAGAAGTTCAGCTCTCAAATGAGAGAACAGTAAATTTGAATGTGAATGAGTGTAACTCAAACTCATGGTTCTATTTTCTTGGTGAGAACTGGTTTGTTGGAAATATTCACTGGGTCAGGAGGTTTGGACAGCTCCATGTGAGCCTGTATAAAGTGGCTATCTATCAGCATCCCCTGGTTGCTAGGTTCTTAATTTATGTAAGTGGCTGTCAGGGGAAGCTAGAAAGGGTCAAAACCATGTGGGTGTGGCCTTATTCTTTTACTCATTTAGTCATTTAACAAATACACTATTCATGAAGTACTAGGCAACAGCTATATAATGGCAACCCCACAGAACACTTTCCGTGAACAGAGCTTAACATCTAGAAGAGGAAACAAATACTGAACAAATAATCACATAAATAAACATACGTTTAAAATGGATTAGTTCTTGTGATGGCAAGTTAAGGATGTTGTGAAGGGAACAGGGGGATTTGATTTGGCTGGAAGGCATTTCAGGAAGGATGAGCAGATATTTTCCCCATGTTCAGAAAAGAGAAACTTTCAAGTCTCCGAGTTTGCTGGAGTTTTCAAGTGGGTAAAACAATGCAGGTGTGAGATGCATGGGCTCCCAGAAAGACTGGGACGATGGGCTAGTGCATTTACCTCTTAGTAAAAGTACTGTGCTTCGGACAAGGCTGGTGAGATGGCTCAGTGGGTAAAAGATGTTTGCTGTCAGGCCTGACAACTTGAGTTTTATACCCAGAACCCACATGGTAGAAGGAGAGAACCAACTCCCACAGTTGTCTTCTGGGGTCTACATTTGTGTGTGTGTGTGTGTGTGTGTGTGTATGTGTGTATGTGTGCGCATGTGCAAGCATGTGGGCATACATTCACTTTCCCACACATAAATAGATGAATGCATGGATAAAAAGATAGATAGACAGATAAAATATGAATCCTCAAAGAATATACAGTGCTTCGGAACTTTGCCCCAGCCGTCTAACTAGCCTCTTTCCTTCATTGTTACTCCTGCTTCTGATGTTGGCTCCTCATCCTGTATTCTTACTAATCTTACACGTGGCATTTCCTCATGAGTACACAGCATCACTGGAGACAATGATCTAGTCATTTTCTAAGTCTCAAAGACAAACTTGTCTTCTTTTGGAACCCCTGAGTAGACTTCTCATTTCAAAAATGCTTTCAAGCTTGTGCTGAAGAGAGGAACACACACACATTGTATGGACTGTGGTAATGAATAGACCCACAGGGGAAGCAGGAGCAAGGCTTTCTTAGAACAGCTGGCTGTTGTATTTATGCAGTTAGACTTGTGTGTCTTAGAACAGCTGGCTGTTGTATTTATGCAGTTAGACTTGTGTGTGTCTTAAGGTTTGATAGGAGTAAAAAAATCATGCTTTAAAAGAGGTAGGACATAAGCATCTATGATAATAACTTATTGCAGGACAATAAACAAGTGGCCCCTCATAAGTTGTATGGTAATTAAATTTTACCAAGGAGAAGTAGCATCTAGAAAGAATTTTTGCTAGGAAGTGCCAGCCTAAGTTTGACTAATTTTAAAATGACACCCTTGTACCTACTTCTATGGCTAACCTACTTGTGTCTTTATGTTTACAGTGAGCTATTTTTATAAATGGCCTTATTTTCTTATTTAGTTATTTGACTTTATTGTGACTTCTCTCTCTCTCTCTCTCTCTCTCTCTCTCTCTCTCTCTCTCTCCCTCTCTCTCTCTCTCTCTCTCTCTCTCTCTGTGAATACTTGAGTCTAGAGACTTTGAAGACCTGTTTTAGCACTTCAGTTCATTAGTAGTGAGTCTAAATTAGATATTAAAATTTCACCTAAGAAGGTTTACTTAGAAGCTCTGAAAGCACACTGGACAAGTGGAGAAATGTCATGAAATCATTTCTTTTTATCCATTCACCTACATGTTTTCTTGCTATTGTTGGTTGTGGTGTTCAATATATGCTCATGATTCGATTTTTCAGGGATCAAAATGGATAGGTACAATACAGTTTGCCTTCTTACTTAACCGCTTAGCATAACACAAAGTAGATAGGAATCTGGACTCATTAACTAAACTCACCAAGTCCCACAATGCCCCTCATATAATTTTAAGTGTTGGGATTCGATTCTCAAGTCTTGTGCCTGTGATACAGCAGCAAGTAAGATTCAGACCAGGACACAAATCCAAGGAATGCTCTCTGGCCTAGTTAAAGAAGCTTGCAGCTGGAAAGCTTGTCCACTAGAGGGCAGAACTCTTGAGTTGCAAGCTGTGATCTACTGCAGTAGCTAATAGGAGTCTATCAGATGCTATTTGCTGTCTTTCAGCTCAAAACCATGGGCATAGAGTGCAATGAAAGACATGCTTAATCCCAGGGGCATAGAATAAAAGTTTTACTTTTCCCTTCTTGGCAAAGTCTTTCTTTTCTGAGAAATGTATTGTAAATCTTGCCACCCTTAGACATGCTGTCTGGCTACTGAAATATTTCCTTGTCTTTAATATTGGTTGGAGCAGCCAGGAGAGAGGCAATGTTAGCTCTATTTCCCAACCTCATTATTTTTGTTGACCTAACATGCTGGAGGTCTAGGAACCTACCTTGCTAGAGTTGATGAAAATTAAAGCATGAAATAACACTTTGAGGAAATTGTTCAAGGCACAGAACATCAAACTTGGAAATGATTTTTAGAGTGCACAGTCTTCATTTTATAGGTAATAAAATGAAGTCTGAGACCAGGAACTGACTTTTTCTTAAGTACCCAGCTAATCTAAGTCAAAAGCCAGACCTAGAACCAGGTCTCATTTTATACACCGCTCCATCCTGTTCATCAACCTGAGAAATGTTTGGGTGACCCTGGTTCACGAAGTCCCTCAGTGTCCTGATCAGAGATCCCTGATGAAGTGCATCATACAGAAACAGTTGACTCTGCATTAATAAATACTATAGTTATATCAAGTCAGTTCATCTTCCGTTAGATGAAGACCAGTGGGGCTTTTGCATGCTGATGATCATTGGATCTTATTTTTAAGAACACCTTAGAGATGGACGCTTCTTCATTGCTAGATTTTATAAGTGAAGAATTTACAGTTTAGAGGTTATCTACTCATGCTGGTTGACTAACATTGATTATGCAGCCTCATATTGATTTAGTTGAGGGACAGGGGATCAGGTACACACTGGGGTTGGGTATATGGGTAATCATTTTCTGCCCTTTTTAATCTGATGATAATGAAACACTGATAGGCTCTAAAATGAGATGGAAGAGTAGGAACTACAGCACACAATACAAGGCTTGTTCAACTTGCAGTAAAATAGCGTGAATGGTGATTCCAAGGACAAGCAATATCTTGAGTTGAGAGCAGGTTGGTGTGGTTCCCTTGTGTGATGGTATTACCCTGAACTCTCAGGGCCACTGAGCACTTCAATCCTCATTCTAACCCCTCTGCTAATATTGGCTAGGCAGTTCCTGAGTTAATTGACCTAAACTCTCTCTATCCTTGTCATGACCTTTTCACATAGATGTGCCATGTACCTTTAAGGCATCTCCAGTATTATAGTTAGACAGACCCACTTTGGAAGCCAATTTGAACATGTCCGTCACTGGATTGAAACTCTTTATCAGCTCATGTCAGGCATCCATTTGTGTCCCAGAGTTGGAGTTCCATATATGGACACAGTGTGCCTTTCTCCTCTTCCCCTCTTTATTTGCTTCCCCACATGGGACACTCCGTCTCTGACTTGTCTTCTCTTTCTAAAGTTAATTTTGTCTTTGAAGAAATTGGATTTTTCTTTTTTCTTTTCTTTCTTTCTTTCTTTCTTTCTTTCTTTCTTTCTTTCTTTCTTTCTTTTTTTTTGAAATGGGCTAAACTTCATCAAAAGAGGAGGTAGGTATTTTAAGTTGCACGCGGCAAATTTAAATATTCTAAAATATTCCACCTCCAAGAAAGAAGTACTACATAATAAAATCTGGGCTGAACAGTCAGTAGGCTCCTGATGTTGCTTGACCTAAATTCTGTGCTCTCTGGGGAACAATGCAAGCGTTTGGCAACCTCTTCTCGTACCTTGGCACCCTATGACATTCACCTCCAAATGCTTATGTTCCATCTCCTTTTTAAAATGGTAGTAATTTTATACATGACAGCTACTAAAAAACCATGAGGATGAATGGATAGAGGGATAGAGTGTCCTATTTAAATGACAAATGCAAGACTGTTAGCACTAATGTGCTCTTTATCAATAATCGAGCATTTTAGCTAAAACTTTAAGGCAGGAGCTATCCAGTAACAAAGACTGTTTTTAAAGTCTTGGAAACCCAGGCTTCACTCTCCATCAGATACCTCATCAATGATCCTTGTAAGATCATTCAGTTATATTTTCAGCCCATATCAAAACTCTGCCTCCACTAGTATGTGTTAAGGATGGTGAGGGGAATTTTTCTGATTTTCCCACAGGAAACAGAAATCTGCAGTGGATTTGGTAAATCATTCATTGTGGTGTTCATTTCTGATATCACATGATATCATAAGTAAATACATGAATGGAAGAAGAAATTTGAAGGAAAAGAAAGCCCACTGAAACTTAAACATCACATTGGTTTGTGTCTACCTTCACCTACCATGATGATGCGCCAAACCCAAAGTGCTTCTTTGTGGTAGAGATCTTCATCTCGGAATCCCAGTGGTAGGCATCCAGACAACTCTGTCAGTCAGTTCTGGAAGCATGGCAGTACTGAGGCTTTCTAAAGGTGGTGTGCTTCATGTCCAAGCAGAGAAGGATACAATTATTTTCTTTTTTCAGAATCTTAGTTAAAGATCACAATCCAAACCACCATGTCTGTGATTTTAAGCCAGGTAAATGATAGAAGTGTAAAGTTTAGATGTCTGCCAAGTGAAATCATGCTTGAAATTTCTTTGGGTTTTGGTATTAATTTGCCAAAGAGAGTTGACCGTGACCTGGAGAGTTACTGTGAAATCAAGTCCCATTATCAAGATGCTTGGCCTTGGGTATAACCATGTTGTTCAAATAGGGAATAACTGTTACCACAAGAGTTGCTGATTGTCAAGCTTCTCTGTGAAAACATTTTGGAAACCCCTGAAGCATGCATCCACTCTGGAAATGCATGCCACCTATGTTTACTTATATTTTAACAGATAATTGATAAGTTTTGCAAAAACTAGAGAAACTATGCTGACCTGCAGCAGATACTTCAGGCTCTGTGTATGTGGGGCATTAAAGCAAGTGTTTTATCTTTGATTTTCATTTCTGTATTGTAATAGATGATGACCAAATAACAAAGCAAATTACTCCCCAGTTTATCTGAATCTATTTTGCACTGAGAGAAATAACACTCTTAGTTGTGTCATGATTTGGCTGTTTTGGTAACCTCCAAGAACACATTAAATCTTTTGTATTTCAATCCAATTGATGTTGCAAAGATCAGTGATTATTTTGGTTAAAAATTAAATTGAGTGTGACTTAGAGCTCTTGCTCTCTACTTGCTGCTCTAGAGTAACCTGGCTGCCTTTTTATGGACTCTCATGGAGCCAAAATGTAGGTAAGAATAATTAGGGTAATCTGTAAGCAACTTCAATCATGAATTTAATGCAAGTATAATCACCTTGAGTCATGTTAGCACCACTTGGCTTCTGGCTTGTAACTTGTTTCTCTAAGGATTCTGGGAATGTCAGATGATGGTGATACAGAAGTTCATTCTGAGTGATGGAGTCTAGTGAATGCTAAGGGGGCACAAAGTGAGGGGGTCTTTGTGGGGTCATCTCACTCACACCCCTGACTCAGGCCTTTTCGAATTTCTGAGCCCTCCTGCCAGACTTATCCCTATGAGCAGTTTGGTGGCTGAGCAATGACATTTCTATTCAAATAAACTGTCAATGGACCCAAAATAATTGAGTGGCCTTTGCTCTTTGGAACATGTAATAATAAACCAAACCAAACCAAACCAAACCAAACCAAACCAAAACAAAACAAAACAAAACAAAACAAAACAAAACAAAACAAACCCAAGTAATCTGGGGATATTTTTCCTCCCTGCCTTTTAGACTTATATATTGTGCTATTCTAAGATAAACAGGGATTTGAGGGAGAGGAAGTTATCTCAGATTCGGGTGTCTAGTAGCATCATTATTGAAATAATTGAGCAGTATGTCCACACACTTATAAATAGACTGTATTCCTCTGAAAGTGCACAAAAAGACAAGCACAGAAAACAAACTTAAAAAAAAAACAACCCCTCAATATCTCCTAAGTGTATTACATTATCAGGATGAGTTCCCTACATGGCCCTATTAACTACTATCCCATGTTGCAATCTATTTAAAGTTAGTTTCTCTAGTCATAACCTGGTTATTTCTTAACTGGTGACAGATACAGTAGAAGAGTCAGGAGAATTAATGGGACAGTTCACGGACTCATTTTGCTGCATAGGTGCAGAATAACTGTATACACAGCATTCTCCAGAGGACAGTCTGAAAAGGGTAGAAGTTTTGTGTTTCTCCATAGACATGATCACTTACCGCAAACAATAAGTTGGAATCAAAGATGTGCCTGTGGAGAACAGGCATGCTTTAACTGGAGGTTGCTTTTACAAGACTCAGCTATGATTCTTGTGCATTGATGGGATCCTTAGGCATGCCCTTCTAAGTATCGGGGGTGCTTCCCTCAGAGCAGCTTCCTTTGTTCTCTCCTAGGTACCCTGAATTTGAGGTGGTTTCATTTGACAGATACTTGTGGCCCCACTGGAACTGATATGGTTTTGAAATCAAGCAGATTCTATTGACTTAAATCATGGCTATTATGGACAAAATTGGTATCATATTTAGGATTATTCTTGCAATTTCATCTTTTTTTTTAATCTGAGAAAGTATTGGAATGAATTTTTCTTGATAAAGTTACATTGTATAGTAAGTATCAAAAGTTCTAGTGATCCTTTTTTTTTTTTTTTTTCTGGATGGGCTCCACTATCAGTGGTGCAGTCATTTATTCTGTAGTCATAGGTTTTGTGGTCCCTAAGTATTCTTACTATAGCTGATCTTACTGGTTCACACTCGTGTACATAGCTTAAACTTGCACGAATAACTTCATGAATCAGAAGTTCCTTGTCTTAGGGTCTTTGGATTGTTGCTATAAAATATCAGAGTTTAGTTATGTAATATGAGGACAAAAGGTTTATTAGAGTTTAAAGTCTGGATACCTAACAGCATGGGGCTAGCATCATTATCTGAGGTATGTCATGGTGGAACGCACCATGTGTCATGTATATGTATCTTGCAGATGGAATATATATAAATATATATGTATATATATATATATACATATATATATATATATATATATATGTATATATATATAGAGAGAGAGAGACAGAGAGACAGAGAGACAGAGAGACAGAGAGAGACAGAGACAGAGAGAGAAGGGAGTGGGTCAGGGAGTGAGTCAGGGAGTGGGTCAGGGAGTGGTCAGGCTTCTTGTAGCACTTCATTCACATGAGCACTAATTAACTTTCATAAAACCTAACAAACTATGAGAGTTAGCTTTCAGGAGGTCAGTCATGACTCAGTCTTCCACTATGCTCTATCTCTTACAGGTCTCCTCACTATAGGTGCATCTCAGAGACCACTGGAAACTGTGTGATTTCCAGTTCCTTGATTCTCAGAGCAAGAAGTGGGCCAGGAATAGATGGATCATGGTAGAATCTGAGACAGTTACTTAAGACAGAAAGAAAGTTCCCTCGAGAGATGAAGCGGCTCAAAGCTGGGAGCAAGGTCTGAGGCTCAGTGCTGCCTATGCCCAGGGAACTGGAACCTCTCTATCATCTGTAGTGTGCAGCTTTTGGCATTTTCTCCTTTACTCCTTTTCATATTGTCTTTCATGGGTGTGGTGTCTAGTCTTCCTGCTTGCCAAAGGGGATCCTTCATGTGCTCATTTGACCTCAGTCTGCATCCTGCTCCCCTGCCACACCACCAACTCAAGTACCATTACACCAAGGTACAAGTAGTCTTCATGTGGCATTTAGAGAGTCAGGATCCAAATCACTGCATCCATCTCTAGCAGACTGATTGTAAGTCCTCCTGGAGTGGTAAACATCAATACTTCCTATTCCCAGGTTCAAAAATCTGATCTATACAGAGTCTTTAGAGGTTAATTTTCTTAGTGTCCTATTTTATTCTCTCTCTCTCTCTCTCTCTCTCTCTCTCTCTCTCTCTCTCTCTCTCTCTCTCTCTCTCTC
>NW_021604631.1:3237764-3246579 GCF_004785775.1 Grammomys surdaster
CTCTCTCTCTCTCTCTCTCTCTCTCTCTCTCTCTCTCTCTCTCTCTCCAGAGGAAATGTTTCCCATTTCTGGTTCTTTTTCCCCAAAGTAACTCAATGTTTTGTTGTGTAGCGTCCATAGAGTAAGATTCCACTTCCAATTGGCCTGTTGAGTCTGAGTAGTCATGGGGCACCTCCATTATAGATCAATGTTTCTCACCGTGAGATATTACTGTGAATTACGTTGGGAACTTGTGGAAAGGCCAACTCTGATTCAACCAGTCAGGATTGGAGTTTTCAGACTTGGTGTTTTCATCAGGTTAATTTCCAGATTAGCATCCAAGCTAACTCTACCCACACTGCTGATGAGGTCAAGGCTGACGGTGCAATTTGTCTAGCCAAGACAGAGCCCAGTCTCACTAGCGTCCAGGATAATGTTTATACCCTGACCTTTCTGTTGCTCTGTGTTCAATAATTTGCATTTTAAAAGCAGTCATTTATTATTGCTCTTGTCCCTGTAACCTGCAGGCTGCCCCTGTGATACACACCTTATCATCATCATCACTGTCTTTAATCATGGTGGAAAAGAAGAAGGAATGTTAACAGGCTGCTGTGTCGGGAGCTTTTATCTCTCCTTTACTCTCTCCCTTTCTCCCCTTGCTTTCAAATCTAGCCCATACATTTTCATTGTGCTTTATGTGGGTATTAAATTGTCATCTAAGAACTGATATAGTAACTGTGGCAGATTCTCAATAACTGCTTCCACAGATTGAAGCATCATCACTGTCTGGACCTTCTGCCTCCTCCCCCTGAACACTGGTTGGTCCCAAGAGCAGGGTCTTTTATATTTGCCCTGGCTTTGAGGGCCTCTCATTCCTATACTGCAGCACCTGGTTATACTGCAGCTTGCATATTCTACTCTCCGACTGTCATTCCCCTCACCCCAAAACAAGCCATTGTCACTTGAAAATCACAGCACTTCTTTATGCCGCTGTCCATCACTTTCTAGGTTCTTTATTGAAATCATAATAGGACTTATTACTGTTTCTGAATAAGTTTATAGCTTTGCCACATATGAGGGTGACTCATCCATTACCCAGTTCCAAAGATATTAGATTTCTTAATGCTAACATCCTTGATTACATTCTGCCTTAACCTTCTGCTCATGTCGCTTCCGATTCCACAGTATGAACCCAGAACTGATAAAGTCAAAGCCTATCTTTATGGACTAGAAAGTGAAAACATTCACATAATCTGACTCAGACATATTTAACAACTAAAAATGGTCTTCCAGGCTTTTTCGTAAGTAGAATTCAACTTAAATTGAAACATGCTAGATTTGTAATCTAGCATAGTATTTTGTAGATAAGTTTCAATCTCATTTTATTTAATATAACAATAGACTGACACATTAACACACAACAGGTTCATCTCTTCAAACAGTTATCTAATATTCTATTTTATATATGAATTAAAATTTATTTGATTCATTTCCTACTAAAAGACATTTAACTTGTCTACAGTATTAGAAGACACACAAGCATTCTGTGTTGATCCTTTTACATTTTCCCCTTATTCTCTACAGAATATTTTTCTAGAACTTAAAGTCTGGATCAAAATATGTGTGATATATTAGATTATATTTTTATAAAATTGAAATGCATAATTCTCCCACCATATGGCTATCTACCCCATATTTCTACCCAACCCATTATGAAGGAAATGTATTTATCATCTCAAGCTGAACAATATGTTAAATAGATCCAAACTCAATTTCATTTGAATTCATTTAAGTACTGATGGAAATTTAAATATATTTTTGTACATGGCGATGTTTGAACAAAACATCAGTGTTTACTAAGCAATATTGGGGAAAAGTTTAGATTTTGGCTCTCTTGCCTCAGGCTTTAGAAATCTAGTTTCTTTGGCAGGTAATTCCAGCTGCTGGAATTTTCAATGCATAGGAAATAATATGTAGGTTTCACTAAAACTGTCATAACTGATGCTTTTATGGCATAGCTGGCTGATTCAGAAGAATATTTTGGAACAAAATTTCTCTCTCTCTGTCTCTCTCTGTCTCTCTCTCATATATATATATATATATCACATAAATTTTTTCTGTATATTGCTCTAAATATACATGTCGAGTAACTCTCTTTTCACTCTCTGCTTCTTCCCAATGCTGCACTGAGAATTATACTTTAATTAGACTGAGTCAACATTTAATTTTCACTTGTTTTAACTACTGTGTTCAATGGAGCCGAGAATTCATTCTTCTCAAAAACACAGGGAAACACAAATATAGCAAGTACATGCCCCTCAGATGTGACTGTGCACTCTCTTGGAATATATACCAGCTTGTATCACATGGTCTAGCTGGGCACAGAGATTCATGTGAACAGCCTACCTTTCCCCATGAGATCACCTTCCACTTCTCTTTTCCTCTTATTGTTCCACTACTGTCGATCATTTATGCTTCTGTTTCTTAGTAGGCCACCACTTTATTTCTCCTTCCTCAGAGATTACCTAAGGATTTGGGCTTGACAATACCCTCTATTTTGAGTCTTTGCTTTTTCTCCAATACTCTTCACCCCAATCTCCCACCCTCTCTAATTCTTTACAGAGGTGATTTGCCCTCTGAATCTCAGAAGCAAAATTCCCATAAATTACATCCTTTGTTAAGGATGTGAATGAGGAAGCCAGACATTCTACTGTTAGAAGCGTTTGAAAGGGTTGTCCTCCAGAGCTGGCTTATTATAGTCAGGTATTAAAGCTTCTGTTTTAATGTCAAGGTCTTTCTCATTATTCTGGGCTAATTTTCATGCATTCCCTTAACAGGAACAGCATATTCCAGTCTGGTTGGTTTCTTATCAAGACTAACAGACTTTACTTTTTACTTATCTACTGTGTCATCTTGTAGGCCATGCCTCTCTTGCCTATCCACTCCATTCCTATGCCTTATTGTCTATCTCTTCAAATATTTTCCATCAATAGGGCTTGATAAATTCCTTTTTCCCAAGTCTCTAGTCAGTGACTTCTACTTTCCAGGAGATATCTGTACAATTTGTTATTTTTTAAATTAAATTTACTATTATTTTTTTACTTATTCACTTTATATCCCACTCACTGCCCTCCTCCTTGTCACCCCCTCCCACAATCCTTCCCCCACCCCCTTTCCCTTCTCCGCTGAGTGAGTAGGAGCCCCCCTGGGTATTCCCCTAATGTGGTCTTTGCAAGGCTAGACACTTCCTTTCCTATTGAAGCTACACAAGGCAACCCAGATTGAATAACATATTCCACATGGAGGCAACAGCTTTTGGGATAGCCCAGGTCCAGCTGTTTGGGACCCACATGAAGACTGAGCTTCACAGGTTTGCCTAGGTCCAGCTGTGTATGTCTCTGGCTGGTGGTTCAGACTCTGAGAGCTCCAATGATCTAGGTTAGTTGACTCTGTTGGTCTTCCTGTGGAGTTCGTATGCCATTTGGGGCTGCAATACTACCTCCTATTCTTCCCTAAGAGTCCCAAAGCTCCCATCCACTGTTTGGCTGTGGATATCTGTATCAGTCTGAGTCAGCTTCTGGGTGGAGCCTCCCAGCAGACAACATGCTCCTGTCTGTAAGCTTAACAGAGTACCTTAAATAGTGTTAGGGATTAGTGGCTGACCATGAGATCAATCCCAAGCTGGACTGGCTATTGGTTGGTCATTCCCTCAGTCTCCATTCTATCCCCCCATGCCTGCATTTCTTATAGACAGGGTAAGTTTTGGGTTAAAAGTCTTGTGGGTGGGTTGATGTCTCCATTGCTCCACAGGATTTTCTGTCTGGCTATAGGAGGTGGCCTCCTCGGGTTCCAAATCCACAATGTAATGAGTTACAGCTAAGGTCACCCCCATTGATTCTTGGTCATCTTTCTAATCCCAGGTCTCTGTCTTGTCCTGGAGATGCACTCCCCCCCCCCACACTCTTCAACCCTGAAAGTTACAAATTTCCATTCATTTTTGAGACCATCCAGCCATATCTCTTGTCCTTCCCCATACCTGATCTTGAATTCTTCATTCCCTTTTCCATACCCCTCTCTCAAGTTCCCTCACTCCAGCTACCTCTTATGACTATTTTATTCTCCTTTCTAAGAGAGATTCAAGCTTCCTTGCTGGGACCTTCCTTCTTGTTTAGCTTCTTTGGGGCTGTGGAGTGTAGCATGGTACCTGTATTTTATGGTTAATATCCACTTATAAGTGAGTAAATACCATGCATGTCCTTTTGGAACTTGGGTATCCCATTCAGGATGATATGCTCAAGTTCTAGCCATTTGCCTGCAAAATTCATGATGTCTTTGTTCTTAATAGCTGAGTAGTATTCAGTTGTGTAGATGTATCTTATTTTCTTTATCTATTCTTCAGTTGAGGGACATCTAGGTTGTTTCCAGTTTCTGGCTATTACAAATAGAGCACAATTTGTTAATTTAATGACCTCCCTGTGACAACCCACCTGGAGCATCAAGAGATGATTCAAACCACTATGAACTAGCAGAGAAATCGATCTTCTGTGCCTTCAGGTATATCTGCCTATATAACTTACATGCATCAACTCTAACTTTTAAATACAGCACTAAGACTGCCTCTGCTTTTCTTATGTGTTATAATGCCTCAAGCACTTGCAAAGGTCTGTGATGTTCTTTAGTATTCTGACTCCATGTATTGGAGGGAATCTCTTGTGTCCCCTCCTCAAGTAGTGTCCTTATCACTCATCCTTCATAATTGAACCTGATGATTCTGATGTGGTCTGTCGAGTTCAGAACATCATGAGGCTGTTAGAATATTCTGGAACCCATTCTCTTAGTGTAGTCAAAGTCATTTGATCTTGTTTACTCACACAATTGATTATACATCTTTGTCACTTCAAGTGTCATTGGTCCCTCTGCCTCTGATGTCAGGCAAGCACTGATCTGTCTGCCTTATGTCACTATTGATCAGCTTTTATTTTTCTGGAATTTTTTGTAAATGAGATTATGGATGTTTGTAGTCTATCACACGGGGATTTCTCCTTCTGCAGATGTTTGTTTCTTAGAAGAAGCCAGGTTTACAAAAGCTATGCAGATACAATTGACTTTTTAAGCCTAAATTCAAGAGATTTGGCTTTTTAAATTTACCTTGTTTTCAGCCCAGTGCTCCTGAGTGTCAGAATGATTTGGAATAAACAAATCTGACACTCATAGTGTGTGCTTGCTGTCCTTCTGAGCTGAGAGCATTCTGAAGGTTTGATAATCACATCTCAATGCATTATTTCAAAACACAGAATCATAAAATCTTAATTTTTCAAAAGCTTAAGTTGTAGATAAATAGCTGATTAGAAGAGGCATGGATGATATCATATAGCACGGCTGGCAGTGGCAGTGTTGGTACAGTAGTCAGGAGACTGCTTTTTCCTCTCCTAAAACATAGCCCTTTACCTGGCCCAAAATACTATGGCTGGTTTTATTCCTGACAATAACTCTTATATGTGTCCCTGTAGAACATGTATGTCCTCAAATTCCTAATTGCCCTCTTCTTCTCAGATACCCTCTGTGTGTGCATACATTGTTATTATTTTTAAAATATAATTTCCATTGAAAGTTTACACATTGTAAGTAAGATGGGATTTAACAAATTTAAACTTTTATGTATTAACCTTTCTAGACAAGATGAATGAATCACTATAAAGACTTCCTATGTCCTTTTCAGTCAATCCCCACCAGACTGTCACCACGAAGCTATTTATCTACTTTCTGTTTTCATAAATTTGTATGAATTTTTTAGAGTTTCATATCAATGACATCAAATAGTATTTATTCTTAGTTATTAAATATTTATTTTAATGTGTGTGTGTAGGCAAGTGTATGTGAATGTAGAAACTCTCTGGAGTTCGAGTTAGAGGTGTGTGACCCATGTATTCATTTGTATCTAGTTTCCAGAATGCCTTTGAGATGTATCCATGAAGGTATATGTGCTTTTTCCTCCCAATAGTTCTTTCACTTTTATTACCTTTTATTATTGATTCACTATATGAATTTAGTTTTCACTTATTCGTGCTGATTTGAGCTGTTCTCAGATCTAAGCTATTGTGTATCAATAAGCTATTGTCTGTGAGTATTGGTGTATGCCACAGTTTCATTCTTGAATCATTACCAGAAGTCTATGGGTTGGTGCATCGCTCCTGAGAAGTGGTACGATCTTCAGAAGGGAGGTTCTAGTAGAAGGGAGTAGGTCATTAGCATCTTCTTGTTCTGCTCCTTAGCTGTCTTAGTGTTCTATTGCTCTGAAGAAACAACTAAAAGTCCATTTAATAGGTGCTTGCTTACAGTTCAGAGGTTTAGTCCATTATCAGGTACCAGTATGGTGGCATGAAGGCAGACATTGTAGCTGAGAGTTCTACATCCAGATCTGCAGGCAAAAAAAGAGAGAGACACTGGGACTGGCTTGGGCTTTTGAAACATCAAAGCTCACAGCCAGTGACATATTTCCTCCAATAAAGCCACACCTCCTAATCCCTCTCAGGTAGTACCATTCCCTGATAACCAAGCATTCAAATACATGAGCCTGGGGGCGGGGCAGTCATTCTTATTGAAACCACCACATTATCCATCACAAAATGATCAGAATCCTCCTACTATATGTCTCCACTGTGAAAGACTGTGCTGCTTAGGCCCAACAGAAACAGAAGTTAAGGACTGAAATCTTCAAGATCATGCGCCCAAATAAATATGCGCTTCTTAAATATTGGTTATCTCATGATTTCATCACAGTGAGAGAATGTTGACTGAAACAATATAACTGTTCTATGGTTGCAGGTTTTCTTTTTCCCTCAGATATGTACCTGTAGTGGGAGATCTGAATTATATGTTTAATTTCACTAAAAGAAAGTGAAACAACCTCAAACCTCCCAGGGTTTCTATTTTAGCAATTCTGTCATGCTTCAGTCCTGTCAGCAGGGTGGGATTTCCACACACTGGTTTTCCATGTCACTGGACTGTGGATGCGTGGTAGCTCCTGGGAACTCATTCACTCTTTTTCTCTATTTATTGTTTTTATCTTCCCCAAATTGCTGTTCTTTCTCCTTTTTCTCACTAGCTGGGTTTGTGTCTAGAATAATTTCTTGTAGTAGGTCATGAACCCTCTTGCTCTTCTAGTTTATGGAATTCTCCATAGTATCCATTCAAAAATATCTTCTCCAAGGGTCTCATTTAGTTATTGGATATAATATTTGAAATCCAAGGAATTTTGTATAAGTGAGTAAATGTGTTTACTATGTGAGAAAGACAGCCTGCTGACCAAAAATGGATTAAAATGCTATTCAGGTCTCCCCATGACATAGTCTCTCATACAGTACAAAACACAAAACAGTGACTTGCATGCTTGATTTTGACATTTTCACAGATGTATGCTATGAACTTTGATGACATACTCTCTTACATCTCCCCCACCTACTACTGTTTTCATTTCTAGATTTTTTCTAATGTAATTACATGCATTTAAGGAAAAAAAATATAGATTCTGCATATGAGAGAAAACGTGAAAAAGTTCAGTCTGGTTTATTTTGCTTAAAATGATGATCTTAAGTTCTATATACTCATATTTAAATGATACGGTTTTCAGATTCTTATGATTGATGAGAACATCATTGACATATATACTACATTTTGTTCTATCTGTTTATAAATGGAAACTGATACCATATCTCAGTTACTGAGAATAGTGCCACAATGTGCAATGATGTGCAGGTGACTCTGAGGTGGGTATCCTCATCTCCACTGAGGGACATTCAGGAGTAGTGAATCTAGATCCTATCATAGGTTTATTATTAGTTATGTTAGAAGCCCCGTGCTGGTTTCCAGAGTGGCTAAACAAAGTTATTTCCCTTCTAGTAGTGTGATCTATTATTCTCACCAACATTTCTTTTAGCTCAATATCTTGGTGATAGTTATGTTTTATTGAAGTGAGAAAGAAATCTCAGTGCAGTTTTGATTTACATTTCCCTGATGAGGAATGATGTTGAACATTTTAAGAAATCAATTTTAAGAGACAATTGGAAGTATCTCCCTCATAAATATTCGTGTGTTGAATCAAAAGAAGTCAACAAAGTTGAATTTAGAAAAAATCTCTCCTGTGGTTTGGTGGGTCTGTTGTTTTGAATTTGTTGATAAAGTGCAGTGTTCTGTGGATATTTTTGGCATCTCTTTATGATTCCTTCTTTTAGTAAAAGGAGTAATTCATCTTGACAGTAAGCTACATCAATGTTGTATTTGATCAAATTTAAAAGTGTTAGTTTCTTGGACATCTGTTTTTGCTAACTATTTTAACTACTTGAAACGATTTGAGATTTATCATGGGGGAGGGTGTTCAGATGGGGAAAGTACTGAATGGTCAGGACAATGGAACCACATAAGAGTTGAGTTGTAGCATCATCTTCTACATCTAAATGCTAATCGCATCATAGGACTGGAGTCTGCCCATCACATGCAATGTAATGTACCATGATTGCACACTACTCCACTTTGCAGGAAGTAGACCTTCAACTCCTCCAACCTGGCCCATCACCAGCTTGGAGCCACATCACATACCTTATAATCCTGCCTTAACATTTTATCCTGGTTATCTAGAATCTCTAAAATAATATAATTTTCACCCATCACTACCTTCTTGATGCTTTAATAACTCATTTTTAAGGATGAGGAAACAAATATTAGGTCTTCATTTAGAAGGCTTCAGATGAATTCAATATATATCACTCTCAGGCAGTTGGGTTTGCATTGAAATTTTAAACTGCAATATATATATATATGTGTGCATATATATATATAT
>NW_021604631.1:3256579-3327746 GCF_004785775.1 Grammomys surdaster
GAGGGAGAGGGAGAGGGAGAGGGAGAGGGAAGACAGAGAGAGAGGTGGGAGGAAGTAAACACTTGCAACACTTGCATGTTTGGAGTGTGAAGGTTAGAGAATAGCTTTTCAGATTTGGTTCTCTTCTTCTACCATGAATTCTGGACAAACAAACTCAGGCTGTTGGGCTTGTGCAGTAAACAGTTTTATCAGCTGAGACATTCCACTGTCTTGTATACTGTTATGCAGAAAGCAAAATTTGTATACATATTTTAAGATAAGTAAAATTAAGGGCCAGAGAGATGTAGCATTTTTCTACAAAAGAAAAACTAAGTTATTTCATAGATATCTACACATACAAACAAACAAAACCAGGGATCACAAGCAAGAGAAGTATGTAAAGTAAACTATATTCTAAAAGCATCTTCTAGAACATGAATGATAGTTATTTACCAAAATAGCTGCTTCCAGGAGCTCATCACAAGAATGGCTCAGCACTTTATTTTGCTACAATGCCAAGAATATTTTTCTAATGCTTAGTGAGGTTCTAAAAGACTCAGAAGAGCTAAGGTGAACAAAGTACCACTGGCTAAAAACAAGAAAGTAGAAACTGTAAAGAAAACAAACTAAAGAGATCAAACTGCATAAAATATTCTTAAAAGTATCCATTTCTAATCATATTATGATGTCACTGGATACCTGTGTAGAGTAGTAGGCAGATATCTGCTCCATTGTTCTGGAAAGTGGCAAGAAGAAGTACAGATAAGGTATTGTATCCTGCCTATTTATGAATTATTTCTTAGGATAGTCACATGTTGATGGGAGAAAATTCTCATTGTAGATATATTTGGCTGAATGGAAAGAAAGAATGGTAGAGTTGAAACATTACCAGTTTTGAAACCTTTGATAAAATAGTGGCTGCAGGCACAGTTTATAAATTGTAATTAACATCAAAGGAGCAAGACAGACAGATATTGTATTTTGCTAGATCAATGAGGTTTCATTGAATATTCAATACTACCTATAAGGCATGACTACTGGAAAATGTCCAGCTAAAATCCTTTTAAGCCTTTATGCCTAATTGACAGTTTATTGTAATTGCAGTAGACAGGAGCAGATTACATGGCAGCAGAGAGCCAGTCTATGTGTGCAGCCTGAGCTATGTGGGATGAATGACCCAGTGATTTCACCAAATAGATCACAGGAAGGAGAGGTCAGTGTTCTATTGATTGACACATAATAAAAACAGGGCTGGGGACAGAGCTCTGTTGTTAGAGCTTTTACTTAGCATGTCCAAAGCACAAAATTCAATTCTAGTGTAATAAAAGAACAACCAACAATTACAGTGTGTAGATGTTATTTGTACCCCGATGAAAACAAATTATAAGCAAGTGGTATAAGATATTTTAAAGAAACAGGAATCATTTGTAAGTCTGAGGATTAGTGTGGCTATGCATTTTTACATGGTGCCTTTTAGAAGTGAATCTCAAAATATTTATAGACAAAGTAAGTAAAGTGATATGTATAATTACTTCAATATAATTTTCGATAAAGTGTGGATACTAGAAGAACTACTAATAATCAAGAATGGCCACAGGTTGACCACTGTCTAATATTATCAGATAAATATATAATGCCAGATTTCAAGCATCACACATGTATAAAGACTATTTTATATTGTTCTCAAAAACATTCCCGCATTGGTACATATCACCTCCCTCTCCCTAGGAAACCATCACTATAGTTATTTTTACCATTTCTGTTTTTTTTTCCCCTGCAGATGTTAGGAAATTGGAATCCTATAGTTCATAGATTTTCCACTGTTTTTGTCTTGTTATAGCTTGACAGTTTATTTAATTTTAACAGTAATTACTGTTTCATTTTCTGGATATATCACAATTTATGTGTCTGTACATCTATTTAAGGATATCATGGATGCTTGCTAGTTTTAGCTATTATGGGCAAACCTTTTATTAAAAAAATGTGTGTATCTGTTGTATGCTCATGTAATTGTTCTTTGGGGTGGGTGTCAAGCAGTATGATTGTAGAATTTTGTGATTTGATTTTGAAGACACTTATACTATGTCTCCAAAGTGTAATTATTTTGCATTTCCATCAGCAATGAATAAGACTTCTTGTTGTCCCACTTTCTGCTGCCATTCAATATTGTCACATCACTGGATTTGGGCAATTCACATAGCTGTGTAGATTTAAGTCATTTTAAGTTACATTTTGTATAGTCAAGATTCTTCATCTCTATATATAATGAATGTTGTGATTAGTATTTCAGTAAATTTCTGTGAGAATTAATGAATAAGGAAATTTGTGGAAAATATTAAAATATCTATCCTGTGTCAGCATTCTAGAAATGGCAGCTTTTGTACATTTATAATTTCTTAATTGAGGGGTATGTTGGATATGTCGTCTTTTATCCAGATACAGTCATATGATTTTCCTCTCATTCATCAGCCTAACCTTTAACCCATTAGCTAATAATTCAGATATATAAATAGGAGTGCTATCCCAAAGTCTTGGCTTAGACTGCACAAGTAACAATTACTATGTAAAAAGTTATCAAATTCAATCAATAGCATTGAGTATAGAAATAAAATAGATTTACTCCATCCCTTAACCTTTTTGAGTAGATTAATTGTTTTTTTTTTAAAGAAATGTAGACTAATTTATGTTGAGTGGTTTGATCCTACTATAGGGGACACACTTCATAGCATGGGTGGGCACTGCTTTGTAAGATGCTAAAAACTGGTCTCACGTATGGTCATATCATCAATAGAATTAAACATTTCATAGTATTTTCTACTATTTACTATTTCAATTAGTTCATTGTAAGCTTCATACAATGTTTTTGTTTATATTCATCCCTTCAACTCTCTGCAGATCCACCTTCTTTCCTACCTACCCAACTTTGTGCCCTTCCATTTGTTTAATCCTTCAATACAAAGTCTGCCCAATTAGTCTAGGGCATGTGGTCTTCCATCAGAGTGTGATCTACTTAACCACAGGCTACACTGTAAAAGTAAGTTTTATTCTCCTATTATAACTGTTTGGGAGGCTTACTGCCTCCATCTACTAACCTAGGATTAGTCCTGGAACCTTCTAGCCCCTGTGCAATCTTATCTAGGCCTAGAATATTTTCAGCTTCTGAGACTTGCAGCTGAATAGGCTCACTTTTTCCAGCTTTTTCTAAACTCTGACTGGCTGGTCAACTCAGCTATTCTGGATCAAAACTCCCTTCCACCTTACTTACTTAATCTGGCTTTCCTCTCGACCTCTGAATTGCTCTTCTTGGCCTAAAACTAACTCTAACATTCTTTTCTAATCTTCTGGCTCTTTCTTATTTTCTTGATCATTCGTCTTTACCTGTGGCTAGCTTGTTCTCTCTGCAATCTATCTCTGTAAAATTCTCACTGTGAAGCTGTCTCCTTCTCCCTCTCTCTCCTGCTCCTCTCTCTCTCTCTCTCTCTCTCTCTCTCTCTCTCTCTCTCTCTCTCCTCTACTGCTCTCTATGAACTCTACTGTATTCCTGTACTGTACTCTCTTCTTGTAATGTCTCTGCCTTAAGTAGCTTTCTTTTCTTCTCTCTTCTTGTGAGAGTTGGGTATAACTTATTCTATCAAATCTTTCTCTGATTCATCACTTTTTCTGCCACTGAATTAGACATCACTTTCAAACATGGGTGCTTTCTTCTACAGACAAATCTTACCTTCATTGTTTGGGATTAAAGGTATGTACTAAGGGCTGAGCTATACCGCAACTAGCAACAGGTTCAAACATCCTGTAACACTACACTTTTAAAGAAAACTCTTTCCCTCTCTTAGCAGCTCATGATTGCAAGAATCCCCTTCCATGCTGCAGCTTGGTCTGGCTTGGGATTACACAGGTTTTGTGCATCCTGTTGTAACTGCTGTGCATGCAGCTGTGCTACTTTATCAGAAGATAATGTTTCCCTCTACTCATCTTCTGCTTCTGGTTCTTACACCCTTACTATTCTTTGTTCTAAATTGATCTCATAGCCTTGAAAGCAGGGTGCATATGTTCTTTTTAGGACTGAATATTTTGCAGGTTTTTATTCTCTTTACTTGGTCAGCTGTGGGTTGCTCTGTTAATACTTATCACAAAGGAAGTTTCTCAGTTGAAGGTAGGAAAAATATTGATCTACAGGTGTAACAATAAGTCATTAAGATTCTATTTAAAACTATGTCCATTTGGCAGCAACCTTATGACCTGCCTGGCCATATATTCTAAGCTATGGGACACTATGAAAAGACCAACTCTAAAAATAATAGGAATAGAGGAAGAAGAAACCCAGGTCAAAGGCACAGAATGATACTGTCAACATGATCACAGAAGAAATTTTTTCTGATCTAAGACAGACTATTAAGGTACAAGAAGTATAGAGAAAGAACATAGATTAGACTTGAAAAGACAGTGCCCTCAGCATATAATAATCAAAACACTAAATGTAAAGAACATATAAAAATATTAAAAGCTGCAATGGGGAAAGATCAAGTAACATATAAAGGCAGGAATATTAGAATAAAAGCTGACTTTTCAATGGAGAGTATAAAAGGCAAGGGGGACAGATATGCTACAGACACTAAGAGACCACAGATGCCAACCAAACTACTATACCTAATATATCTTTCAATTACACTTGATCCAGCCCTGCAGGAAATTCAGAGAATAATAAGAAAATACGTTCAAAACCAAATTGGAAACTATAAAAAAAGGTACATTTGTGGATACATACAACTTAGCAAATTAAAATCTCATTTGCCATTTAAATTGACATAGAACCACTAGTAAATAGAAATTGTAGTGAAAAGTCTACAAAACAAAAATAAAAACAAAAGTCCTAACTTTCAAAGAAGAGTTGATACCAATTCTTTTCAAATTATTTCACAAAATATAAACTGAAGGAACACTGCCTAATTCGCTATATGAAGCCACAATTATCCTGATACCCAAACCATGTAACAACTCAACAAAGAAAGAGAATTACAGACCAATTTCCCTAATGAACATAGATGCAAAAATAATCTATAAAATACTCGCAAGCAGAATCCAAGAACACATGAAAACAGGTCATTTACACAAGCAAGTACACTTTATCCCAGAGATGTAGTATGGTTTAATGCTACATAAATCCATAAGTAAAACCCACCATATTATCTGTCGGAAAGACAAAACTCACATGATCATCTATTTCATTTGATGCAGAAAATGCTTTTGACAAAAATCCAACATCCATTCATGATAAAAACCCATGATATAGTTCGAAGTTGCCTCTCACCGAGGAGAAGAATGGCGCTAAAACAGATTTCCAGCAACAGGTGCTTTGGAGGGCTAAAGAAAGTTTTCGCTCATAGCAGTGTTGAGCTGAAATGTAAAATGAAATTTGCTGTCTACCTACCACCCAGGCCGAGAGTGGAAAGTGCCCTGCACTTTACTGGCTGTCTGGTTTAACTTGCACTGAACAAAATTTCATATCAAAGTCTGGCTATCAGCAAGCTGCCTCTGAACACGGCCTTGTGGTCATTGCTCCTGATACCAGCCCGCGTGGCTGCAATATTAAAGGAGAAGAGGACAGCTGGGACTTCGGCACTGATGCTGGGTTCTACGTCAATGCCACTGAAGATCCTTGGAAAGCTAACTACAGAATGTACTCTTACGTAACAGAGGAGCTTCCACAACTCATAAATGCCAATTTCCCAGTGGACCCACAGAGGATGTCCATCTTTGGTCACTCCATTGGAGGCCACGGAGCTCTGATTTGTGCTTTGAAGAATCCTGGAAAATACAGATCTGTGTCAGCATTTGCTCCAATTTACAACCCTGTGCTCTGTCCTTGGGGGAAAAAAGCTTTTAATGGATATTTGGGACCAGATGAAAGCAAGTGGAAGGCATATGATGCGACCTGTCTGGTGAAGTCCTACTCAGGATCGCAGATTGACATCTTAATTGATCAAGGAAAAGATGACAAGCTTCTTTCGAATGGGCAGTTACTGCCTGATAACTTCATAGCTGCCTGCACAGAAAAGAAAATCCCTGTTGTTTTTAGGCTACAAGAGGGTTATGATCATAGCTACTACTTCATCGCGACCTTCGTCACTGACCACATCAGGCATCATGCAAACTACCTGAATGCATGAACAGCTTCAGACAAGAGAATCTCACCAGGATGCTCAAAGTTGGAATCAACAGGATTGCTGACTAAAAGATTTTGAATTTCCTCTCAAAAGAACATATTCCTGCAGCTGAATCGCTTTTCTGAATAAATATACCAAACTTTCTGGTTTAAAAAAAACATGATAAAAGAGATTATGAATACAAGGGGCATACACTGTGTGTGTGTGTGTGTGTGTGTGTGTGTGTGTGTGTATGTGAATATGTATAATATATATATTACAGCAACACCATAGCCACCAATAACTTAAATGGAAAGAAACTCAAAGAATTTTCACTAAAATCCAAAACATGACAAAGCTGTCTACTCTCTCCTATTCAATATACCATGTGAAAGCATAGTTAAAGCAATAAGACAACTGAAAGAGATCAGGGGGATAAAAATTGGAAAGGAAAAAGTCAAGTATTTTTATTTGCAGATGATATTATTATATACATAAATATTCTATGTATATAATCTAAAAATTCTACTGGGAAAACTACTACAAGTGATAAACATTTTCATCAAAGTAGCTGGATACAAAATTAACTCACAAAACACTAGCGTTCCTATATACCAAAGACTAAAGGACTGATAAAGAAATCAGAGAAACAACACTTTTCATGATAGCCTCAAGTAATATATAATATCTTGGGGATAATTTTAACCAAGCAAGTTAAAGACTTGTTTGACAATAACTTTAATCAATTAAAGAAAGAAATTGAAGAAGATATCAGAAGATGAAAAGATCTTCCATGCTCATGTATTGGGATGATTATTACAGTAAAAATGGACATCCTATCAGACACAATCTATGGATTCAATGAAATATCCATCAAAATTCTAACACAATTCTTTACAGATCTTGAAAGGACATTTTTCAGCTTTATATGGAAACAATAAAACTCAGTATAGCTAAAACAACCCTCAATTATAAGAGAACTATTGGAGCTATCACAAACCCCAACCTCAAATATACTACAGAGCTGTATTAATTAAAAACAGCATTGTATTGGCACAAAGGCAGACACATTGATCAATAGAATTGAATTGAAGATCCAGACATATGCCTATGGGACACCTAATTTTTGGTAAAGAGGCCAGAAATATACACTGGTTAAAAGATAGCATCTTCAGCAAATGGAACTATTCAAACTGGATGGCTACATGTAGAGTTACGCAAATAGATTCACACTTTTTATCCTGCACAAAACTCAAATCCAAATGGATCAAAGACTTAAACATAAAACCAGATACACTGAACCCAACAGTAGAGAAAGTGGGAGTAGCCTTGAATGCATTAGCACAGGAAAAGACTTTCTAAACGGAACTGTATTAGAACTGGCACTAAGATCAACAATTAATAAGTGGGACCTCATGAAAATGAAGAGCTTCTGCATGACAAGGACACCATCATTAAGACAAAACAGCATTCTATAGAATGGGAAAGATTTTTACAAACCACACATCCTATAGAAGGATATTTAAAAAAATAAAACCTAGATGTCTAGAAAACAAATAACTTGATAAAAAGTGGGGTACAGATCTAAACAGAGAATTCTTGACAGAGGAAACTCAAATAGCAGGGAAACAAAGAAATGTTTACCATCCTTAGACAACAGGGAAATGCAAATACAAACTACTTTTAGATTCCATTTTATACCTGTCAGAATGACTGTGATCAATTAAACAAGTGATAGCTCATGTTGGTGAGGATGTGGAATAAGGAGAACACTAATCAGTGGCTCCTGAGAGTGCACACCTATCTAGCCATTATGGAAATCATTGTGGTGGTTCCTCAGGAAGATGGGAATTGATCTATCTTAAGATCCACCTACACCATACTTGGACATATACCCAAAGGACACTTCATCCCACCACAGAGACTTTTGATTAACCATATTCACTGGTGCTCTATTAATAATAACAACTAGTAATTGGAAGCAACCTAGATGTACCTCAACAAATGAGTGAATAAGAAAATGCGATTCATTTACATAATGGAATACTATCAGTCATTAAAAAATAAAATCATGAAAATTTCTGGATGGAACTAGAAAAACTCATCCTGAGTAAGTTAACTCAGCCCCAGAAAGACAAATACGGTCTGTGTGTGCTGGCTAGTTTCATGTCAATTTGACACAAGTCAGAGTTATCTGAAGGGAGTGAACCTTAACTGTGAAAATAACCTTCAAATAAGATCCAGCTATAGATCATTTTATTAATTGGTGATTGAGGGGAGGGCCCAACCCATTGTGTGTGGTGCCATTCCTGAGCTGGTTGTCCTGGATTCTATAAGAAAACAGGCTGAGCAAGCTGTGACGAGCAAGCCAGTAAGCCATGGCCCCTGTATCAGCTCCTGCCTCTGGGTTTCTTCCCTGATTAAATTCTTGTCATTACTTTCTTACATGCTAGGCAGTAATATGGAAGTATGATTCAAATAAACCCTTTCCTCTCCAGCTTGCTTTGTGGTCATTGTATTTTATTGCAAAAATAGAAACCCTAACTAAGACAGTATGTATTTGTTCACATGTGGATATTATCTGTTATGTCAATGACAACCAAGTTCCAATCCACAGAATCAGAGAGGTTCAGTGTAGAGTAAAAGACTAGAGATGTCAGAAAGATCTTGTAAGGTAAGGTAAATAGAGTATATAGTTTTGGATGGATGGTGTAGGGAATGGGGGAATCAACTGGGGAGGAGATGCCAAAAAGGGCAAGGGAGAGAATACAAACAAAGACAGCTAAAATTAAGGGTTATTTGAGGGGTACTATGGAAACTTAATTCAGTAGAAGCTTACACATACACATCTATCAATCTATCTATCTATCTATCTATCTATCTATCTATCTATCTATCTATCTATCTGTATATGAAAGCAATATAAGTGAATTCACCAAACAATGGGAGAGACAGAATCCCAACTGGATAACTCCTATCACCAAATGAAGCTTGTACTCCCAGAACTATGCTACATCTAATTGAGCTGTTGGCCATGGGGATTTCTAAATAGCCCAGGATATTGCAAATAATATACATTGCTCTCCAAAAACTGACTGCAAGGCCCTATTGCTAAATACAACAGCTATACAACTCACTGAACATGGAAAAAGTTGAGCTATTGTTTATATAGAGCCTCTGCTCATAATCTTTGGTATGAAAAAGTACTTTGCATCCTATCAAAGGAGAAATGTAAACACCATTCTAGCCACAAACCCTGTGATCTACAACGGTGTCCTGCCTGCAAGGTATGCTAATGCAATGATAGCACAAAGCTCAAAGGAATAACCAATACATATCTGATTTAACATAAGGCACAGTATTGGAAATGAAACCCATTTCTGATACTTCTTGGGTGACCAAGAACATGTGACTACATAGCCTATAAGCCTAGGTTAGAACCAAATACTACCATACTACTAAAATAATGGAGCCAGAAAATGACTTCAGATGATATTCTGCTATACTCATAGATTGGTCAGTGCCTGATTAAGCATCATCACTGAACCTTCCCTTTTCAGCAAATGATAGCAAATACAGAGACCCACACCCAGCCATTATGCAGAGAATGAGAGATCTTAGAACACTCAGCCCTAGGTGGGATGTCTCTGTAAAAATCTCTCCCATTCAGGATTCAGGGAACCATGCAAAAAAGAAGGTGGTAAGAGCCAGAGGGGGTGGAGGACAGACAGTAAGGAAACAAGTCCCTCTAAATCAAAAGGATCAATGCATTTATGAACTCACAGGGACTAAGCCAGCATGCATTTGCCTTGCATGGGTCTGCACCAGATGGGTCCCTGCACTGAAAGAAGTGGACACAGTCCCTTCTGCAACTTCTGCATTAATCTCATGCAAACGAAAATGTAGCTTTCTGCAAGGGAGTCTCACCAGGGAAACAAAGTACTGTTAAGGGCGGGCTGTATGTCCAGTAGTTGATGCCAACAGAAAATGAGCTCAACAGCAGCACTGGAGAATCCTTGTCTTCTCATAGTGTCATGTCAGGGTTAGATTTCTGTTGTTGTGGATGGAGATATATATTCACATATTATCCCTCTGTCTCTGTTCTTCCTCCCTCCCTCTCTCTATTCCTGTCTCCTTCTCTCTCTCTCTCTCTCTCTCTCTCTCTCTCTCTCTCTCTCTCTCTCCCTCTCCTTCTCCCCCCTCCCCACACGTATGTCTTTTATGTATACATTATGACTTTCAGGTTAGTGTTTTTATGTAAAAGAGTGAGTTTCTGAATCTGTATCTGTTTCTTGTGCCTTTTCTTGGGCTCTTTTCCTTGTTCTTATTTGTTTTATCCTAATAAAACAGGTGTTCACATTGCTCAACTTTTGTAAGTTTGACACTGCTGGGTGTAATAACTCACTTGGTGATAACAGATGCATTTAGGTTCAAATCTTGAGAGAAAAAGGAAGGAGAAATTATGAATGAAAATTATTCACCTTGATAAACTATTGGTTCCCTCCCAAAAAAAACCTCCTGACAAGTCCTAATGTTTCATCTGTGAGTACTTTTCTCAATTTCTAGAGAAATGGCAATTACAAAGGTGGCATTTCCAAAGCTGATCTTACATCCTCTATACTTTGCAATCATAAGCGACAAGTAAAATATATTGATTTTCAAAATCACGCACCGCTCTTACTTTAAGAAAGAGTCTCCTGTGAAGCATAGGGTGCCTTTACTAATTAGCTGTGGTCCAGGCTAGTACAATGTGTCAATTTTTGTTTTATCTCGTGTGGGACTGTGTAAAGGTATCTTGGTTTGTGGCTGGGTGTGGACCTGGAACTCCGAGACTCCAAGGGAGAAACAGCTGGTGTTTGGGCACGAACCCAGAACCCAGGGTCCTGACACGCAGTCTAGTCTCCATGGACCTACATTGTTCAGTCATGTAGGCCATTACAGACCCTCCCAAAGTCCACAGTTAGAGGGTGTGACTACAGGCCTCATGCCCTAGAGAGATTTACATACTAATGAAGGCCAGAGGGTAAAGCAAATTAAGCATTCTTCCCCAGACCCTCCCCCTTTCTCCCTCCCTATTTAACTCAGGTCTGCCCTGAGTTTTACAAGGGTACATCCAGATCCATCTACCATCCAGCATGAAAATAAACCCTTTTGGAACCAAGAACTTTCTAGTGTCATTGGGGCCTGCCATTGCCAAAGCCTCCAGCCTCTGGAACCTTAGACTTTCTCCTGTATGTGGGACCTGCCGCGGCACTTTTCCCACAATCTCATTTATTTTATTATTATCTCTTAGAAGGCTCTTTGTTTTCTAATGAGAGACAGAAGTGAAGTGGGTCTGGGTGAGCAGGGAAGTGAGGAAGTACGAGAAAGGAGCCAATAATCAAGATATTTTATGTGAGAAAAAAATTATTTTCAGTAGAAAAAAGAAGAAAAATACCCTATATCTTCACTGAAATTCATGGAAAAAATTAGAAAAGATACAAGGTAAATATCTCTCTCTCTCTCTCTCTCTCTCTCTCTCTCTCTCTCTCTCTCTGTGTGTGTGTGTGTGTGTGTGTGTAATGGCATACCTGTAGCCAGAGGACAATTTCCCGCACTGTGTTAATATTTTCCTGACTAATCTACCCATGATTATATAGACTTTTCCAATCATTTATGCAAACCCATGCTTTTTATGTTGCTGAATTTAGACACTACTGTAAGGGTTTGTGTCTGGACAGTAAGAGAGAACAAGTTTCTAAACCTTCACATGCACATGAAAAATGCATTCCAGGCATATATCCAGTATCTTCCTTCTCCCTCCACTAAGATTTGTCAGTCAATTAAAACGATAACTTGGTTTTGATCTCCTATATAACTAGAGTCATTCTTTAAGTTGTACCATGGTAGTGGATTTTGTCTCTGAGAGATCAATTGTGGACATCACACTTGGGGAACTCTAAGCTGTTGAGAGTTGAATAGTAACTTGAGGGGTGGAATGGGTGTTTCCAGAAAAGACTTTTATCATCTCAACTGTCTTTGAAATTTGAGGTTACAGGAATAGGTGTGTGTGTGTGGCAGTGGGGAGTGGGGTAGTTGTTCTTGTCCTGTGTCTCAGCAAGAAGAGCCACTAAATTACTGACCTCTCAGGTGGCTCACAGCACTCTGAATTGCTGCTTCCTTCATGGCCTTTCCCCTTCTCAAAGCAATCCAGTCTGAAACCTGAAAGCATACCTACACCTTGTTACAGCAAAAGAGAGGACATTGTACTTCATCCTGGGTCTTACATCTATTAAAGAACATGTGTGAAAATGGTTTTTGAGCCCCCGTTGAGAAAATAAAGTGGATAGATTCCTTTACTGAGGAGTCATAGAATCATTTTCAGAGCTGCGTTAGCAAGAGTAGCCTTCTGAGACTGTTGATTTGTCTCAAGCACATTAGTCTATCCCTGGGTAGATGGAATGTTTCAGTCACTCTAGTGAAGACAATCATTTTCTAGGATGCTGAGTTTAGACACAACACTAAGGCTTTGTTCTTGGGAACTAAGAGATAATAAATCTTCAATATTAGAAACTCACTGTGATAGCTTACCTGCAAAGCTCAAGGAGAAGGAGGCCAAAAACCAGGGATGCAGGAAACATGGGCTTCTCTGATGCATTCTTGCCAACCACCTATTTGGACTACAATTCACATTGGCCAGTGAGGAGCAAAGCACATCTCAGCAAGGAACAATTTGATGAAGTGTTTCATTGACTCATCCTGGGATGTGAACCAAGAAGACTGTTGTCTATGTGAGTTTCCTTCCTCAAAATACTTCCTGTCCACTGCATAGAATTATTTTAATGTGTTTGAAACTTTTCCTTAGGGATATAATTTCAAATACTGAGCTAAACTCAGAATTTGAGTGTTGACAGTAATTTAAAAAAGGCTGAAACAATAAAATATAGTAAAGTATGACTTATTAGATTATATCACATGTGTTTATTGAGCTATTAAGGGGTAGAATAGCAAACACCCAGACATGATGCCAACTAGAGTAAAATTGTCTGTCTTTATTGACACCAGAAAGTACAATGAGTCAAGCTATCTTGATAAGCTATGGTGGGCTCAACACATGTTTCTAAATTGAATCCTAGATATTAGAAAGATTACTAAAATGACCCCAGCTTTCTGTTCAAGTAACACTAAATTCTTAAAGGTAGGCTTTATCCTAAAACATTATTTTTAATATCTACACAAAAATATTAAAAATTTACATAAAAATAGAAAATTAATAGATAAATATAAATAAATTTTATATAAATGTAATAATATAAATCTATGTAAATAAAATAAAATTTATATATTTTTAAATGCCATTTTACTCAAGTGCATGCTGAGCACAATAACAAAAGTATGAATGTGGATATCATGCTATATGTTTTCTGTATTTTGACTGAATATGGTAAAGATCTAGTGATGTGAAAAGCAATACATCTACTACCCTGTTCTCACAACATTTGGAAAAACCAAACTAAAATAACACTGGAAATTACTTAATTGGGACAGGTAATAGTATTTAGTGGGTCAAGGAGCTTGCTGCTAAGTCTGGTCACTTGAGGTTAATTCCTAGACCTTATATGGTAGGAAGAAAGAAACCATTCTTTCAACTTGTCCTCTGACATCCTTATGTATATGTGCTGCACGCGCACGCACACACACACACACACACACACACAGATTAAAAAATAAGTAGCCAAAAATGGATGTCTCAAAACTCTACACCGACCTTACAGTTGCTCGGTCCTTGAATATAGCAAACCTTTGATTCTTCTGTGGATGAAGAATAGTATCTTTAAAAAATATCCCCATTCACAACACCCATCAGCCTTGGACCTTTGTGGAGCACATATTACCATGAGTCCCCCCTTTTGTTATACAAAAAATAGTAGAACTTGATAGTAGAATAGCTTATAATGAAAGTTTGTATTTAAGCAAACTGTCCAAAAATACATTGTTATAAAAATCATGCAGCAATGACATAAAACATATTGTAGAGATACTAAGATTACTTTGTAGCTGTAGGCTATGGATAGGAAAAAAATTAAGATATCAAGTGAAAACAGGTCAAAGCATCTTTGTAAATCTGTTATGTAAGGGATGACTCTTCCTTTCCCTTGTAGATTATTTAAAATGTTAGGATTTCAATCAAGCCTTTACTACAACACATATATGCATACATATTACATCACATATGTTTACACATTATATCACATATTATAACTGACCTTATAAACTTGGGATACACTCTCATCATGGAGGTTTGTTTAGCAGAGGTCATTGTAAGCAATTTTGGTTACCCCAGGCCTTGGCCTCTACTGTCAGTAAAGTTCTTCACACAGGGCTTTTGAATGATTTCAAGGGAAGTTTCAGTTCTTGGTTTTGTTAGGAGGAGAAAGTCCAGATAAGATGATTTGTCTCATGACATTTAACTTCCTTTGGAGAGTAAACGTAGGGCCATTGTATTTTGTTCTTTCTCTTTGGTCTTCCTGTCTCTAGTTTGTTCTCTCTCTCTCTCTCTCTCTCTCTCTCTCTCTCTCTCTCTCCCCTCTCTCTGTATGTGTGTGGTGCATGCATGTGTTTATTCTTGCATCAGAGAGAGATTCACCCTAATAGATTTTCTATTGTTTGTTTTATAATAAATGTAATTTGCTTTTATTGTGACAAAACGATAAATTTAGTAATTATTATTTTTTTAAATATCTTCAAAACATTTTATTTTTTGTTTGGGGTTTTCGAGACAGGGTTTCTCTGTATAGCCCTGGCTGTCCTGGAACTCACTCTGTAGACCAGGCTGGCCTCAAACTTAGAAATCCGCCTGCCTCTGCCTCCCAAGTGCTGAGATTAAAGGCATGTGCCACCACTGCCCTGATCTTCAAAATATTTTATAAACACGAGATTCACATTACAAAACACTCTTGGTGCTTACAATGTAGGCTAGTTTTCTCACTTACATACATAGAGAGCATGAAACCATGACGAGGAGAGCCTGGGAATGGGGGCTGAAAGGGTGAAGCAATACAAAAATCATAAACTAGTAAGCGGCAGAATCAGAATTCAGTTCTAGGCAATTTTCAATAAGATCACATATTTATTTCCTTAAAAAGAATTCCAAGTTTTAGAGTCAGCAAGATGGATCACTGGGTAAAGACACTTGCCTCCAAATCTGACAACCTGAGTTAGATTCTTGGATGCAACACCACAGTAGGAGAACTCAGACTCCAGCAAATTGTCCTCTGACATCCACATGTGCATTGCATGTGCCTGCCAGAAAGAGAGAGGGAGGTTTTTATCAACTAAAAAAACCCTTATTTTGAGGACGATACTAAGCTGACTAATTTTTTACTGGCTAGGTCAAACTTTTAAGATGCGTTTGTAAAGCATAGGGTTATTTCCTCCCTCTTGTGGAGCCAATGAAAGGACTTTTCCTGTTACAGAAGGGCTGGGGATGGAAGAAGTCTCAGATAAGGACTTTAAAAAATGTACCAGATTAGTGTTCTTGCTGCCCTAACAAATGATCACAAATTAAGCAGCTTAAAGCTGCATGGATTTATTATCTCACAGTTCTGAATGCCAGGCATCTGCAGTCTTGGCTGAACACAGCTCCAGACCTCTCCCACAAGGCCAAATTCAAGGCCCTAGCTGGCCTGGGTTTTTCCCAGGAGGTTTTGGGACAGCCTGCTTCCAACATCATTCCGAATGCTGGCAGAATTTAGCTTTCAGCAGTAGTACAGCAGGTCTCTTGTTTGCCTTATTGCCTATCACCTGGAGGCCATACTTATATTTTAAAGACCATAGCATCTTCTCCCCAGTAGCCTCTTACTTGTCTGTTCTGGCATAGCTATCCTTAGTCTTCAGCTAGACAATTTCTTTTTAAGTAGTCAAACAATTAGATTGGGTCTAGCTGGATTATATTGAATATTCTCCCTCTTTCCATAATTGCTATAACCAATTATGTCCAAAAAAGCCTTCGATGTCTCTATATGTATACTGCTTGATTAAATAATCAGACAATAGAATCTTCAGGGGATGTCTTGAAAATCTTGCCCACAAATGTGTTCCTCGCATTCAGAACTTGAAGTTAGAAATATTCACAATTCTTGGTTTTCAACGATTAATAATGTATCAGTAACCTTGAATATTTATACCTTAGTATGTAGTACATTTCATATATTTTGAAACCTCCTCCCAGATCCCATATTTCAAATACACTTGTTTGCAGATAATTAAAAGTCAATTGTTAAAGTCTCATCTGACTTAGATATTTGTTTAATGCATAGGCCATTCAGGGATAAATTACAAGGCCATAGGACCACCATTACTGCTCAGAACTTGTATTGCCAAGGCCTGTTTTCTAGAGTAAAGTACAGCTGAGTGGCTAGATTTTAATGTAAATGTCCTTCACTCCTATAACTCTGGCTGCTCTCACTGACTTTTCTTTTCATGAGCATAGACTATGTTTGAACATATAAACCCACTAGAGAATCATGATCTCCTAACCCTCCTCCTTGGTGAAGAAGAAGGCATTGTTGTTTTGCTCTTTTTTTGAGGAAGAGGGTGTGAGACAGAGTTCTCCATGTAACAACCCATGTATATCCTGGAACTTGCTTTGTAGACCAGGCTGACTTGGAATTCACAGAGATCCACCTGCATCTGCTTCCTGAGTGCTGGAATTAAAGGCATGAGCTACCACACCCAGCTGAGTAATTTTTTTTCTAAGAAGAAAACTAAGGTTTCTTGCCATTCAATGTTGTAATTTATTTTGACTTCCATATTCTGATCTGACAGAGACGATTCTGAAAGTGTCATCATCTTAAAGGACTAGGTAGATTCTGTACAAGTGATAAAAAAAATCATCTCAATAATTGTAAATTAGATGCAGCTCTAACAGATCACTCTATGACTGATAAAATGGACTTCAATTTCAACACAATAGTTAGATGACAGATGATAGCTAGATGTTAGGTAGATAGATACATAGATAGATAGATAGATAGATAGATAGATAGATAGATAGATAGATGGACCAACAGACAGATAGGTAGGTAGATGATAAATAGCAAATGAAAAAGGTGAGCCAGACATGTAGAATGACACATTTTAACACAGGGTGGTTTAATCAGTAAATGAAGATAAAATACGTGAGTATTGTGGTGACAGTCTGGAGAAATTGTTGAGAACAAACTGCTTTTTAGGACAATTGGTGAGAATAATTGATCCTGAGGCTAGATAGCAAGGTAAATACAGAGTTTGCTTTATACTCATTCATCAGCTAGTGTTGCCTCAGCAACCCGGGTAGGATCACTGCTTCATACCATAGAGCAGTGGTTCTTAACCTTCCTATTGCTGCAACCCTTTAACCCAGTTTCTCATGAGGTGGTGACCCCCAGCCATAAAATTATTTCATTGCTACTCCGTAACTGTACTTTTGTTATGACTCATAATGTAAATATCAGATACACAGACTATCTGATATGAGATTCCCGTGAAAGGGTCTTTTGACCCTTGACCAGAGGGGTCAAGACCACAGTTTGAGAACCACTGCCACAAAGTGTCAAAAGATTAATAACACACTATCAGGTGATGCCACAATAGAATATGATATACGGTTTTGGCCTGCAGAGGTATTTTAGTTGGGTTCTCTAAAAAGTGACACCAAATAGGATATTAATATAGACAGAAAGAAGCATATAATGGTTTAAAGATTTGGTTCACTTCACAGGTTGAGTGTCAAACTGAAAATCTTCAAGCTGGGCTTTTTTGTCTGGAGAAACAGGAAGAGAGTCTAGGCTGCAGTTCAAGGCTAAAGGTTCTCAGGCTGAAGACACAGAAGGGAATAGCATTGCAGATGATGTCTGAAGATTGTCCTTTGCCAGAACCCCTCTTGCTCAGGGAGATCTGGCTTCTGTTCTAGTTAGGCTTTCGGTGGATTGAAGAAGTCCATCCATACTATGGAGGGAAATCTGCTCTTCTCAAAGTCAGCTAATATAAACACTAAAAATCTAAACTTACCTAAATATGTCACTATAGAAACACCCAAAACAACCCTGACTGTAGTATATAGGGACCTAGCTAGCACTGGTCATTAATGCAGAAAACTACCCAGCACAAGAAACTTATTTTAGACTTTGTGGGTTGAATTTTTATCCATTTAAAACATTTGATTTACACGGTTGTAACAGCTGTAGCAACATGATCTGTGTATTTAGGTTCAGATTCTTTGGTCCAACAGCGAGTATGTAAATTGTAAATCCATAGAACGCATATATCTGTATATGTAGATACCACATCCAAAAGCTCAATAGCTAGTAGGTACTTGCTGAATGTTTCATGCATTAAGCCTTCCGTGTAGATGCTACCACTCTTGCTTTATTGAGGAGGACGCAGTGTGAGAGTGCTAGATAGTTCTGCTAAGGAAGCTGAATTAAGTGGCGAAATCCTCAGTTCCATAGTACAGAATAGCTGGAAACTCGGGACTTCTCTGCTTCAGTTTCCCACAAGCTTGTTTTGATTTATCACAGCTAAAAACAATGGAGAAGTGACAAAACTTATAATTAATTAGTATGGTCCACAGACACTGAAATGTTTGAAGACAAATACTTTAGTGGTCTTCATGTGAGCAGAGCACAGGATCTGTCTTAGCATTCTTCTGTGGTTCTCATCTGATTAATATGAAGATCACGGCCAACGCTTCTTAAATAGCTGTGTATATGCTATATAAACGTTTGCAGTAAAATGGATGTCAAAAAAGGGAAAAAAAAAGCAAAATGATTCCTTCATGTTGGCAGAGCATATCTAATTTAGAGCTCCACACAGGCTGCCCAGACAACATCTTGCTGAAATTGTATTAAAGTCACTGCTCTCTATTTGCCCCTTTGCATTGACTGGCAAGAAGCAATATTGGAGTAGTCCTGTGATTTATTTGTTCACCTCATCCATTTGTGAAAGGAAGCCAGAGCACTAAGCATTTGGGGAAGGATTTACATAATTGAATTAAATGATCTTTGTCTTCTTATCCCAGCATGCAGATGCAATAGATAATATTCCAGATGTCTTTTATTCACCGTTTCCTGTCTACCTTGAAGTTACCAGGTACATATTAGAAAGGAGAGAGACATTTGATGGGGATGAGAGTGAACCTATGGTTTATGATGAAGAATATGTTCTTGGATTAGCCTCTAATGTTAACTGTTAAGTGGCCAGACACTGAAGTGACCAATGGCTAATATGTAGGCTTTGATCGTTCCATGCTAGTTGAGCGCTGAGTCTCCACTGTGCTCATATGAAAACCTGATTATCCTAGATAACTCATATTAATCCCATTGCCTCTTACAGTCCTAGGTTTTAGGTGGGGAGGGGATGGACTGACTTCTGAGATGTAAGAATTTGGGTCATAGAACTTCCTATCCTTATGGAAGAACTAAGAAAGAAAACACGTCCAACTTCTCTGACCTGACCCTGTCTTGTCTGAGTGGAGAAGAGGGCTGGAACTCTTCGTGTTACCTACTGATCACACAGGAGTAGTTGCTGTTAGAGAAAACAAGTACTTTATTTGTGGCTTGTAAATGAACCATGGAATAAATCAGTCCTGGAATTCTCCTGTGTTTTTCTTGATGAGTCAGAGTTCTGTGATTTCCAGCTGGGTGCCTCCGTATCTTATGATTGACCCTTTTGAATTCCTCCTGATGTCTGTGTCCTTTCTTTGAAGGATATGTGGCTTATTTAGTTGTTTCTTTTTTCTTTCAGTTGACCTTATCTTTGAATATTGGTGAGTCACATGTAGCCTTCTGGAGTAGAAGCATGTGTTGTGGAGGATGTGTTGCATGAGAGTCGGACTCGTGCCTCACTGTGGCTTGAGCACTGGGGACTGTGTGTGTGGAATGCTAGCCACATCTAGATTCCTTTATAGAGAAAACATTGTTACCAGTTTCACTTTTAATACACACACACACACACACACACACACACACACACACTCATATGCACATATATACATCACATGTGCACATATATACATCACATGTGCACATATACACATGCCCACAAACATGTGTACATGCAAGCACACATGCGTGCACGTGTGTGCGCGCACACACATACACAGAGACACACAATTATAAGAAAAGAAAATAGCTTCAAAGTATCTAGATGCTCAGAGCTTATGTCTGAAAAATTAACTATGTGTTGGAAGGGGAATGAGTATCAGTGGATCGAGGTTTTACTATAAAAATGCAATATGCTCTGATTTTTTCCTTTATTGAAATAAGGACCAGGATAGAGAGCCTGACTTTAGGTTTATGAACCAAATAACATGATAAATACCGTATCAGGTAATTTAAGCTTATCACGCCAGTGGGGTTTGCAGCATGACTAATATGGAGAGTGTGTGGTTTGGGTGGGTAGTTTCATACTCAAGTAAAAGGGTTGATCTGATAATACTGCTTGGGATCCCACTGTAGTACCCACTCCTGCCAAATTCATGCACAGAAGATTTAACCCCTGATGTGATGGCAACGGAAGGTGAGATCTTTTGAAAGTAGATAGATTTAGGGGAGACTAAGTTGAGCTCTTTATGCTAAGATTTGTACCCTTAAATGAAGAGACGAAGGGGACATGTGGTTCATTTCTTGGCTACAAAGCAAGAACACAGGGATAAAGTGATTTTCTATATATTAGAAAGAAGTCTACCACCACAAACCAAACACTGTGCCTTCCATATTGGACTCCCTTGCATCAGAACTGTGAGAAACAAGTGCTCATTGTTTAAGCCAGTGCCTGTGATGTTTTCTATAGTAGTGACTGAAGGAGAATAATATACACACTCAGTTATTCTTCTAGCTTACTGACACTATAAGGATTTCAGTAGTGAGCATACAGGTGAAACTTGATCAGGACATTATTTTGACTACTACCACAAGCAGGAGCTCCGGGAATAGAAAAGATGGCTTCCACATTAAGTTTCTGTTTATCTTGACTGTTCAGGGAGTGTCTTTGTGGAAACAAGTTCTGTAGTTATGGTGGGTGAGGGAGAATGATCTTTCTTCTAAGGTTAGTATTTAAGCTGCACATTCTTTTCTTGAATATTTGGTCTTCTTCTGTCTTAGAAGTAACCCTGTTACTTAAGAGTAGAAAGCGCTGATTGCTGCCTGATAGTGTCCTGCAGAAAAGGAAAATAAGTGAGGTTGGCTATAACCTCATGAAGCCCCACTGCAATTTGGTAATTAGCAGGTACTTGAAATGTCATAGTGTAGTAACTCAGGCTGTGCATAGAATTGGTGCTCTGTAGCATCTACTTCTGGAATTTAAAATGTCTTCTCCAACTAAAATAAAACAGGTTTGGGTTTCATGGTTATCGTTTGAATTTTCTGTACCTGCCTACTTAGAGAATCAAAATTCACTATGCATAATGCTCATTGCTTCTTCTCTTGTGACTTAATTGCTAAGTGTCTTTTGGCCTTTGATTGAAAACTGAATGTGAACATTTAGTGTTTACAGATGATTTATTTGTGAAAGCACTCAATATTCTTGATTTAAAATTAGTGTTTCATAAAGAACAGCTAAGACATTTCTTCACACAATATATTTCAAGGTAAATGAAAGATGGAGGGAACCACATTACTGTTCCTACTTTAAAAAAATTTTGCAAATGAAAATGGAAAAGGTCTGGACTAACATGAAGATTTACCAATCTTGATCTTTACGCCACCATTCTATATAGAAATTTATGTGTTTGTAAGAAATTTCCATTCCCAAGGAAGTAGAAGCCAAACAAATCAAGATTTGTCCTTTGAGTCTGATTAAATCTTTATTTCATTCCAGACATGCTAAAAAGACTCACTCCTCCAGAGTCACCTTTAGAGTTAGAGTTGTGGAATCGAAATGCAGGTTGGCAGCAGACAAAAGCAGTTTTGTCTAATGTGCTTGAGGCCTTGGATTCAATTTCTTAGTAAAATGGTCACCGTATTCTTTCTTCATTAGGAAATTCTACTTAAATATGATGAACATCAGGATGTTCCTTGGCAAATAGGAAAACAGACAAAGTAGAAAGAGTAATATTCATGAGTAGCATCTTGCCATGATGTCTCTGTGAGAAAAAATATGGAATGCTTCATGAATTTGCATGTCATCCTTGCGCAGGGGCCATGCTAATCTTCTCTATATTTTTCCAATTTCTGTATATGTGCTGATGAAGCGAGCACTAATTCTGACTCTTCAACGTTTTTACAAGTTCTGAAAAATTACTTAATTTCTTCCTGCTTTCTCATTTCTAAAATAGAAGTCTCCATGAAACATAGAGCCTTTGTGCTGATTAGCAATGATGCAACCCCCTTAGTATATGCTGTTGTTGTAACAAAGTAATTGATGCTAGACAATCTATAATGAAAACAAATGCACGTATTTTTCAGTTCTAGGCTTGTATTAGCACTTTTCTGTTGCTTTGATAAGATTCTATGACCAGGAGTTTAGAGGAGCAAAAGATGAACAGTTTTAGAAAGATAGAGTCATCATGGTAGGAAGGACAGAGCAGCAGAAACAGGAAACTCTCTGATCACATTTCCATCCACATACAAGAAAGAAACACATGCACACACAGACACACAAAGACACACAGAGACACACGCAGAGTAGGGGAGGGAGAGAGAGAAGAGGAGGAGAGAGAAACAAATAGGAAGTTAAGAGCTGCTATACAACCTTAAAGCTTGCTTCCAGTGAGATACTTCTTTGACCAAGACTCCACCTCCTAAAGGTTCCATAACCCTCCCAAACAACAGCACCAACCAAGGACCAAATACATGAACTTATAGAGGATATTTCTCACACAAACCACCACATGGTCCAAGAACATGAGGCCAGCATCTGCTCAGTTCTCAGGAAGGCACCATGAACACATCTTAACATCCTGGAGAAGAAAAGGTGGGATAGTTTTTTCTTTCATGAACAACTTGCTGTTGTAGGAACTAATCCACATCCACAAGATTGGACCCAATCATAAGACAATATCACTGCAACCATGAGAGTCAACCCTATGTCTCTTTTCCACTAGATGTCTCCTCCTGATGCTCCTATCACCTTCACACCAGAGAACCAGAAATTCAGTATAAGGTCCTTTGAGGAACACTCAAATGTGGCATTGAGTATGTTCAGTAGTGAAATGCCAATATGTAACTAGGAGCCAGTTGCTAACTGCTGTGTGGATAGGGTGGTTAGTGTGTATTCCCATATTCCCTGGAGCAGTCTCAACTTACCTAATTAGCCTTCTATAATTGCCACTAGTTCCCATTTTCACTCCCAAATTACTTGAAGTGAAAAAATAAACTATTTTGTCACTTTAGAATAAACCTTGTTTAGGAGTTTGAGTTCTATAGCAAAGCCTGTAGGAAGATATACAGAAAAGTTTATGCCCCAAATGTCATGTGGTATCTGAAATCTTCACCAACAGTAACAGTGTATATGGATAGTTAGTTCATATGCTTCAGAAGGGGAAGATGTTATGAGCCTAGCAGAGAACAGAAGAGGGTTAGGTCTAAGCATTGAAAGATGGATTTGTCAATGGAAGAGGACAGGTAGAAAATGAAGCTACCCCATAGCTGAGCTTTGACTCTCTTCTACTTCGGTTTGTTTGGTTTTTAAATCTCTGGACTGACAAGTATGAAACCACTTGATCATTCCTACAAATTCAGACTAAATTGGATTCATGCGGTAATACAGTGTTATTATTAGGGAATGAATCACTCACTCTGAAACCATTATCCGAAGCATTTCAGAAATAAGCATTTAGTAGATGTGCCACTTGTCCTTCTTGCACTTGCTCGATGGAATACAAGCATCATGAGGTTATATGGGGCACAAATTAGGACACAGGTTAGCTCCCATGCACATAGACAAGTATGGGAAGAGATCCAGGCAAATATTTTCTTAGAGACAGGCTCAGGTATAACTTACACATTCAGAGTGTGGAGTATTGAAAGCAGGGATACTTCATGTACATGGTATGTATACATCTATGGAGAACTGCAAAACCAAATTTCCATATTTTCCTTTAGTTCTGAATCATGGCCTGCATCTGTTGTACCCTGAAAGTTTATGACATACATGCTAGAGCCCAGAGCTTGTGATTGAAGTGTTTAGAGTCAAAGATGAGAAGACTGGTAGTATCAGGCAGTTTCACATGATGCTGACCTCGCTATCTGTTCACACCCCGAGAGTCACTTTGTTGAGGTAATGGCACTATTTACTATTCTGTTTTATATCTGAAATGATACTTGATCATTCTCTCTCTCCCTTCCCCCCTCTCTCTTTCTGTCTCCCTCTACTCTCCCTCTCCCTCCCCTTCTCCCTCTCCCTCCCCTTCTCTCTCTCTCTCCACATGCATGCATGCACACACACACACACACTTGTGTGTATGTTTGTATACTGATAATTTTTTATTAATTTTCTTACAATATATTTTGAATATTTTCCCCTCCCCTTCTTCATAGAAGCTACCCACCAATCTTCATATTCTTTTGCTCTCTCACACTATATTTAAAAAACAAAAATGCAAAAAAAGCAAAGCAAATGAGCAAAAGACCAATAAGACAAAAGAATGCCAAATAGAAAAGAAAAGAGAAGAGAAGAGAAGAGAAGAGAAGAGAAGAGAAGAGAAGAGAAGAGAAGAGAAGACAAGACAAGACAAGACAAGACAAGACAAGCAAACAAAAATCCATAAGGTTCATTTTACATTGGTCAGCTACTAGGCATGGAGCCTGTCCTGGAGAGTCACATTTTTATACTATGCCCCTCTTGACTTCCTATGTGCACTACTTAATTGATTAGGTTTCAATCATTTCTTGCTTTCTCTATTACTGTGGGTTCCCACTTTGTGTCATTACCTTCTGTCCCAACTATTGGTAATGTGGTTTTTCTAAAATAAAATTTGACTAAATTACTCAATTACACTTAAAACGGTGGTTCTCAACCTTCCTAGAGATGTGACTTTAGTACAGTTTCTTATGTTGTGGTAACCCCCAACCACAAAAATTATTTTTTGTTACTACTTCGTAGCTACAATTTTGTTACTGTTATGAATCACAGTGTAAATATCTGTGTTTACCAATGATCTTAGGGGGGCTCTTAGAGAGGATCATTCAACTCCCAAAGAGGTCAGGACCTGCAAGTTGAGAGCCACTGCCTAAACTCTTTCATTGTCTTCTTGCTTGAGTCAAGTTGAAACTACATGAACAGATATGGTTCCTCTTACCACAGCAGTGCCATACCCGACTTTTTGGTTTAGATTGCATGGATGAACTCTGTCCTCAGAAGAGGCCACATTCCCCAGTGTGGTAGTGTTTTCCTTACTGTGGCTACAACGCAGTGTGGAACACATCCCTCCAGAGTTCACGTTCACACTTCTGCCATTGCATCTGTCCTTTGAGACTGGGAAATCTATTTTACCATTTGCTATTTCTTTATCTGTAAAGTCGAACTGACAGCATGGACTTTTACATTTTAAGAATATTGAAATGTAAGAGTTTACAGCATGCATGCTTATGAAAGACACATCAAGCAGTAGACATTTAAATGTCAGTTGCTATTGGACAATTTCTTTAAAGAAATTTTCTCAGCTATCTTTGAATACCAGTTTAAACAACATTTCTTTTCAGGAGACAGTTATTTTTTATGCTCTACATCAGATCTGTCTTTCTTTGATAACTTATGGAATTTACTTTGCGTTTTTATAACATAACACAATGGTTCTCTTCACCCATTTATTTTATTGCTCTTAGTCATTGACAGTAGTGGTATTCTGGAAGCTTGGCTACAGTGCTCAGCAGTGTTGATTGGAACAAATACTTTATTGAAATACCAACTGGTAGACCCTAGGCACTGAGTCACTTGTCTTCTATGAGTATGTGTCATTGTGTAACAAGAGAAATCAAAATTTCTGGAAACCACAGCTGTTTAGAAAAGCTCTTAGCCAGTAGCCTCCTCTTTGTTTTTCTACAACTACAGGCTGACCATTACAAAATTTATCACTTTTTTTCCCTCCAAAAATCAATAATGGAAACTAAATAAGATATATAGAATTAGAAGCAACTAATGGTTTCTGCCATTGGTTGAAATAATTTTAAAATATTTGTAGAAGATTTGTTCAGAGAATTTATATAGTAAAATGCAGAAATCCAACTCTGCAGCTTGATAATATTTTATAACAAGAACACGTCTGTGTAACCAAGAACATGAGACTGAGATCAAGAGATAAACATTTCTTCTATTTCAGGAGCTGTCTTATCTTGACCTGTGACGTCTGTCTTTATTAAAGGCATATTAGGCTTATCCAGAGGAAGAGAACCAATATAACCAGGAGAACCAACATGATATGTCACTCATAAGTACACAACACACAGCCAAAGTGTATAATTAGTTTAGCTTATAAGAGAAGAATTCTATAAAACCTATAGTCTGTAAATCTGAGAAACCATGAGCTGCCAGTCTAAGAAACAGACACCAACAGAACAAGAGACCAGTGGTAGAGATCCAGGGGAAAGCTAAAGGTCTGAGAATACTTTAGAGAGTTGCTCATTCAAGGCCAAGTTCAAAGGCTGAATCTGATGCCCAATGTCCTTTGGCAATGGCAGCAAGTAAAATGTACCAGCTAAAGAAGTTGAGAACACCCCTTCTGCCAGGTTTACATTCCATTCAAGCCTCCATATTATTGGGTGGAACAGTCTATATTCAGAATGGGAGTTATTTCTTCTGACCCACAACCTGATATAACATAAAGACAGACTGCACAGGTCAAGGTAAAAGGCTTCTGAAATGGGAGAATTGTTTATATCTTGATCTCAACATTGCTACATGGATGGATTCTCATTATAAAACATTGTCAAACTGTGTAACATTCTCAGAAATACCAAGAGACGTGCATAATAAAATTTCTAGGCATCTCTCAGTCTAGTCTGGTTAATACACAAGGTTATTTATCACAAAAAAATAACTATTGATCTTACTTCTATAAGAACTTTGTCTTTCTAAATCAAATTTAAAATTATGGGGAAAGGATCCAAAGGCAGGCATCAGAGTCAGAGGCAGCCCTTGCTCTAATTGTTAGTGACGAACATGGAGAACAAGCTGCACACCTGCTACATCTGTGTAGGGGACCTGGGTACAACCTATACATGCTCTTTAATTGGTGGTTCAAACTTTGTGAGCCCCCAAGGTCCCAGTTTAGTTGACTCCATAGGTCTTCCTGTGGTGTTCCTTGATTCTTCCAGCTCCCTCAGTCCTTCCTCCAACTCTTCTACAAGACTCCCTGAGCTCTGCCTATAATCTGGCTGTGGGTTTCTGCATCTGTTTCCATCAGTTACTGGATGAATCCTCCCAAATGACAGTTATGCTGGGTTCCTGTCAGCGAACATAGCAGAGAAAGTATTATTAATAGTGTTAGGGGTTGGCTTTCTCTCGTGGAGTGGGTCTCAAGTTGTGCCAGTCATTGGTTGGTTGTTCCCTTGATCTCTGCACTGTATCACTGCACTTCTTGGACAAAGGACAAATTTTGGGTTGAAGGTTTTGTGGGTGGTTTAGTGTTCTTCTCCCTTCACTGGAAGTCCTACCTGGCTGGAGGAGATGGCCTCTTCAGGCTTCATATCCCCTTCTGTTAGCTTGTGTCTTTGTATGGGGGTTTGAGTCTATTGATGTTGAGAGAACTTAATGACCATTGATTGTTAATTCTGTTATTTCGATGATGTTGTTGTTGGTGGTAGTATTGTTGTTGTTTTGTTGTTGTTGTTGTTTTGTGTGTGTATTTGTGTGTGCTTCCCTTATTTTGTTTTTGCTTTTGTGGAATTATTTATTATTTATGTTTTCTTGTATGTAGTTAACCTTCTTGGGTCGGAGTTTCCTCTAGTATTTTCCATAGGTCTGGATTTATGAATAGATATTGTTTAAATTTAGTTTTTATTTTGGAATATCTTGATTTGTTCATATATAGTAATTGACAGTCTTACTGGGTATAGTGGTCTAGGTTGGGATTTGTGGTCTCTCATAGGCTGCAAGACATTTTTTTTTCCAGACCCTTCTAGTTTTCAGAGTCTTTGTTGAGAAGTCTGGTATAATTCTGATAGGTCTGCTTTTGTATGCTACTTGGCTTTTTTTTTTTTTTAGAAGCTTTTATGCAAAATTACTCAATAAAATTCTAGCGAACCGAATTCAAGAACACATCAAAACAATTATCCATCACGATCAAGTTGGCTTCACCCCAGGAATGCAGGGTTGGTTCAATATTCGGAAATCCATCAATGTAATCCATTATATAAACAAACTCAAAGAAAAAAACCACATGATCATCTCACTAGATGCTGAGAAAGCATTTGACAAAATTCAACACCCCTTCATGATAAAAGTCTTGGAAAGGTCAGGAATTCAAGGTCCATACCTAAACATAGTAAAAGCAATTTACAGCAAACCAGTAGCCAGCATTAAACTAAATGGAGAGAAACTTGAAGCAATCCCACTAAAATCAGGGACTAGGCAAGGCTGCCCACTCTCCCCCTACTTATTTAATATAGTATTGGAAGTCCTAGCCAGAGCAATTAGGCAACACAAGGAGGTCAAAGGGATACAAATTGGAAAGGAAGAAGTAAAAATCTCACTATTTGCAGATGATATGATAGTATACTTAAGTGCCCCCGAAACTTCCACCAGAGAACCCCTAAACCTGATAAACAACTTTAGCAAAGTGGCTGGATATAAAATTAACTCAAGCAAATCAGTAGCCTTCCTCTACTCAAAAGATAAACTGGCTGAGAAAGAAATTATGGAAATGACACCCTTCAAAATAGTCACAGATAATATAAAATACCTTGGTGTGAACCTAACCAAGCAAGTAAGAGACATGTATGACAAGAACTTCATTCCCCTGAAGAAAGAAATCGAAGCCGATCTCAGAAGATGGAAAGATCTCCCATGCTCATGGATTGGAAGGATTAATATAGTAAAAATGGCTATTTTGCCAAAAGCCATCTACAGATTTAATGCAATCCCCATCAAAATTCCCACTCAATTCTTCTCAGAGATAGAAAGAGCAATCTTAAAATTTATTTGGAATAACAAAAAACCCAGGATTGCGAAAACTACTCTCAGCAATAAAAGAACTTCTGGAGGAATCACCATCCCCGACTTCAAGCTGTACTACAAAGCAATAGTGATAAAAACTGCATGGTATTGGAACAGAGACAGGCAGGAGGATCAGTGGAATAGAATAGAAGACCCAGAAATGAACCCCCATACCTATGGTAACTTAATCTTTGACAAAGGGGCTAAAACCATCGAATGGAAAAAAGATAGCATTTTCAACAAATGGTGCTGGTCCAACTGGTGGTCAGCATGTAGAAAAATGAAAATTGATCCATACTTATCTCCTTGTACAAAGCTCAATTCCAAGTGGATTAAGGACCTCCACCTAAAACCAGCCACACTGAAACTAATAGAAGAGAAACTGGGAAAAAGCCTGGACTACATAGGCACAGGGAAAAAGTTCCTGAACAGAACGCCAATGGCCTGTGCTCTAAGACCAAAAATTGACAAATGGGACCTCATAAAGCTGCAAAGCTTCTGTAAAGCAAAGGACACAGTCAAAAGGACAGAGCGGCAACCAACAGATTGGGAAAAGATATTCACCAACCCTACATCTGATAAAGGGCTAATATCCAAGGTATACAAAGAACTGAAGAAATTAGACTCTAGACAATCAAAGAACCCTATTAAAAAATGGAGCACAGACCTGAACAAAGAATTCTCAACTGAGGAAGCTCGAATGGTTGAGAAGCACCTAAAGAAGTGTTCAGCATCCCTAGTCATCAGGGAAATGCAAATGAAAACAACACTGAGATTCCACCTCACACCAGTCAGAATGGCTAAGATCAAAAACACAGGTGACAGTACATGTTGCCGAGGATGTGGAGAAAGAGGAACACTCCTCCACTGTTGGTGGGATTGTAAACTGGTACAACCACTATGGAAGGCAGTCTGGCGGTATCTCAGAAAATTGAACATAGCGTTACCTAGGGACCCAGCTATACCACTCCTGGGCATATACCCAAAAGAAGTTTCAACATACAACAGGGACACATGCTCCACCATGTTCATAGCAGCCTTATTTATAATAGCCAGAAGTTGGAAAGAACCCAGATGCCCTTCAACAGAAGAATGGATGCAGAAAATGTGGTACATTTATACAATGGAGTACTACTCAGCTATTAAAAACAATCAGTTCACAAAATTCCTAGGCAAATGGATGGAGCTGGAAAATATCATCTTGAGTGAGGTGATCCAATCTCAAAGGAACATACATGGTATGCACTCACTGATAAGTGGATATTAGCCCAAAAGCTCACAATTTCTAAGAATCTTCATATAGACCACATAAAACTCACATAGAAGAAGGAAGACCAAAGTATGAATGCGTTGGTCCTTTTTAGAAGGAGCATCAAAAGTTTCAACCAGAACTCCCAAAGTCTAAACCACCAACCAGAGAGCACAAAGGGAGGGACTCAAGCACCTGTATAGGGAATTGAGGGTGACCTTGTTAGACTCCAGTGAAAGTGGAGGGCCAAGGTCCCCAAAAGTTTGGATCCCCTACTGTGTTGGAATTTGAGAGCAGGGAGATGGGACTGGGAGGATGTTTGGAGCACACCATCACAAAAATTAGGAGGAAGGGGTAGGGGATAAGGGATTTGGGGGGAGAATGAGAAAGGAGACAACATTGAAAGGTAAATACGTATAATACCCAATAAAAACCCCACACAGATAAAGGATTTAAAAAAAAGGGAGTCTATTTATTTTAAATTAATTTCAAAAGTTTCTAGGAGATGCAAATTGGCTAAGATACTATTTTAAGCTCTCCACAAAAGAATTTAAATCTCTGTTCAATATTCTCAAGAGAGAGGTAAACCCTAACTTCCTCAACAGTTAATTGACAAAAGAGAGGTAATCTCACAAAAAGTAGAAAAAGCTATTTCTAATCGATATATCATATAGTCTGATTAATTGTCAGTGGAGCTATAAAAGTCCTTTGACAAAAGATTATTAATATAGATTTATATATCCTTAAATAAGGCCTTCATGACTCTCTGAGTGTGGAAGGAGCAACTGTTGGCGCTTCTGCCCTGATTTTACAAGAACTCTGAAAAATTGGCTTTAAAAACAAAAGAGGGGGAACGGTACCCCCTCAGAAGGAGTCCCCCTGAAATACTCTCCATCATGCCTTGTTCACTTTTCTCTCTCTAAAGCTGAAAGCTCATGGCAAATCTCTTGCTGACCATGTTGGTGACCTCGGGCACCACCAAGACCAACAAAACTTTGCCACAGATATGGGGAAGGACCCTCATACCCATAAAGGGAATGCCCCAGTCCCAGTTCCCTTATGGAGCCGAGGACTGATATGCCTGCCCAATACCACAGAAGGCACAGCTAACCGGCTACCACAAATATTAATGGAAAAAATAGATACCCTCACAAAGCCAGGCCCAATCATAAATACGATGATTAACAATTTACATCCAGGGAAGAGAAATCTCCCTGAGAATCCCCTTCTTTTTTCTTTCCAGGTAAAATTGAATCACCCGTGATGCCTGCTATTAGATTTCTAACCCAGATGGACCAGAAGCCAGGAGCCTCGCCCTTACCCTCACCCCCTACCTTTTCCCACCTGCACAAGGTCCCCTGAAGCTGGGCAACTGCAAGATCCTGCTTGGCAACTGCAGATAGACTCAAAGCAGTGTACCATATCATCTGAAGAATAGCAGGGAGACCATAACTCAAGCAGTGTACCATATCTTCTGAAGAATAGCAGGTTCCAGTCCTCCTCGCCCCCACGAATAACCAGGACCCGCCGGTCGGGCCAAGTGGCACCCAGACGTGGGGCTCGAGGCACGGACCCATCCGGACGGACCCTCATTGAGAGGATGTGCGCACGACATCAAGATTGAGCAAGACAGAGATCATCGCCCGTGACCTGTCGTCCACAGAACCAGGTTGATGCTGCCATCAAGAAGGCAGTTGAAGTTGATTACCATCAGCTGAAAATTGCAGAGGATCCAGAAGTGACTCCGCAGGAGACTGACACAGCTGTCAGCTCCCCTGCCTCCCCCTACGGTCGACCCCTAGACTTCCACGCCCTCCAGAAGGGTTCCTGGTATGCCTGGCTTTGCCCTCATTTCTCTCGCTAGAGAGCTTGGCCTCTTGATCACCACAACAAAAATTGGCTTTTTCCTAAACCAAGGCCACCCTTGATATGGCCGCTAACATTGGGGAGCCTTCCTTTATGACAATATTACACCCCAAACTGACAAATGGTTGGTAACTTGAACATTTACAAGAGACTAGGATGGCTGTGAGTTAGCCCAATGACGGGATTATTGTAGGTCCACTTCCCAGGGGCCCACCCAATGCAGCCGAAAAGGAGTGCGTGGTGCTGGGAGTGGGTGCAGCCTACATGGCCTAAGACAGGGCTCTCACCCTCCTTTCACCCACATCAGAGTCCCTTGACGTTGCCCATCGTCGACAGCCTAAAGCCTTCGACCATCGATGTGACTTGTCTCACATCAGTGTTTTGGGGTTGTGAACTTGTCTAAGACCCCCCATAATTAGACATCCAAATTCAAAACTCACATAGTTGGGATTGAACATAAGAAGCCTTCTCTAACTAAACAGAGAAGGGGGAGATGCCAGAAGCCAGGATCCTCGCCCTTACCCTTACCCCCTACCTTTCCCCACCTGCACAATGTCCTCTGAAGCTTGGCAGCTGCAAGATCCTGCTTAGCAACTGCAGATAGACTCAAAGCAGAGTACCATGTCTTCTTAAGAATAGCAGGGAGACCATAACTCAAGCAGTGTACCATATCTTCTGAAGAACTGCAGGTAGATCATAATTCAAGGCAGTGTACCATATAGACCATGACATGTTTCAAGGCACAGGCCAAGAAGATTTTGTACTTTTCCACCACCTGGACCCTCTTACCCCCTCCCCTTGTAAAACATGCTATAAAAAAGCATTTCATGTTCAAAAAAAAAAGAAAAAAAAAAAAAAAAGAAGAAGCTTTTAATATTTTCTATTTGTTCTGTAGATTTACTGTTTCAGTTATTGTGTGGCAGGAAGATTTTTGTTTTTTTTCCCTCCCAGTGTAATTGGTGTTCTATAAGTTTACACCATCTCTTTCTTTTGGTTGGAAATATTTTCTTGTGTTTAATTTTCTTGTGTTTTTGTTTAAAATATTTTCTGGGCCTTGGAACTTGGGTTCTTTATCTTCTTCTACTCCTATTATTGAAAGGTTATATCTTTTCATAGTACCCCAGAATTCCTGAATGGTTTTTCTTTGTCAGGAATTTGTAAATTTAATGTTCTTTGACTGATGTATCGATTTCTTCTATGATATCTTCTACTCCTGAGATTCCCTTTTTCATCTCTTACATTCTGTTGATGATATTTACATCTGTAATTCATTTTCTCTTCTCTAGATTTTCTAATTCCAGGATTCCTTCAGTTTGTGTTTTCTTTATTGCTTCCATTTCCAATTTCAGGTCTCACGCAGTTTTATTTATTTCCTTCACCTATTTAATTGTATTTTCCTGTATTTCTCTAAGGAATTTATCCATTTCTTCTTTAAAGACCCCTATCATCTTTATAAAATTGGATTTCACATCATTTTCTTGTGCTTTTGTTATGTTAGGCTTGCTGTAGTAGGATACTTGTGCTCTGGAGGTGCCATATTGTCCTGCTATTGTTGAATGTGTCTTTATGCTGGCCATTAGCCATCTGGTTGTCCCAGCATGTTTTCAGTATAGAAGGTCTCCAGGAAGGCAAGCCTAACCTGGATGTTTCTCACACAGCAGAACTTGAGTGAGCAGCCTTGGGTTGGACCATGGTACTCAGGAGGCAGTGCATGTCTCAGGGCAGCTGGGTATGCCCCGGAGGCCTTGGTGAGCAGAAGATTAGGGAGGGAAGCAATATGACCTGGATGTTCCTGTGCAGTAGGCTTGGGGAAAGGGAGGAGAAGGTGAGCAGTGAGTGCACCATGGAACTCAGAGGGGCAGCACCCAGCATGCTTCTTAATATTAGTGGAAATTGGCAATAAAATTATAATATAAATATTTAAGCATGATAGCTTATTGTGTATAGCGTCTGACATAATGATACTCTTTCTGTTTCAAATCTTTCTGTGTTCTTCTTCCCTTTATAATATGTTGAGTGGGTTACACTTTAATTGACACTCAAAACATTACTTTGCTATCGTTGACTTTTTCATTTTATTTGCTACTATTTTTTGATACTTACTCTTTGTCTTTCCTAGTACATAGTCATGATGCTACCCATTTTCTGCTGAGCACTGCTTTAGCTGCTTTTCACAGGGTGTTTCTTTTCCTTACCATCTTGCTTTCCATTGTGTCTAGTTGTTTGACTAATGTGTCTTATCCTACCACCCTAACTCCTCCCAGGATCCCCTCTTACCTCCCTATCTACTTCCAGTTTAATGTGCTCTGTTTATGTTTCATTTTTTAAAAGTAATGTACTGAGTCTAGTTTGTGTTGTACATATATTCCTGGGTGTAAGGCCATCCAGTAGAGTATGGTTAATTTACCAGGGAACATTAGAGAAAACTGAATCTTCTTCCTAGAAACTGTCAACTGTCAATAGCCTTCCAAAAGCATGTGGGCCTTGTTTCCCCTTCCCTGGCTATGCTGGAGATCTTTTTTTAATGCATGGTTTGTTTCACTAAATATTCCATGTCTGTTTGGAAAAGATATAACTGTAGCTTTTGAGTGCTGTCAGCACAGACACACACACACACACACACACATACACACACACACACATACACACACACACACACACATACACACACACACATACACACACACACACACATACACACACACACACACACACACACACACACATACACACACACACACACACGCACATACACACACACGATGTACGTGTACAGAATGCATTAAGTTTTTTTTAAAATCTCTATATTTTTTGTGAGTTAATTGAAATTCTAAAAGTTTAATTTGATTGTGATGGCTATTCATGGTTGTCAACTTGACTACATTTGAAATGAACTAAACCTCAAGTGGCTGGGTATATTTGTGAGAGATTTTTCTTAATTAACTGATTTGAATGGGGAAGACCTACGCTAAATTCAGATCTTTTGTGATGGGAAGACTCACTTTAAATTGGAGCCACATGTTCCAATGGCAGTCTATATAAAGGACATGAAAGAAGGAAGTGCTTGCTGTTTGCCTGCTTGCCTCCTTAATCTCATTAGGAAGTTTATTCCTTTACTAGTATTAGAACTTATTCCTCTAGATTTCGAATATACTGAAAACCAACCAAGGCATCCAGGCTTGTGGCCTGAACAACCACATAATTCTTACAACTTTCCATTAGGGAGCAGCAGTTGTTGGAATTGTTGGATTATAACCTGTAAGCTACTTTGATAAAAATGTATAGATTCAATAAAAATATGACTTTATTCTATGAGTTCTGTTTCTCTAGAAAACCGTGACTAATACATTGATTGAATTATTTAAAGATCTCTGTACTAGGGTTAGAGAGATGGCTCGGAGTTTAATAGCACTGGCTTCTCTTTCAGAGGTCCTGAGTTTAATTCCCAACAACCACACGGTGGCTCACATCCATCTGTAATGGGATCTGATGACCTCTTCTGGTGTGTCTGAAGACAGCAACAGTATACTCATATACATAAATGAATAAATAAATCTTTTAAAAAATTCTCTGCACTTCAGATAACAATAATCCATGTTAAAATAAAAAGAACTTGGGAAAGGAAGCTATGTATTTTTTATGTATGTACTAGATCCTGTGATTGTTGAGGATTAAAATTAACATAAGCTGTAGGGTTTAAACTTCAATTCTTTCTGGTTTTACTGGAAAAGGTATTCAATTCATAGTGATCTTTTTTAATAGTCATCTCAGCTATAACAGGTTCACTATAGCAATTCTCGGGTAACAGTGAGAATTCAGTGGACTGATTCATGAAAAGATGTTTCCAGAGTCAGGCTCAGTTCAGTGAGTGAAACAAATATTGACCTATAGTTTCTTTACTTTCTAGAAACAGATAATAATGTGCATGATGTTTAAATTGTACATAGCTATTTTCATATATTAGCTCAACTTTACAACTTTTGTTCCTTTTATTCCTGTCCATTGGCTGAACTACAAATCTGTAGATCAATTTGGATGGAGTAGCACTTTTCAAAGAAATGGGAAATTTTTATTCTTATGAAAGTAAATTAGTTTTCAGTATTTGTGTTGTTATGACTATGTAAAGAAGTTGTCCAAAACTTAATAGCCTAAAGCAATGAACCAGGATTATTCCAAAATTTCAACTGCTCAGGAAGAAGAGGTCAGCTGATCTGAGGCCCATGGCTTTGGTTTTCTCTTGAATTTGTAATCGAGAGCATCAGCTACATTTGTATTCATCTGCAGTTGAGTGTGGACTCCCTGTCCAAATTGAACATCATGGCTTTAGGTAGCCTTCATGTCATTGCTGAAAGTGTATAGAGACATCTGAACTTTTCCTTAGGGCTAACAAATAGAAATCTGTTTCTCTCTTGGAGAAAATGGGGAAAGGGAGGAACAAAGAGAGGGAGAAAGACACACACACACACACACACACACACACACACACACACACAGAGAGAGAGAGAGAGATATTTTGATATTCTGTTCACTAAAAAGAAGTCATTAGATTTAACCTACTGACTAGGTTCATCGAAAAGACAATGGCGAGCGAGGTCCTTGGGAGGCCATCACAGGAGCAGCCTTGTATCAAATTCAGATTGTCTTATATATTTAACTTTCCATTTCAGTGTGTGGCAAAGGGAAAGGAGCATCAAGTACACACTGCATGTTTTAATTAGATACTCTTCATCAACTTCATGAATTAAATATCTGTCACAGTTAATGTCATGGAAGGAACAGATTTTAGCGAAAGGAACTTAACAAATGGCAAACACAGAATAAATAAACCAACTCTTACTTTTACCAAAAACCAAAGGAGGTTATGTGCTGATAGGATTCTAAAAGCAAACAAACAAACAAACAAACCAGCCAGGATGTTGAATCACAGAATGGATGTGATTCCTGGTCTTTAGAATTACAGGGTTAGAAGGTTAGAAGGATCTTTGCACACCTGGACAATTTCCAGTATCCTTTATTAATCCAACAAACAGAACTGTCTTTTAAAAAAAAAACACCTCAAAACCAAAACAGAAGAACTGATTAAAATTTCTGTGTCTGTGATTACCAGCAACATCTGCTTTGTGCCCTGGGGTCCTCTTTTATCCTTCCTCGGCTTAGAGTTTCAAAGATTTCCTTCTGCACCTGCCATCTGATGAATCCATGACTCGAATCAGAGAAGATGTTAGAGTTAATTTATTCAAAATCGAGGCAAAGACACCTATGCTCCTCAGAGCTAACACGTGGAAGCAGAGCACAGGCCCTTGTGCTCCTTTGTTCTCTCAGTGTACAAGGCAAATAGCTTAGGGAGTTTAGGATGCAGGCATATTTAATTCTAATTAGTCAGAGTTTGCTTAATTATAAAAAACGGACACACAGACAAATAAGGCCATTTAAGGAAAGCTTAACAGTTAAGCCTTGTACTTTGTTATATTTTATCACTTGAAAGAGCTGTTGAAGACAAATGTGTGATCCAGGATGGACACTACGTTCTAATTTGCAATTCCAACCAAGACTGAGTTATATTCTCCTGTGGGAATTCTGAAATCTATGAATCATCTCTCTAGAAAAAAAAAATCCAAATTCACATGCATGCAAATTTTAATAGGTTTTGGAGATTTCACAGACTTCCATTATATGAAGAAATTACTGGGTTGGGAAATGGGAATTTATAAAATCGGATGCTTTCTGGATAGGTCTGTGTATTTGAGGCTTTTGAATCTCCCCTGACAGATTTCAAATGGCCGTATGTGTGCGCAATGATGGACCTGGAGCACGGAGGAAGTATGTTACAATAGTTATCAAACTTTTCATCATCTCCTGAGAAACTGGTTAAAGTGTACAGATTTCTGTGCTCCCCCAGGAAGCTCACTTCAGTAGATCTTAGGAGATGCTAACACATTGCCCTTAGAAGTGCACAAGAGATGCTGGCTCCTGTGGCCCAGGAACCCAGCTGTCAAGGGTGTCTGGGAACCGATTTCATTTATTTCACTTCGATGAGTTTTGCTCAGTGTACTCATCAGTTTCAAAACCTCCTGGGAGGTTCTATACTTTATATGAAATTATCTCCAAACAGCCTTGTATGTTGCTAGAAACAAGAAAGGAAATAAATGAAAATAGCATTTACCACTTACTAGATACTCAATTCATGACACATACACTTTCCTAAATCACTAACTTAACCTAAAACCTCACCAAACAGTTGCCCACTCCAGAAATGGGATGGTTGACCTTATTTAGTAATGAAAAAAAATTTCTTGGCCATAAAGCTCAAAAGTAGCCAAGAGACCGAGTACAATGTCCCAAACATTGCTCTTCAGTTCTTAGTTGAATGCATCTCCTAGCCAGGTACAGTGTTCTTTCTTCCATGCCTATATTATTATTAAATATGTAGCCATCATTTACACTTATGCACACCTTTGATACTTCAGATCCTTTGTTAAATAACTGAGTTTTTGTTAGAGGGAAAGGAAGAACTGACTTGGTAACCTGAGGTCTAGACTTAAGCCTCACTGTGTTATCTAAGTAAAGTAGCCATAATTGCTGACCTGATAATTAAGTTAGAAATATTAGTCTGGAGTGAAAGTGAATGTGCCTACTTTCCTCCATTAGAATATATACTACCTGGGCTGGAGAGATGGCTCCGTGGTTAAGAGCACTGACTACTCTTCCAGAGGTCCTGAGTTCACTCACCAGCAACCACACGGTGGCTCACAACCATCTGTAATGGGATCTGATGCTCTCTTCTGGTGTGTCTGAAGACAGATACATTGTACTCATATAAATAACAAATAAATAAATATTTTTTAAAAAAACAATATATACTACCATTGCAATTGGGAACTCATTTGCATTGTCCTTACACAATACCTGTGTTTACCAAGTCTTCATGATTCACAAGCCCAGAAATACCCATTGAAAGTTTACATTATTAGACCCACTTAGGACCTACGACATTTAGAGCGTTTTACTGATGCTCTCCTTTGAAAACCACAGTGTATTTTACTGATGCTCTTCTTTGAAAGGAGAGGTCAGAGGTTATGCTTTGAATGTGAAATGCTCCCTACAGGCTTATGAGCTGGACACTTGGTCCTCCAGCTGATTGTATTATTTTTGGAGGTGGTAGAATCTTTGAGAGAGTCAGGTCTACCAAGAAGAAGTAGATCACTGGTGAAAGTGCTTCCGGGTATTTTGTCCCTGAGCTCTTCCCATCTCCTACTCTTTGCTTCTTGTCCATCAAAAATGGAGCCAGTCCTGTCATGGACCCTTGGGACCAGGACATTCTACAAAGCACATGGTACAAGCACCCATGGACTGATTTGTCTGAAACCATAAACCAAGGCATAACAATTTCTCCTTTATTTAATCTGATGTATTTTTCACTTTGATGAGACATGTTACTTAGGTATTAATTTTTATAGCTGGAGCAATAAAGATGAGAAAAATATTAAGCCAATGAAGCTGTTAGGGAAAGTAGATGCTGTTGATCAAGCCCTAGGCATGGAATGTGCTCAGCTTCCCTTGTCAATCCAAAAGTCTGGGATGATCTCCAGCAACAGTGCTGGCCTTGTGCTAATGTATCATCACCCCAAATGTGAGAGAAGAAAGGCCCACCAAGAGATAATTCAGGTCCATTGTATTAGTTCTAACATTCCATCACTTTGACAGTTACATGTAATAGGCAGCTTATCACTAGGAAACGATTTTGACTCATTGCTTTAGAGATCTGAGTTGACATTGGTTGACACTATTGATTTGGGACTATGACCAGACAGCATATCATGGCAGGAACAGGAAATAGAGCAAAGATGTCTAGTCTGTGGCCAGAAATCTGAGGAGAGCCACAATTATGATGACCCAAAGAACCCACTAGAACCTGCCTCTTAAAGGTTCTGCCATCTTCCTGAGTCTACTCTGAGGACCAAGCTCTTTAATGTATGGGCCTCTGGAGGAAATTTAAGATTCAACATGGCCATCTGTAAAAAATACAGGCAGTGTTATAATAAAAATTAATTCAATGTATTATTCAGGATTCTCTAGAGACACAACTAATAGACATTCAGAGAAGCAAAATGTGTGTGTGTGTGTGTGTGTGTGTGTGTGTGTGTGTATGTGTGTGTGTGTGTGTGTCTTTAAGTCCTTCCTCTCCAACTGGGGATGAATAGTTTTCTATTGTACATGCTTTTGCCACTGTGAACCTCAGTCCTGCCCCAGGCCCAAAGTAACAGAGTAAGCTTACTCAAACTTCCAATATTTTGAGCCAAAGATTTTCTTCTCATTGTGTTGAGGACATAGTTATACAATCAAATACACATTCACATATAATAACTCCTGTTTTAAAGTGAAATTATTAAGAATTTTCTAGAGAGACTTTTCAGAATCCTCAGGATTCATTGGCTTCCTTGTACTTTGGGATGAAATGGTTAAAATATTCCCTTCTATTTTGGTTATACTACAGCAGGCCTGCCTTCTTTGTGTATCTGTTTACGACAGTGTTCTTCCAGCTCATTAATTCCTAGTTTATCAGGAATGCCATTGAAAGAAGGATTTGACAATTAGGCATTAGGCAGACTGAGGAGTATATAGAATAGGAAATAGTATTGTTTTGGGAGAAAAGATGAAAGAGCAGAATCAGAGGTGCTTCAGGGACTCAAAGTGCTTGCATTCAAGCCTAACAATCTGAGTTCAAATCCAGCAACCCCCACTGTGGAAGGAAAAAACTGACTCCACAAGTTTTTCTCTGACTTCCATGTATAAACACACACACACACAGACGCACACACACAGACACACACACACACATTAATTAGCAAAAATCTCTTCAAATTTATTAATTTACCTATGACACCTATTTAAAATGGAGGTGCTGGTGTTAGGGGTGAGGGATGTGGCTCAGTGTTACAAACCTTCCCCATAAACATAAAGCCTGTTGGATCTGGGAGGTGGGTAGAGGGAGACAAGAAGGGAGGGAGGAAGGAACGGAGGAGGGAAGAGAGATGCAAGCAAGGCATGAACGTGCTTACTGAAGTAAAACCTAGTAAACAATAGCTTTTGAAGTAAAGTTGGGGCTAGGAGTTGAGTAAATGTACCTTTTAAAAAGTTTTGCATCATGTCTTAAGATTTACCAGTTCAGGTTTTAATAATTATACATTTAGACAAAAGAAAAGGTATATAAAGGGATAAACAGAATATTAAATATAACTGATGTACTAGTGGCACAAAACTTGGAACTTTTTGACTGATTATCTGGGCAAATTTGTCCTCCTCCAGAGTTGTGAATTATCTTTAGCTATATTCCTTCAGCTAGCTCATCCTTATGGCTGCTGCAGAGCCCAGATATGGGTTTATTATGTCAGTCACTGTGTTTTTCTATCCGCCTTTAGTCCAACATTTGTTTTTCTGAATCCCTGTCCTTGTGAGTTTGTCAAAATCCTGATAGGGAAAAAAAATCAGCACAGCTGCCTGTAAACTTCAGTAGAACAAGAATGGTTCCTAATTAAACTCTTATGTCTTTGATTTAAAACTCCATTTAATTAAATTATTCACCAGCTTAAGGCAGTTGTTGATTACAGGAAAATATACCTCGAATCTGTAAGGCATATCCCCCTTCAGGGCCTCATTAACCTCCCTAAAGTCATACAGCACGTGCCTTTTTGAAGAGAAACTGAGAATCATTTTATCATTCGGTATCTTCGTCTTTAAAGCTCATTCTTAAATCATGGAGAAACCAGTTGAAATCCATGAGAGCTTATAATTTGCAACCTAACTTGAGAGCCCACAAACATGCTAGGTGCCTTAAGGGCAGATCTGAAGGCCCTGACACTGAGCTAGTAGAAGGCTAATTATGGCAGTTAACAGTCATCTGTGAATACTTTTGACTTGGCTGGGAACTTTCAAGGAGACTCTACTCGGTAGAGTATTTTTCATATGTTCCTATTAACATGGAATGTCAGAAAGAAGTTGGTAGTAACAGGGGTGTGTGTGTGTGTGTGTGTGTGTGTGTGTGTGAGAGAGAGAGAGAGAGAGAGAGAGAGAGAGAGAGAGAGGATAGTAGGTGCCTTCATCAATGTGCTCATGTGTACATAGATGTCTCTGAAGGTAGGTTTCATGAAGGTAGCCACACAGACTGAGACTCATAATGGCTGTGGAGGGAGTTGTCAAGATGTTGTGATTGAACAAGGGAGCTAACAGGAGGGGAGACCATCAGGAGGGAGCAGGGTTGATTGGTTCTAGTTTTAAAAATAGGATTCATTATTTATTGTTTTAAAGCATCTCTCTCTCTCTCTCTCTCTCTCTCTCTCTCTCTCTCTCTCTCTCCCTCTCTCCCTCCCCCTCCCTCCCTCCTCTCTCTCTCTCTCTCTCTCTCTCTGTGCGCACGCACCCATATACATGCATATATTCCTGTGTGCATGAACGCAGGGCCCTCAGATGGCAGAAGGGAGAATAAGATTTCCTAAGCTGAAGTAATAAGTAATTGTGAGCCACCAAACATTCATGGAGGGAGCTTAACTTGGGTCCTCTGCAAGGGTGCAATGCACTCTTAGCCTCTGAACCATCTCTGCAGCCTGTGAGTTTGTTCTTCAATATCTGACATTTACTGGTTGTTTCCAATGACATTTACTCATTTTAAAAGCTTACTCAGATTATCTGCTAGCCAGTTACCTACCAACAATCAAACAGTTTTCTTCGAGTTTTGTGAAAGCATACCAGAAAATACATGTTTGCAATGAACTGTTACTTTTGGTGCAGGTTCAAGGTAGGGTGGCTTATGCTTTGGAAATAAATACCAATGATGGAGGGTTTCAGGGATGTTCACTTTGATGTGGAAAAAGCACACAGTTTTTAACTGAGCAATGAGACTAGATTTTCAGAGAACACTAAGCCGTTAAAAGGGACCACTACAATGAATGAGAGGGCAATAAACTCCAGGGCCCTTAGCTGGTTATTGTGATAAAAGCATGAAATGTGTTTTCTCTCCCATTCTCGGGCTCTCAAGCACTTGAAGTTCTTCCCACAAGATGATGACTGCCTGTAAGCTCACAGAGGCACATCAATAAAACTGCCTTACCCTTTCTTCAGAGAAGAAACTTTTTTTCTCCTTATTCTGAGGACCTTGGTGCAAGGTAAAGCCTTGTGTGTGATTGCTCATACTTGGCTTCGATGCATTTCTATCCATTTTGTGATTTACTAACAATGCTATTGTTAGCCTGCAATAATAATATTATTGGGATCTGGATACAGCACTCTTGAAAGAATGCTTGCTTAGTGTGTGGAACTTCTTGAGTTCAGAATCCAGCAGTGAATAAAAGCAAGTATGGTACAAGCTGTAACCCCAGCACTTGGGAGAGACACAGCCAGAAGGATCAAAAGTTCAAAGTCATCGTTGGTGACATAGCTCAAGGCCAACCAAGGGCATGTGAGTCTGTCTCTGTCTCTCTCTCTCTCTGTCTCTCTCTCTCTCTCTCTCTCTTACACACACACACACTCTACTTCCTCTTCCTCTCTCTCTTTCTATCACTCTCCCTTACATACACACACCCAAAAATATGATAAAACTAAATAATCTACAAGTTGTAGATTCTTTCCTTGCCTACACCACTATCTACCACTATTTTAAGCGATCTAAGAAATCCCCAAATGTTATATCATTTTCCTTTAATGGATGGATGGATGGATGGATGGATGGATGGATGGATGGATGGATGGCATTCAAGTTGCTCCATTTCTGTGTTTTTTTATCCTTTAGAAAGAATTAATTTATTACTGCAGATAAAGTTCTGAGAAGCATTAAATTCTAGAGGTTAATCTAATTACAAAGATAAACTGCCCACAGAAGTATGGGATGCAGAGTGCTAATGGTTATCTTCTCTGGGTTTTTTGTTTGTTTGTTTGTTTGTTTGTTTGGTTTTTTTGAAGCAAATTCTGGTATTTACTATGATATGAACAGCAAAGCTTTCTGACCAACTCAAACTCATTTCAGTTCAACCCACCATCTTAGCAGAGACTGAAGAAGGCCATGAGAAACCCTGCTTCTTCTTCGTTGATCAAAGTTACACTTCAGTAGTTTCTCCAAAGATAAAGTCATCATTAACGTTTTGCAAGTAGTAGACTCAGCTGCACTACGCTATAACAGTGACAATAACAGAGCAGAACCTTAGGTATGTACTCCAAATACACTGTGGCTCTTTTGGAGAATGTCATAAACCTGGTTCTAGGCTTGATTTGTGATCTTTTGGAGAAAAGAGACAAACATAGTGTCCCTTCTGTGGTGTAACCTAGACACCCCCCTCAGAGATTCTAGGAGGGATGAGATGGTTGTACATAAATTTCCATGAACAATTCTCTAAATTAAGATCATTTTATTTGTACTGTCTTCCAGAGAAAGCCACATCTCTGTGTCTGAACTCACTGTGTTGTGTAATTTGTACTGGTCATTGCTAAACTTTATCTCTTAGTGCTTTTTCAGAATAGAGCAATAAGGTCATCTTAATGCAAAAAAAAAAGTTCATTTTTGATGGTTTGGCTCTGGGTTAGTCTAGGTGGTCACAAACAAAAGGCATTTGTATGTAGTGATATCCATGAAAGAATGGATGATGTAGGTCAAATGAAGGTCAAAGAGAAATCAAGAATGGAGATTCAGTTTCTTGTTCTTTTAACATTGTCTCCAGCCTAGAACCCTCATAATCACTGATATTACAGTCCAACACAATGTATAGAAATAACTTATCTTCAATTATTTCATTCAAAATTTGGGTCTCGGCTCTTTTCTCTGTATCCTGATATGGTGTCTTCTCTATTGAAAGAATCTTGTCACATGATTATCTTGTAGCTTCTTGATCATGTCTTCCTTCAATAAAACAGCTTTTCATTCTTATAAAACGGACAATCTATAGTCTATACAGTCATTTCTTGAGACACACTTGAGAAGTTTCATTAATCTTCCTAAACACAATGGTGTGCATTTGACCAATCTTGTGCACCCCTATCCCAGCAGTACCTAAAAATACTTATTGGCAACCTCCCTCAAAGTTCCAGAGGTGCATTTTTTTCTTCAAGTACCACAAAATTCTAACATTTGCCAAGGATGACCAAGCAGCTGCTGACATACAACTGTTGACCGCACATCTGCATACAGAGATCCTTTGTCTCATTTCTACTCATATGTGGCAAACAATATCTGCTAGCTAACCAGAAATATATTGCTTTCCTACTAAAGAATCTGCTATGCCATTATCTCTCATTCTATCAACAAGACGGCAAGCCACACAGAATGAGATATGATTGATACATCAATCATGAAAATCAAATTATTCTTTGCCAGTCATTTGTATAAACACGGCTTCTTAAATTTTTCTACTTGAAGATTCTTTCATTTGAGAATGTTTTACACTATTCCACGTATGTTGGTATATAAAGTAATCACACAAATAAAGGATTTACTGTTAATAAATCAAAAAGAATGTATGTCAGTACAATTCTTTTGATACATATATAATATTTTTATTCATTAGTGATGAAAGCAAATTTACATACTAATGGAATATGCCTGCTTATTTTTTGCATAGGAATTATATCTTTTCTGACAAGTTTATACTTCAAGACATAGAGCACTTTCACCATTTTTAATAGTTAATATGTATTCTGACTTTATAATAGTAAATACTTAGAATATGGCTTTGCATAAACACACTGTTCAAATGGCAAAGGTATTTTTTGGATCATTTCAGAAATTGTTTAAAGTGCTGTCCTAATCTCAAGACAAAATTCATTAATTGATTGTGTGTATGTGTGTTTGTGTGTGTGTGTGTTTACTATGTTTGAAACTCAAACTAGTAAGAAAAAACAGAAATGTTTGCATTTAATCATTTCAATTTAGATGTTGAAGAATGAATGTAGAACCACTGTATTTCTACAAGAGCTTAAAAGTCATATACATAGTAAAAAATATTGCAATTTGTATCATACAACATTTTCAGTTTGAGCTGTGGTGTTTCAGGCAGAGTTCCTGGGCAATGTGTTGTGCTGACAGTTACAGTGTGACATGCATGTGTGCATTAAGAACCGAGGCTGCATGATACAGCATTGGGGGCTGCTGCCTGAGATACCTTAGATTCATTACACACTCCATTTAAAATTGATTTGCAGCTATTGCATATTCAGAACACTGTTACTATTGTCATTTTTGTAACTCTCACATTCAGTTGTGTGACTCCCTGTAGAGTCATGACCTACATCTTAAGAATCTGTGGTCCACAGAGAAATGCGATTAATTTTCACTAATATTACAGGGAAAATTGAGGCTTCTCTGTGTTATTTTCCTTCCTTAGAAAGAAGGTGAAAACACATTTATTTCTCTTCTTCTCCCTTGGCTACTGAAGATATGACTTGTGGAAACACTGTAGTTATCTGTGAAAATGAAGGGCAACTTCAACATGATCCATCAAAAGTTACCTTTTTATTTGAGAAAAAGTCATTCAATGAAATACCTGTGACTATTTTTATAACTAGAATAGAATTTAAGTAAATTAACTCTCTCATTGACCAGAACTATATCAGGGCTGAATCATATAGCAAAGACCCTGGTCTTTGCCTTACTTTCTGGGCTTGGTTTTGCTTGTAGCCTGTCCTCCACCCAGTGAATAAAATTTGGCCTTATGTCTTGTAGTGAAGCAGAGAATAACTCTTGGTTTGAGCTCACCAAAATAGCAAAAACAGACTGGCTTTCTTGAGCCCTAATTAGTCTCACCTGGTTTATAAGTATCAAGCAAAAAATGTTGAATTGATTTTTAATCACCCAGTATTGTAGCAATTACCATAAAATCATGACAGTGCAAATACAATGTAGCCTAACCAAAATGCAAAATATATACTCTCTGATTGAGATAGTTCTGAAGTTTCTATAGTACTGAACTACATTGTGGGGTAGGGGGAGGTCAATACAGCTGAGCATTTTTTTTTCAAAGTCATCAAGTCATCAATCTGTGGGTGTAGTGACAGGACGCTTTTAGTCTTGGAGATGAAAATTCTCAGATAACATTCCTTTCTTAGCCAACTTTACTGATGAAAGGTGAGCTCTTTCTAGCTGAGAATCACATACCCTGGATGAATGCTGGCTTATGAGGCTGTTCAATGTCCATCTCCTCCATTTTTCTAAATATGTATGTATGTATGTATGTATGTATGTATGTATGTATGTATGTATGTATATGCTTAACTATCCCTGCCTATAGAGCCAAGGTTCTCATACATGCGTAATCAATAGAATAAGTAACAAATCTTGATAAATTACAGACTGATGGGATTTGCTTTGGTGCTACTAAGTCACACTCATAACATGCTTGGTAAATAGTATGATGAATTAGTTTTAGATCTTAGCTTCTTTTTGCTACCTTGGGATTCTAAACACTAGACGGACCCTTGGTAATAACAAATGTCACAGAATCTAAACCTCTGAAAACTTGAGTCAAAATTAAGCCTTTGTGAGTTGATTTACCACATACTTTTGTTATGGGAGGGAAGGTTGACGGATATACTAATGCAGAGAGTCTAGGACCGAGCAGTTCCCCTTACTAATCACAACCTAGATGATGCATGTTGCTACTCTGTGGTTTTTGCTGAGACCATTTACTGGGATGATGACTGTGGCATGGGATGGGGATTCATTAAGCATCTATATAATCTCCCATGATAGAGGTTATCTTTATTTTTCAGGCATTTAGAGGGTCATTTGTATTCTTGCTGTCAATCAGGCCCTCCCATCTCCATTGCCTTTCTGCTTGTAGATGCTTCATACCGATTGGAAGCAGTTACTTAAGCTTGATATTGATGGGTTTAGGATAGCACAGCAGTTAAGAAGATTGGATGCTCTTCCAAAGGACAGAGGTTTAATTTTCAGCACTCACATGCTAATTTAAAACTTTTCACAAAAGTTTTAAATTCAGGTTACGGAGAATCTGATACCTCCTTGGAACCTCTGTAGGCACCAGGCAGTATGGTATGTGGTGCACAGATGTAAATGTAGGGAAGACATCCTCAGGCATAAAACAACAATAACAACAACAACACAAAACTTTTTACGAGTTATTCAATGTCTGTTAACTATGGAAATATACCTGCTCATTATGGAGTGTTTGTCACTATGGTATTTATAGATTTAGATGATCTTTAGTCTATCACAGTAATCTTTAGGTTCTCATTTATGGAATACCATTGAGGGCCAAGAATTGGTGGCAAGGCTGGTATCTTCAGAAACACCATTTCCTTGAACACTTGCTTCCTGCTGTAAGTCTGGCCCATTTGAAATCATTTTAAATGTTTTTGCCTTTCTAATTTGTGCCATTTAACAAAGTGTTTGTCAAATATTGATTCTCTTTCACAATGGCCCTTGCAAGCAGCTGACAGTTGTTTTGTTTCCCAACTTTGATTCATGCAGCTCCTGCTGCTGCCAAAACCCTCCTTTGTGTACCAAATCCATCACTGACCTCAGCTCAGTGCTGGGATCAGGGTTTGTTTGTGGCCGCAGCTGGGGAACTACATAGCCTCTTCTACATATTCTAAACCGAGCCACTACAGAGCTTTTCATCTGCGGTCTCAATGCCTTTTACCGGTGTTCTGATTGCAGTAACACAACAGCCTGCTGTAGAATATATAATTATGCTCATTCTTTTATACAGAAGCAAAGGAGGCGAAGGCATGTGTCCAGGCTCATGTAGTGATTCTCAGCTCTTCATCCTCAAGCCAAAGCATATGGTGCCTGTTTCTCTGTGAAATATGCAATTATGCTTTGCCCTTCGCTTCTGATCACCGTTGTCTTCCTCTTAAGATTTATATCATTTCAACTCTTGTTAATGACTTTCCTGTGTACCTGCACCAGCCGTACCTACCCGAATCCCCTCCCATCACCTCCCAAGCTTTGGATGTTTTCTTTTAACATGGCCCCTGCAATGCATTGTTTATACCATTCAACACGTTTTTTGTTATTAGATCTTGTGTACAGATTCCTAGACACATCCAAGTAGCCACAGGTGCCCACTTAGAAGCAGCAGACACATCTGAGCCCAGCACTCCAGCATCATCAGACTGGCTGGATACAGCTCTGCCTCTGCTCGATCCCTCTGGCATTCTTGTTCTTTGACTCTTGGCTTTCCCTTGGGTTCTGTAACTTTCTTTCTCTATTCTTTTCTTCCCCCCTTCCTAATTCTATAATGGTTAGGAACAGCGTTCTTTCACATAGTCTCACATACTCACCATCCCTTGACTTCTCTACGTGGAATGTTCATCTCAACCACTTACAGAAACATTTCTGGGACATCGGATCATCTTTATTACAAAAGGATGTTAATTTTCCTGTAAGTTACTACCAACCCCTGCATTTACTGTGGTAAAATACACACACATCCTTCCACCTTATCTATTTAAGACATATAGCTCAATGTGGAGGCCATCCTCATTCAAACCATCAAAGCCACATTGACATCAATTCACTATGGAAGGTACACATATTGCTGTCATATTTTAACTATTATCAATAATCCTTATGTGAACATGGACATGGAAACATTTTTTCAAGACTCCATATTTGGGTCATCAAAATGACTCAGGGGTATAGGCACCTATGGCCAAGTGTGAATACCCAAATTCTATCCCCGGAATATAGATGTTGGGAGCACAAGTGTCCTTTGATATCCACAAAGATATGTGACATGTAGACACACACATATGCATGGACTTATATGCACACACCCTCACACACACACACACGCACACACACACACACACACACACACTCAGGCACAAACAAAGGAAATAAGTAAAATGTAATAAAAATTTAAAAGATGATGTTTTCAATTTTTCATGTGAATAGAACCAGGAGAATTTCCCGACTACATGCTAAGTTTTATTTAGCCATCCAAAGAGCTGCCATTCTGTTTTTCATAGAGGGTGATTCATTTGTTTCCCACCAACAGAATACAATACTTCCAGTTTTCTTAGATCTTTACTAGCATATATCTTCTGTTCTTCACTTAGATGGTAATCTTGGAATATGTGATGGTAACTTGTCATTTTGACTTGTATTTCCCTGGTGAATAGTGCTACTGACTATCTTTTATCTGTCCTTTTAGCCATATGTATCTCTTTTTGGAGATGTCTAATGAATCCTTTTCTGTTTTCTAGCACAGCTGTTTTCTCCTTGCTTTTGTTGAGTTTTAGGTTTTCTTTATATATTGAGGCTATAATTCTATTATGGTGGGGACAATACAACTAAGTCTAGTTCTATTTATATTGAATTATTTTTTGTAGAGACATTACATTATTGTTTAATTGCTTTCTTGTTCATGATGTCCAGTTTTTAAGACACATTTGCTAAACAGACTGCATTCTCTCATTCAATGATTGGCAGCTTTGTTATTCAATACTTACCATATGAGCTTGATTTTATCTCTTGGTTCTCTTGTAGTCCACTGGTCTTTATCTGTGTTAAATATCAGTATTCAATATTATATATATTGAATACATTATAATATATATATCTGAAGCAAGTATGTGTATTCCATATTTATTTTTTCTAATAATATTTTTATAAATTAGAATAACCAGGGAGTCCATATAAATTTTTGTTGGATTTTTTATTTCTGCAAAGAACTATTATTCGGATTTTCATAGAGCTGTAATGTTCCTGAATTTCAAAGGAAGAGAATGCAAATTCTAAATAGAGACAGAAAGAAAGAGAGAGATAGAGACAGAGAAAAAAACAGAACATAAGATTTTTGTCTCTCTCAGTTTTTCTGTTGCATAATTCCAAAATTTATGGTTAAAGAAAATCAGCACCAGAATGACATAAAATTTTGAGTATCAGTTAGATGTAATTCAACTGAATATATCCTACTAGTTAGAGAAAATATAGGAAATGTTTATTGCACAGTTTTCAACTAATATGATCTTTCACATTAGAACTATATCCTATAGCAAGAATATAGAATTGAACCTCAAGATGATATTTAAATTTACCACGTATTTTTTCTATTAGCTCTGCTTTGCCTTTCTTTTCCTAATCTCCCCATACTTTTTGCTATGCCTGTTATCATAATAAAATATAAAAATTAGTCCATCACTGACTTGAAATTGGTTTTCTCTGGATCTCTGACTCTTTGTGCCACACTATATATCTATAGAAATGAATAGTGGATTATCTAGACACTATTTGTATTATTCTGGAATTTTCTTTCTTCTGCTGCTTTGTAACTCTTTCAGGGGTTTAGATGAATGAAGAGGCAGCCACTAATCTTCCAAGGCCCAACCTATGCAGCATAGCATTTCTTCATGTGTTTTCTGTCAAAATAATGAATTGATTTTGTTGTTTGTTTTTTTTCTTTTTGCTAAGCATATGAAGATAAAATTAAGACCAACTTCTACAATGAATCACCCTCTATGTGACAGAAGTGAGGAGCCAAGTCCTGAGACTAGACGTAGGTGATGTTAAAATACCTATCACATATTTGCATTAAAAGGGACTATTCTCATCTATGGTGAATGTCAGTGGCAATATAGACAGATTCTTATAAGCCATAGGTATTGCTTCTCTGCTTTTAATCTAGAAAGACTACTTGAGCTGGAACTCATGTGATAACAATGCAGCATTAAATGCTGTTGTACCAAAGTCATGAATCCCCTTCATTCTAGTCCCTGTTTATTATCTTTGGTTTATAACTAGGCCAATGACATAACCAATAGCATCAGCATTAGTAGCACATGTAACACCCTGTTAGAGCTTAGTTTGTATAACTTTTCCTCAACGGGGAATGTGTGCAAGGTAAATCAGACTTTAAATTTGAGGTCATGAACATTTAATCAAATAATGAACTCAAATAAATGTCGTTGTAAATGTTGAAAAACTGTCCTGTTATAGATCCAGCCCATAGTGATTTTGTACACTTCAGAGCACACAGAAAGAGAGACAGAGAGAGAAAGAGAGAGAAGATAAAATGAACCATTCCTTTTCTTTCCCTTCCCCAAGCACTGCATTATGTTTCTTTTAACACCTTCTCTCTATATTATCTTTCTATGAAATATTTTTTCAAAAGTATATAATATATATTGTATTACAGCTATTTCTCAAGTGAGAGGTAGCGTATTGGAACTGAAGAGGTATGAGATACATTTATTACAGACGGATTTCATTATATTTCATCATTGAGAAAGAGACTTTACACATGGCATCTAATCAATGAAGAATAGAGCTAATATCTAGATATTTCTTCTATGTAAAACTTAAGCATCTTCATATTAAATATTTTAGATTACATTTAGTGATAGCATGACATGATTAAGCAAAATGATGCTACATTGGCATACATAAGTCCAAATCTGGTGTTTAGTCTGCTGTGTACAATGGGTTATATTAGACTTGGTCACTATAATGAATTCTAAACACTCAGCAAAATGTCTAGGGTAATATAAAGTCAGAATTCATCTTGCTTGGGAGGAACATTCTTTATATTTGTAATTTTAACAAATTGTTTGGATATCCCGTTGAGACAAAAGGGAAAAGCGATATTTAATGTTGGCTCTGTAGATCTCAAAGCAAAATTTAAAGGACTTATTAGGGCAAGAACTCAATTACCTTAGAATAATGTTGGGTATAATTAATTACATTTCTTTGTTTTCAAGGGCTGCCAGTGCTTATACCTATGGGTCAGAGAGTGATAAAAGAGTGACAGGCTGCAGTTGTAGATTTAGACATAGTCCACCCATTGACTCAAAGTTCCTGTTGTTCTGTAAGTTAGAATCTACATCTACAGAGAATTTCCACTTAACTGTACTCTACTCGGAAAGTTTTAACCTAATTGCTGCAATTTACTTGGCATGTTCTTTATCTCAATTCTCCCCTTCCCCATCCTTTCTGCCTAGGTGTGTATATATAGAAGCTTTCTGTCTTCTAATCTCCCATTTGCTCTCTTACTGGGCTCAAACTAGGTAACAACCGCCTATCTGTGATCAAATGCTATGCCTCAAGCCATATATCATGACAGCACTGAACACGTCAGGCAAGGGGGAGGAAAATGTGGCTAATTTTAAAGGATGGAAGCTGTGATTTAGACACAAATAGGTTGGTAATAATCCCTCAAAGTTCCTGCCACTTAGAATAAAGGAAAGCAGACCCGAGACAAGCAGAGTGGTTATGATAGAACAAAGCTGTGATTGCAGACTTGAAGTTACAAAGAACTAAATAAACAACTCACACAGCATGCTAGCATAGAGGTTGTGCTGTGGGATGCTGACCCCTCCAGAGAGGAATGACCTTTTACTTTATAGGTAAATGTAGCTGAAACTTTTTTTTTGACTCCTGTCTTGTTCTCTCTATAATTCTCTCCGACTGAACTCAGGAGAGAGGTGCTACTCATTTTATACAGCACCCCTCCATTCTCTGCATTGACTGCCATGTCTCCAAACCCTCCAATCCAAGGTCATTTTATACAGAAGCCCTTCATTCATTTTATAGACATTTAGTTGTTCCTCACAAGTTCACTGCCCTTTAGAATCCCAGAATTGGTGTTTTCTTTCTGCATAGTGAAGAGGTTGCAAACACCAGGTCAAATGTTCAGAATATCTTTTTTGAAGGATCAAATATAGGCACTTCATGGCCAAATGAAGTCTCAATTTCATTTATGAAAGCCAAGAAGATGAAGTTGGTTTCATAATCAGAGACAAAACTTAGGGTTGGTATAGCATACATGGATGAATGAATAAAGAAATAGTAATAAGGAATCATAGTCAAGCAATGTAACACCTTACAGTTTTTTCTGTAGTCCAGATTGAAATTTTATATTAATGACAGAAATAGGATACTCATATTGGTAACTACACATGGAAGTTATTATAAAATACAATATTTATCTAACATTTTGAATTTCCCACTGTGCCTATTGTATACTATCTTCATTTGATTACAGTCTTTAAGACATGTGTATGGGGAAACAGTAGCTCAATTGTAGCTAAGTAGCTGTGCTAAAAGACTTGCTTTCTGGGTGTATGTGTATATTGCTTCTCTGTGATTTTAAGATTAATGAGATGCTGGGAATATGGCTCAATGGATAAAGTACTCGCTGCATAGTTCAGATCCCCCCAAATCAGGTAAGTGCTGGGGGGGGGGTTGTGGTAGCCTTGCTGCAATTCCAACTTTGTAAGGTGGAAACAGAGTATCCCAAGAGTCAGATTATAAAACCAGCCATATTGGTGAGTTCTGGAATTGGATGAGAGACCCTGCCTTATTCAATTAGGTGGAAGAATGATGAAAGATGATTCTTGATACTAACCTTGAGCCTTCATCTGCCTCTACAACTATGTCAATGCACACCCATACATGGTGATCTATACATATGCAAACATTCACACACACACACACACACACATACACACACACACACACACACACGTAACATTAACAAAACATGAGCTAGTAGACAATACACTCCAACTCCATTCTGTTGGTCTCAATGGTAAAATCCTGAAAAAAAATTTGAGGTTAATTTATGGTCATAAAACCAGAAGTGATGCCAACTTTTGTCTTTATATTCAAATATATTATTTTTGTATCCCCATGCTTAAGATCACAGTGTGCTACTTAGTGAATTTTTGTGGTATTAATGGACAGTAGAGGGTCAAATCAACATGTGTATACCTATTTCTTCACAGAGTTGGCTACTCCTTTTCTCTTAGAGGTCATTTAATTAATTAGTCTATAACTTCTACTTTCCCCCCCAATATAGTAAGAATTTAGAGTGCTGAGTTTCTTCAATCAATAATTTTGGTAGCACATTTGGAAAATAAGAGAACATATATCAGAAGTCTGTTTATTGAGAGCCACATCTTGAGCTAATAGAAGCACTTGAGAACAATTTGGAATTACTTTCATTGTTCTCAGTGCACTAATCACCACCTGGATTTCCAATAAGGTATGACAGGTCCCATATGCTACACAGCAAGATTATCTAAATTTAACATATGATTGTGAAATGGCCTCTTGAGTAAAGCATCACAGCAGAGGACAGGTATTGTGGATTAAGATGAGTGAGTACATATTCCTGTGTATAGGGGCAGTTAGGGTATTAACAAAGGCGGAGGTGAATGATACATAGAGACATTTACTGTGGACAGTAAAGTCTAAGAAATAAACTTTGTGGTACACGTAACAGGAGCAGAAGACTACAATGACCAAGTCTTAAAGAACCAAGCAGGAGCTGCAACTTCCCATGGTCATTCCGTCTTAGTCCTTAGAACAGCATGTGTGAATGTAAAGCAGGTTTTCATAGTTTGTAGCACAGGTAGATGCAAGTTACTCAAGATCCCATAAGAGAAAATACCTCACTACTCTTATCCCTCTCTTCCTCAATATGTTTGAATAGGACTTTTAGCTGGTCTTCATCAATCTCTGTTTCGAGACAGTTGACAGAATAATACAGAGGCTCTAAAACCACTATCTGAACACCAGTAGACTTTTGATTTTCACACATAACTCCAGAAACACCAGGATCAAAAGGTCTGCTGTATGGCTGCCTTTTTGGCTAACAGCTAAAACTTAGTAATTAATTAATTAAGTGAATAAGTCATGTGATAGTCTCCTCATTTCCAACAGCTGGAGCCTGAAATGATGAACCATTTCAAGGCTAGAGCATCCTTGAAGAATATTGAAGAGTAAGCCTCCAATCCCCAGAAGGCTCTTGGGAACTTGCTATGTCCCTGATTTATTTATCAACCACCTCCCCAGTCTCTGTTTTACTTTCAAGTTTTACTTTTGGATGATTTTTTTCTTTCTATCTTTGTTTATGCTAGACCACGTTTAATCTCTTGCCCTATACACCATGTAAATAAGAATATATATATATATGTATATATATATACATATATATATATATCTCCTGGGTATACATGTGTATGTATACACACACACACACACACACATATGTATATATACACACACACATATATATGTATATATCATATATAAATCACATACATATACACATACACATATACATATATACATATCCTGGGTGTACTGTGACAAAGTATCTCAGCCTACTTGAGCTGTTAGAGTAGCAGGCTTTGCTATATCCTCTTCTAACATTTTTGTTAAAACAATAACAGCAAACTGAAGGGAAGAATGTTAAAGTAAATTTTAAACTATGAATAATGGACAATAATTTTATTTTGTGAAAAATATCCACTGGTGTCATACGGATAAAATAGTGAAATGAGCCACAATTAGTTGATCAGATTAATTATCAGTTTTACTCAATGAAATATTGTGTAAAATGTGGCTTAAATTCAAACTCCACTAAGAAGTAGCTTGCTGGTGGAAATTTTGAAATTGTCTCCTGATCCTTTCCAGGTCAGATTTTCTTTTTCTATTCTGTCTCTTTATGGCCGACACATAGTTTTCATGTCATTTTAAATTCTATTCTTATACACAGTTAGAAGAAACAGTTGCCAGTATGAAATAAATAATATTCAAACTGAAGTAAAATCAAACTAAATTGAGTTATTCTGTGTAAATTTATATTGAAGAATAGGTAAAGACAGATACACAGAATTATATAAGAAAATTTTCAGCTAATATAAAGATTTAACATAATGTAAGATTTTGAGGAAAATCACGTGTCTTTGAAGTACATTCTAAAATCAAACAGCACCAACAAAAAGACTCATTTGTAGTCAATAAATGTAGGGGAGATTCCAATTATATTTGATGATTACAAAATTACCAGTTGACAAAAATTTATAGTACTGTTTTGAATTTTCTTGTGACCTTAGAGAACTAAAAAATAAAACAAAGGCTGGAATGTGATACAGATGACAGAGTTAAAATCCATAGGGCAGAAGGTAAGTGCAGCTGCTGTGACAGTGTGCTCAAAGGACAGAGCTGTTCTGTTAAAGGAAAGTGTGGGCAATTTCACTAAATGACACTACTTGCAATTCTTAAGCTATATAACATAAATACAAAAGGCCAAGGGTCAACAACATGAAAAAGCAACCAAGTCAATGTTGCTAACTATTCAATGCACCAAACAGAAGTAGAAATGAAAAAGATGTATGGGATACCAAAACAACCAACCAACCAAACAACCAACCAACCAACCAACTAAACAAACAAACCCATGTACCATAAACATTTAATTCTGTATTGTACTGTCATCCAAAATACATGATACAAAACCTATTCGGTATGTTTGGAAGTAGATACAGGGACATGTCTGTAAAGGACTTTCAGTATTCTCCTTGTGTGAAAGGGATCAGCAAGACATAATATTGATTCATAAAGTAGATCAAGTCAGAAAACACTGATTACTCTCACTGAACTGCATGTATGCTTATTTTTTTAATGTTAAAAGATTATTGTTCAATCTATGTGTCTATGTGTGTGCCTGCGTGAATCTCGCTCTGGTTGTGCCAGGTACATGTTGAATGTGTACCAGCATGTGTCTATACATGCATGTGACATGTGTGTGGTACATACTGTACCTGCACCAGTTTATGTGTATGTGTGCCATGTGAATGCAGGTGCCCTTAGATACCTGAGCAGTTTTGATCTGTAGTTAATACAATTGTAACCCACTTGACATGGGTGCTGGAAACCCAACCCAGCTCCCTTGTAAGAGTGGTACACTTCTTAAACACTAAGCCTTTTATCCAGCCCCTGTGTGTAGTTTTAGTTGAATAAAAATTTCCGCTTAGGGCATTATTTCATTTTTATTTGAGAGATGATGAAAAATGGCACCATTATAGATAATGTACAAATAATACCTTAGGTGGAGACAGGATGATCACTGTGAATTGGATACATTCTTTGTCTATATAATGATCCCCAGGCCAGCTGGATCTACATAGTGAGACTGTCTTAGAAAACAAAAAAATGAACAGCAAATTAAATGAAACCACACAACCATGTGTGTTGTGAAGGTGCTATTATGTCTTGGATGGAACATGCCTCCCAGAGGCTCTGGTGGGCACTTTTGTAGGTTATGAGACTCAGCTTATTCACAAAGTATTGCTGAATTGTTTCCTAGGATTGGAGTGGCTAATGGGAATATGTTATCTATTCAGGTCTTGCATCTTAGGAGATAATCTCTTGTAGGGCAAACATAAAAGTCTATAGCCTCGTCTGGTCTTCTTATCTGGAATGTCTCTCTGTTCTGATCTACTTTGTTGTGAGAAGCTCCTGATGTCACCTGTCACCACAACCACCATGCTTTTCCTTGAAAACCATGAGCCCTAGGGAATCTTTTCTTTCATAAATTGCTTACTTCAGGTACTCAGAGAAAAGAAACCCTCACTACCATCCATATAGTATTTAGCCATGGTATCAGGAAATGCTGAATCCAAGCATCTGATGCTATTACTTTCCATCAAATACTAATGACATTTACTAAGGATTTTTCATTTCTATATATTGAGCTTCATTTCCATGTGGTTCTGATATTGTTTTATTTGGGAGAAACTAATAATGTTAATTGGGGAAGGATGATAATAGTGACTATTCTTACTATTATCCCATTTGTTACCATATCTCTCTTGTTTTACAATTTATTTGTATTTTATGTGTATGAGATCCATTTTTCCTGCATGTGTGTCTGTGTACTACATATGCCTAGCACGCACCAAGGTCAAAAGAGGATTCCGTGTACCAAGAGCTACTGAGGCTTGTGAGCTGCCATAAGGAAGGGAGCTTTGGCTGTGTGATTTATAGATGGATTGGTTCTAGCGTTTATACTGAGAAGAGTTACATTATAGGGTTTGAGAAATGATGCTTTACTATATCAATTAGACTAGGATCACATTCACAATTTGCGTTGTCCAGTGTCCTCTGTAGTAGTATTTGCTTTCAATTTTCTTCATCACATTGTCTTCTTGGCTCTCGTCCTGACTTGCAGTCAGCCATCTGCTGAGCTTCCTTCATCCTGAGCCCTCCTCTTGGAGCCTACAAGCATCACAGACATTGGTCTTTTCAGTGTCATTTCACACTGACTTTCCTTCTCTATTCCCTGGACCACTTTCTGTATTCCCTTTTGCTTCTTACTTTTAATACCTCTTGTTTCTGATTTACGTGTATTCATTGTAATGGATTTTGGTGTGATATTTCAACCTACGCCTTGTGTGCACTAATTAAACTCACGCTTTCTCTATCCCCATTCCTCCATCCCTCTAGGAATTACTATTATAGGTTAAAGGTTGCAGGAGCAGAGACAGAAAGCTAGAGAAAGACAGAAAGACAGGAAGACAGAGAAGAGAGAAACATGTACTTATCTTTCTGTAACTGCCTTATTATTTTTATCATTATCTTATTCTTCACCACCACCACCACCACCACCACCACCACCACCATCACCACAACCACCATTATTTTACCTGATACGCCCCACTCCCAAGCATTTTGAGGCATAAGCCAGGCTTTCATTTGTCTTGCCTTTCCGGTTGAAAAAAAAAATCTTTCATTGTGTGTATTTACCATGTTTTCCATTCATCTGCAGAGTACTGACTCGCTTTGTTAAGCTCTCTCCTAACCAGTTTCACGTAAGATAAGTACACGAGAGAAATCCCTTGAGTCTTTACATATCTGGAACTATTTTTAGCTTACCGTGGCACTTGACTGCTGATTGGATAGAATATGGAATTCCTGAGAATAATTTGCCGGAGGAAGTCTGCTGCAGTGCTGTGTTGTTTCCTGGGTTTTGGAGTGGCTGGTGAATATGTTATGTGCTTACTGCTGCTTTGCAGATTCTTTCTCAGCTGCAGCCATTTTCGGGGTCTTTATGATGTCATAAGATATTTTTAGAGACAGACTTTCCTTTGATGGGTTGAACCAGATTTTTTTTCCACATGGGTCACAGAAAGACATATGGTATTATATCTTGTTTGATACTTTCCCTGGGCACTTTTCTCCAGTCTTATGAAGGAGTTGTTCTCCTGGCTGCTCGTCTGCTTTAAGTCATTCTCTTTGTCCTTCTTGTCCGTCTGTAGACTTTTTGTTTGTTTCTTTCATATTATAGATTATCACTTCAATATTGTCTTATGAAAAATTTTTGAGTTTTTTTCCATTGTTCTCTGATAGTTCTAAATAGCCTATAGATTTTTAACGATGGAATGACCTAATGATCAAAATGATCCAAATACACAAACTGGAAGTTTTTAATTCCTTTATCTTCCATTTCTAGATTCATCATTTTTTCTATAAGACTTTTTGTTGTTTATTAACATTTTAAGAGTTTTCCATTGTTCCCTGATATGTTTTCATAGACTATTAATTCTAAATATGAATAAGCTAATGGTGAAGATTCGTCATTTTCCCCTGGAAGCTTTTATGGTTTGTTTTGGTCTTTTTTGGCTTTCAGGAGTGCCTCAGAGCAGATTTGTTCACATTTGAGCTTGGCAAAATGCACGGCTGTCTAAGTCCCATATGAGTTTGCACTGTGATCTGCATGGCATGGATTAAACACACTACAACTTGTGAGAGCAAAGCCTTGACGCTAAGCACCATAACCAGATCCGTCAATTCAATTTGATCATTCTCATTCTGGGTCTGTGTGACACTCTTGTAATCAAAGATCCTCTCTTTAGCCACATACATCCACCCGAATTTCAGGTTGCCACTGTTTTGGCAATTCTTGCATGCCAATCACTATTTAACATTCTATTATTGATTGAAATCTCTCACTATTAAAAGCCATTTCCTGATGGCTGTTGTGTGTATGACTCTATTCTTTTCATTATGCAAATGAATATGGACATACAGGTTTCCTGAAAGGCTCTCGCAAAGAAGACAACAGTACAAACTCTGAGAACTGTTGGTGGAAAGTTACTTAAAACCCCTTTCCTTAAAATAGAAAACCAACAAATACAAACAGATTAAAATTTGGACCTATCTTTTCAAATCTGGCTGATTTTTGCTTTGTCATTGTTATTTTATTAAAATTAATTTAGTTTTATCTTTGTGCGTATGAGTGTTTTTTTCTGCATACATATATTAGTACCATAGGTGTGCCTGGTTCTTGCAGAGGTCATAAGAGGACTCTGGATTCCCTGGAACTAGAATGACAGAAACCTGTATCCTCCACAAGAGCGGTAAGTGCTTTAAAAGAGGAAGCCATCTCTCCAGCCCTCAGCATTATCATTTTAGGATTGGTTATGTTGCTCAAAAATTCACACGTGCACTGATAATTCACTTTTGATTAATGAATGGTGTCTTGTGAGTATATAGTGATCTGTTCACCTGTTGGAGGACATTTACATAGCTTCAGGTTGGATAATGTGGACATAAACGGTAATCTAGACCAGCTCATTCATTTGGTAAAGCCATGAACCAACAGAAGTATAGTCCTTATTTGTCTATATAAGGAAACATATACAATATTCATTCTCTAAGCGTTGGAGAGATAGGCAAAGGGTCAAATATGACTTCCCAGAACCACCTTAACTCCAGCTTCAGCATATCTGAATCATTCTTTAGACTCTGTAGGCATCTGTTCTCTCATGTGCTTATTCACAGGTAAGCACACATGATGTAATAAAAAAATAACTCTTAATCATTTTATTTGCTTACATTTCAAGTGATATCCTCCTTCCGGGTCTCCCCTCCACGAACCCCTGTCCTATCCCCCTCCCCTTTGCCTCGAAGAGGGTACTTCCCCATCCACCTAACCCACTCTCATCTCACCCCTCTAGCAACCCCCTTCTCTGGGGGATCAAGCCTCCACAGGACCAGGAGCCTCCTCTCCCACTGACGCCAGATGAGGCAATCCTCTGTCACATATGTAGTGGGAGCCATGGACCGGCCTATACATATTCTTTGGTTAGTGGTTTAGTCCCTGGGTGCTCTGAGGGGTCCAGTTATTTGATATTGTGGTTCTTCCTATGGAGTTGCAATCTCCTTCAGATCCTTCAGCCTTTCCCCTAATTCCTCCACTGAGGTCCCTGGGCTCAGTCCAATGGATGACTGTGAGTATCTATATCTGTCTTAGTTAGGTACTGGCAGAGCCTCTCAGAAGACAGCACACCAAGCTCCTGTCTGCAAGCACAGTCTTGGTATCAGGAATAGTGTCAGGATTTTGTGTCTGTGAATGGAAAGGATCACATGGTGGGATGGTTTCCAGATGGTTTTTCCTTCAGCCTCTGCTCCATTTTTGTCCCTGCAATTCCTTTAGGAAGGGACAATTTTGGATTAAAAAATTTGAGAAGGGAGGGTGGCCCCATCCCTACACTAGGGGACATGTCTATCTACTGGGGGTGGTCTCTTCAGGTTCTATCTCCCTGCTGTTTTATATTTTGGCTAATGTCATCCCCATAGGGTCCTGGGAGCCTTCACATCCCTGGCATCTGGAACTTTCTAGTAGTTCCCCAAGTTCCCCACACCCCCACTCCTTATTTCTATTCTTTCTCCTGGAGCTTTAAACTTCTCTCCTGTCTCTTCCCATACTTGCTCCTACCTCCCTCCTTTTAATCTTCCCAATCCTTCTCCCATCCAGATCCCTCCTTCCCTCTGCCTCCCATGATTATGTTCCCCATTTTAAGTGGGTTTCAAGCATCCACAATTTGGCTTTCCTTCTTGTTAAGCTTCATATGGTCAGTGAGTTGTAAGGTGGGCATTCTGAGGTTTTAGGCTAACATCCACTTATCAGTGAGTATATACCATGCATGTCCTTTTGGGTCTGGGTTACCTCACTCAGGATGGTATTTTCTAGTTCCATCTGTTTGCCTACAAAGTTCGTGAAGTCATTGTTTTTAATAGGTGAGTAGTATTCCATTGTGTAAATGTAGCACATTTTCTGCATCCATTCTTCCATTAAGGGACATCTGGGTTATTTCCAGCTTCTGCCTATTATAAATAAGGTTGCTTAAACATAGTGGAGCCTGTGTCTTTGTTATATATTGGAGCATCTTTTGGATATATTTCCAGGAGTGCATAGCTGGGTCTTCAGATAGAGCTATTTCCAATTTTCTGAGGAACCACCAGACTGATTTCCAATGTGGTTGTACCAGCTTGCAATCCCACCAGCAATGGAGAAGTGCTCATCCTTGCCAGCACCTGCTGTTGCCTGAGTTTTGATCTTAGCCTTTTTGATTGGTGTAAGGTGAAATTGCAGTGTCGTTTTGATTTGCATTTCCCTGATGACTACGGATGTTGAACTTTTCTTTAGGTGCTTCTCAGCCACTCAAGATTCCTCAGTTGAGAATTTTTAAATTGGGTTATTTGTTTTTGAGTTCTTTGTAGTTTTTGGATATTAGCCCTCTATATAGGGGTTGTAAAGATATTTTCCCAATTTGTAGGTTGCATTTTTGTGATTTGTCGTAAAGAAGCTTTTCAGTTTCCTGAGGTCCCGTTTGTCAATTGTTGATCTTAGAGCCGGAGCCATTGGTATTCTGTTCAGAAAAATTTCCCCTGTGCTGATGTGTTCAAGGCTCTTTCCCATTTTCCTTCCTATTAGATTGAATGTATCTGGTTTTATGTGGAGATCCTTGATCCACTTGGACTTGAGCTTTATATAAGGAGATAAGAAGGAATCAATTTGCATTCATCTACATGCTGACTGCCACTTGAACCAGCACCATTTGTTTAAAACGCTGTCTTTTTTCCACTGGATGGTTTTAGCTTCTTTGTCAAAGATCAAGTCACCATAGGTATATGGGTTCATTTCTGGATCTTCAATTGTATTCCACTGACCTACGTGTCTGTCTCTGTAGTAGAACATTTCCCCTGCTACATTTTATAATAAACTTGGTAATTTGGGAGGAGTTAATGTGGGAGGAGTAAGGAGAGGAAGAGAAGAAGGAAGAGGAGGAGCTAGAAGGAGGAGGATAATAATTAAGCTTTAGAGTCTCATTTCTACTGGGTACCACGTGGATGGCAGGTATTGTCTGGGGTTCAACCAAGTTTTGAGGAGACAGCATGGTGGATTGGCAGAGCTAGCTGCCATGATGGTGTCTCATGGGTGCCAGGGCCGGTGCTTCTGGCTGGTTTGAGCTGAGCAGTGGCAAGAGCACGATGCTGCTCTTGGCCTTAGGCCTTGCCTAGTCAGGAACATGGCGACTGCTTAAGAACTAGCCAGTTTACAGGTATTGCCATTTTATTTATTACCCTCAACAAGTCTCTGTACCAATACCATGTGGTTTTTATCACTATTACTCTGTATTACAGCTTGAGATTGTGGATGGTGATTCCCCCAGAAGTTCTTTTATTGTTTTCTTTTTTGTTGTTGTTTGGTTTTTTTGTTGTTTTGTTTTGATTTTTTTGAAATTAAATTTTATTGGATATTTTATTTACATTTCAGATGTTATCCCCTTTTCCCATTTCTCCCCACCCAGAAACACCCTATCCCTTCCCCCCTCCTCCTGCTTCTATGAGGATGTGCCCCCACCCACCCATTCTGACCTCCCAGCTCTGAGCATCCAGCCTTCACAGGACCAAGGCTCTTCTCTCCCACCTATGCCCCACAAGGCCATCCTCCCCTACATATACAGCTAGAACCATGGGTTCCTCCCTATGTGCTCCCAGGCTGGTGGTTTAGACCCTGGTAGCTCTTATTGCTCTCCCCATGGAGCCGCAAACCTCTTCAGTTCCTTCAGTCTTCTTTCTAACTCCTTCATTGGGAACCCCACGATCAATTCAATGGTTAGCTGTGAGCATCTGCCTCTGTATATGTCAGGCTCTGACAGACCTCTAAGAAGACAGCTATATCCGGCTCCTGTCAGCATGTACTTCCTGGCATTCACATCAGTGTCTGCCTTTGGTGACTGCACATGGGATGGATACCCTGGTGGAACAGTCTCCTGACTACCCCTCCTTCAGTTTCTGTCACACACTTTGTCTCCATATTTGCTCCCATGTGTATTTTGTTACTCCTTCTCAGAAAGTCTAAAGCGCCCCCACTTGGTCTTCCTTCTTCATGAGCTTCATGTGGTCTGTGAGTTGTATCTTGGGTATTGGGAGCTTTTGGGCTAATATCCACTTATCAGTGAGTGCATACCATGTGTGTTCTTTTGTGATTGGGTAACCTCACTCAGGATATTTTCTAGTTCCATCCATTTGCCTAAGTGTTTTCGCTATCCTGAGTGTTTTGTTAATCCAGATGAAGTTAAGAATTGCTCTGTGTATCTCTGTGAAGAATTGAATTGGGATTTTGATGGGGGATTGCATTGAATCTCTAGATTGCTTTTGGTAAGATGATTATTTTTACTATGTTAATCCTACCAACCCATGAGCATAGGAGATCTTTCCATTGCTGATACCTAGAACATAGAAAGTCCCAACAAGGAAAGAGAATTTCAGACCAAATTCCCTTATAAATATCGGTGCAAAAATATTCAATAAAATTCTTGCAAACCAAATCCAAGAACATATCAAAATGATCATTCACCATGATCAAGGAGGCTTTATCCCAGTGATGCAAGGATGGTTTAATATATGGGAATCAATCAACACAATCCACTAAGTAAATAAACTCAAAGAAAAAAACCACATGATCATCTCATTAGATGCTGAAAAAGCCTTTGACAAAATACAACACTCCTTCAAGTTAAAAGTCTTGGAAAGATCAGGAATTCAAAGCACATACCTAAGCATAATAAAAACAATATACAGCAACCAACAGCCAACATCAAATTAAATGGAGAGAAATTTGAAGCAATTCCACTAACATCAGGGGCAAGACAAGTCTGCCCACTCTCTTCCTATTTACTCAATATAGCACTCAAAGTTCTAGCTAGAGCAATTAAACAACAAAAAGAGGTCAAAGGAATACAAATTGGAAAGGAAGAAGTCAAGGTATCATTATTTGCAAATATGATAATTTACCTAAGTGGCTCCCAAAATTCTACCAGAGAACTCCTACAACTGATAACTTCAGCAAAGTGGCTGGATATAAAATTAACTCAAACAAATCAGTAGCCTTCCTCTACACAAAGGATAAACAGGCTGAGAAAGAAATTGGGGAAACAAGGAAACAACACCCTTCACAACAGTCAAAAATAACCTGGTGTAATTCTCCCAAGCAAGTAAATGATCTTTATGACAAGAACTTCAAATCTCTGAAGTAAGAATTCCTGTAACTTACTACACTCAGGGTTTGGGATTTTGTTGTGGCAGCTCAATCAGAAAACTCTAAGTCCTAAAAAAGGAAAAATCACAAAAGAAGTACATTGTCTTTATTCTGAAAATTATAAGCCCCACAGAAAAATCATTGGGACAATTTAAGAATATTATTTGAAATATTCTATATTACAAAGAAATTGATTGTTCATACAAAGTCTAAAAATACAGTGTAATTTAAATCAAGACTGATTCATACTGTCTTACCAAAGAACAAGGTCTATGAATGATGAAGACCCATCAAAGAAGGTACCAGGACTTGCTTCAGGGTTTCAGTACTTATTATCTGGCTTTGATGGCTACTTGTGGGTAGTTCCTGGTCAGCTAGAGAAACAAAACAAAATGAAGCAGAGTGTGGAAACAGTTCTTGGTAGGCTGATGAAGACTTGCTATCTGACTACAGAACTGTTATTAGGTGCCAAGAGCTGACTGTTTCCAAAGTTTTTATGATGATATCACTAAGGCGATGGTGGTTGAAGGGGATCTTTGATGAGTGTGAAGGCCATAGGCTTCCCTGAACTTAGAGGATAACATTTACCCTCCTGTTTTTAAAAAGGGCTTGGGAACTTCAGCGCTTTGAGACTCTGCCAGCAAGAGTGCCACTGCCACCTTCTCAAACTTGGGCAAGAAACATGAGCCAAAATAATCTTCTTCCCCTTATAAGCTGCCCACTCTACAATAATATGTATGGACAACAGAAAATGGATTAAGGAGAATCTCTATCAGTGTTTTTTCTTCACTCAACAAACAGTCATTGTGAATCTGTATTAGAACAGAATACATTTGCACATTGATTAAAATCTGGTGGCATACTTCTTAATATAATGCTACCCTAAAATCTGTTTTTATGTGGATATCTTTTATCTCCTATACTTTCGTGATATTCTTCAGAATGGGTCTTTGTCAGCACGAGCTTATCCCTTCTGGTCTCTTGCCATCTGAGGACACAAGAATCTCATTCTCACCAGACACCAAAGCCAAATCTTGATCTGAAATGTTCCTGATGCCAAAACTAAGAAATAAATAGCTTTTCTTTATATATTAGCATTATTGTCTTAAAGAAGAAAGAATTTAAGAAAAGTTGTATGAAACTACTACTGAGAAGATGAGGTATTGTGATCTGATAGAAAACTGACATGCACTTAATAGCATATAGGAGTAAATGTCTTGGCCACCCTAAATGGGAAAAGTAAAAATTTGTCTTTTCATAGGAAGATATGGCTGTTTTCTTTCTTTCTTTTTTTTTTTTAATTTAAGGTTGATCACATGACCTGAATCATAATTTTGACATTCAAACTATTAAAGAAATGTAATTCAAGCCAATATTGAAAAATTTTAAAGGTTTTAGCTCCTGAAAAGAAGTAGAAAACAAAATTGTTACAGAGCAGAAAACATTATTTATAGAAAATCAATTAAACCGTTCTCTTGGAGAACATGAAGCTTATGAATTCAGCCATGCTGGATCCAAATGCCCGTGTCAGTCCCTGCAGCACTGTGGTTATAACCACACGTCACTGCTTCCGCTTCAATGGAGCTTGTGAGGATCTGGACTCAGGTCCTCCTGCTCTTCAGATCTGCACTCAGGTCCTCCTGCTCGTCGGATCTGCACTCAGGTCCTCCTGCTCGTCGGATCTGCACTCAGGTCCTCCTGCTCGTCGGATCTGCACTCAGGTCCTCATGCTCGTCGGATCTGCACTCAGGTCCTCATGCTTGTCCGGAGGATCTTTATTGACTTAGTCATCATCTCCTTAGACCAGCTATACAGCTTTTATTAAGCTCAAAGAATATAAAGAATAAATTTAAAAAAACATAGAGATTGAAAGAATTATAGAAAGGAAACTTTATAAAAGTCAAAGGAGGAGGCAAACCTAAAACAAAATTTAAAACATATAAATCAATAGAATTATTGAAAGGAAATGTTAAACAAACATCAGGATAACACACACATCATTAAGAGTTGGAAGGAGGTGACTGAAGGGGAACATGGGATTGTTAATATTTATTGAGTTGGAGGTTGGAGTCATTATTTTAACTATATTGTTGCTATTTAATGTTGATCATATTGTTTATGTATAATACTGTATAATATTTCTGATATGCTCCTTATGTATAGTTTCAAAATATATGAAATATTACATCTAAATCATGTTTACTTTTTATTAGCGAAATTGCAGAGCCTCTATGACTTGAATATGAAAGATAAATAATCTTAGGTAATTGCCTTTACATCTCTGCCCTCTCTTTTCCTTCTGAGATCCCTAATTTTTATTATATTAGCTTTACTACATCAAGAAATATAATGCCATTTTTCTGTGTGATTCAGTAAAGTTTATAGACTTGTCTCTAAAGAGTGACTCTGAGAATTTACTTCAGCAAAACCACTTATAATTTTATAATTATAAGGATGTTATATGCAGCCTAGCATTAGAATATGATTTAAATAATAAATCACTATATACAGTCTCTTGTCTGGAAATTAATGTTGAAATGTTCTGATCTTAAAAATTATTTTGGAGTTTATTTTTAATTCATTTATAATTTTCAAGCTAAATTTACCTCAAGAATCCTGAGAATATTAATAGCTGTGTCTCATTCTTAGAAATTCTAATTTTTTCGTCAAATTTAATCAGTTTGGCTATAGGGATTTAAAACCTACTAACTTACCAAAATCTGGTCTCTGTCATGACTCATGTTCTCCCATTCTTACATTCCATATGCCTCTTTCTTAAATTTATACTGAGTTTTCTGAAAGTAAAATTTTATTTTCATGCTTGTAAGCTTCTAATCAGTGCCTGTTTGTAAGAGCCTTATTTAATTATTATAGTGTTAGTACTATTACGTTTGTCTGACAACTTACCTACATAAAATTTTCTGAAGTGTAAAGATGCTTTATATATATATATATATATATATATATAAATATATATATAAAATTTTTATTTATATAATTATCCAGGGATAAGTCTGATGTCAGTTTGGTCTTACATATAAATCCATTTCAACATTTTGGCGTTCTAAAATTTTAATGGTATGTGATTATTCCATTTTCATTAGCATTATCCTCTCTCAATTTGCATGCCATTATAGCCTTTATTAGCTCTAGAAATTATTTTTTGAGTTTCTGAGTAATCTCTTAGGCAGTTTAATAAAACTTTTATTAGTTACATCAGAAAGTAAATAAAATTCAATGGGAGCAAGTTTAAATGAATTTAAATTAAAGAAATAAAAATAATTCAAGTTCTGTCATATTCCATAAACACTAATTCTATCATATACAATATAATCATAACAAGACATTTGCATTTTGTGATTTATTTATGATTTCTTAACTGTGCTTGTAGTTTTACAATGAAAATACATATTGACACTCATAGGCTTTTAATAATTTGAAGTAATAAGAAACTCTTTCTTTCATCATTCCTTACTTTTTTGTTTGTCTTAAGTTCTTCTGAGCTTTTACATTGTGACTTGGACTCGTTGTAATTTTCAACCTTACTTACCTTTACAGCATAAGCATATGATGGGCTTAAAGCTTCGTGTTAAACATAAATGTGCTTCTCCATATGTATGTATACTCATGTTACACACATATAAGTATGTATTTTGTAACATACTATATTTAATATGTATAACATGTTACACATGTTTTATATGTATAACATTATATATATGTATGTGTATGTGTATGTATATGTATATATACACACACATAGTGTCAAATGTAGAAACAATTTTAAAAGTTCCCTTTAAAATATCATCGAGCCAGTTCCTTTATTCCACCTACTCTCCATTCTTTCTATTTTATGAGGAGAACAAGGTATGCATCCTGGTCCACATCTAACAGCTTAATTGGGATTACAGAATAGGTAAATTCCTTTTGTGATTTATAGAATGCCCAGATGCCCATCATGTGTAATTTTTTTATGAATGTTAGCAATATAGTATTTAATTCTATACATTGTATATATAAGAGCAGTAGTACTTAGCTTCTGATACATTTCTACAGCACTTCTTTTTGTGTGTGTGTGTTTTACATCAGCATTTACTGAACTGAAGCTTAGGTTACATGATGTTCATAATGTTTGGGTAAATAGCTGTCAGATATGGTGTTTCACATTATTAGTTAGTAACATTTTTGTAGCAGCAACATGATTGGACACAGTGAATGATATCATCAAGAAATCATGACTTTTGGTTTTCTTGTTTTCCAGAATGCTGAGGAAGAGTATCAACTGTGGTTCTCTTCTAACCAGGAAAAAGCACCATAGCATTCCTGGGTAATCATCAGAGCAGTCTACAGAGGCATTGACTGAGTTAAAAAAACTTGTAACCTTAAATTACTAAAGTATTCATTGTTTTTTTAAAGTATAAGTATCCATAAAAGTAAACATCATACTCAGTTTTTTCATACAGTAAAATAATACTTACAATACTTAGTGAGTCTTGCTCCTAGTCCAAATATATGGTAAAATCTTTTAAAATTTATATTCATTTGAGAATTTCATACATGAGTAGTGCATGTACATCATTTCCACCCCTCCATCCGGGCCCTTCATCTCTTTGCATGTCCTCCTCACTCCCCGTTTCATGATATTTTAAAATTAATCGTGTGTGTGTGTGTGTGTGTGTGTGTGTGTGTGTGTG
>NW_021604631.1:3327846-3329396 GCF_004785775.1 Grammomys surdaster
TGTGTGTGTGTGTGTGTGTGTGTGTGTGTGTGTGTGTGTAAGATAGAAAGAGTATTTAGTGTTGCTCATATGGGTGAGTGTTTTTAGGGATGAGCAATTGAAACAGAATCACCTACTAATTGGTTGATTGCTGGGGAAGACTGAGTCTCTCTGAGCAGCCATTGCCTGTCTTTAGCTCTTCATCTAAACATCGGGTCTTGTGATGTTTACTCCATCCACACTTGCAGTTTAACTGGTGTGGCCACTTTTTAATTCTTTATTGGGTAATTCCATTGCTCTGATTTTATTTTATTTTATTTTTTTATAATTTATTTTTTCTCAAATCGTAATTCATTCACACAGGGGTTATAAACACAGAAAGGCAGGATGTGGGGAAGGGAATGACACTGGAGAGTGGGTGATCAGGAGGAATACAGATATCTTCAGAACCGGGTATTGGCTGGGTGAAGGTTCAGGGGACAAGTCACTATGACTCTGCCTATGCCTCGCTTGTCCTTATCTAAGTTGGTATTGTCTGCCAAGGCTACCTATTTACCAGGTCTATGACTACTCAGGCTTATGAATTTCCACAAAAGCTGCTTGTTTACATTAGCTTATAGCCATCTGTTTTGATGTTTTTCCACTGAGACCCAAGACTTGGTGTTAGTATACATGTATGACAGGCCTATTGCTGATTTTAGGCCTATGGCTGATTTTAGGCCTTCAGTGGGTAAGCAGGGCTGCCCCTGACATCTCCTCCCTTCTCTAAGTATAGAAGGGCTGTGGCAATTCTAAACTTGCGAAGGCAGGGATAGAGGCCTGACCTCCAGTATTTGAAGGGGACCTTGTAATGGCTCCAGTCCCCCTGTCATTGTCCAGTGAGGCATGAGGGCCATACCCATCCCAATGTCTTCTTCCTGGAGAGGGGATATTTTGACATCAACCCCTATGCAGTCAGGCTTGTCCCTCAGGGAACCCAGATAGATATTTTTATCTTTTATTTATATTCCCTTGCAGTGCTTAGCCTCGCAGCCTAAGCAAGAATTCAGATCGCCTGACAGAGGGGGTTCTGGGTGGCCCCTCTCTGCTTGGTCTAGTGGCAGAAGTCCCCCCTTTTAGGTTGGGTGGAGATGGGTTTTGGAAACACCCTGTATAAAGTAACAACCTCATCTTGAGTCTCGTGGTCCTCCATAGCTAACTAATGATAATGTATCTGAGTAGGTTTTGCTACCAAATTATTTATCTGTTGTATCACAGAGTTAGTCCGCCTATTTGAGAGCCAGGGACCAGCAGAAAAAAGCAAAAAGAACCCAAATAATGGTCCCAAGATGGGAGAAAATAGGGTTGACAACCTTGGAGAGGCTGAAAACCAATTCTTGTACCAGCCTTCATCTGTCTCTTTCTCTCTCTGATTTTTCTTAGGGCCTTCACTACCTGTTTCATGCTCTCTTTAACCCTCCTTGTCTTGTCTATGTAAAGGCAACCTTCTTCTTTAAGAGCTGTACACAGTCCAGAGCTGTACACGCCTTTTCTATTGTACTAGAGTAAATCAAGTCCAATAAGGATTTTTG
>NW_021604631.1:3329796-3352079 GCF_004785775.1 Grammomys surdaster
TGTGTGTGTGTGTGTGTGTGTGTGTGTGTGTGTGTAAGATAGAAAGAGTATTTAGTGTTGCTCATATGGGTGAGTGTTTTTAGGGATGAGCAATTGAAACAGAATCACCTACTAATTGGTTGATTGCTGGGGAAGACTGAGTCTCTCTGAGAAGCCATTGCCTGTCTTTAGCTCTTCATCTAAACATCGGGTCTTGTGATGTTTACTCCATCCACATTTGCAGTTTAACTGGTGTGGCCACTTTTTAATTCTTTATTGGGTAATTCCATTGCTCTGATTTTATTTTATTTTTTTATAATTTATTTTTTCTCAAATCGTAATTCATTCACACAGGGGTTATAAACACAGAAAGGCAGGATGTGGGGAAGGGAATGACACTGGAGAGTGGGTGATCAGGAGGAATACAGATATCTTCAGAACCGGGTATTGGCTGGGTGAAGGTTCAGGGGACAAGTCACTATGACTCTGCCTATGCCTCGCTTGTCCTTATCTAAGTTGGTACTATCTGCCAAGGCTACCTATTTACCAGGTCTATGACTACTCAGGCTTATAAATTTCCACAAAAGCTGCTTGTTTACATTAGCTTATAGCCATCTGTTTTGATGTTTTTCCACTGAGACCCAAGACTTGGTGTTAGTATACATGTATGACAGGCCTATTGCTGATTTTAGGCCTATGGCTGATTTTAGGGCTTCAGTGGGTAAGCAGGGCTGCCCCTGACATCTCCTCCCTTCTCTAAGTATAGAAGGGCTGTGGCAATTCTAAACTTGCGAAGGCAGGGATAGAGGCCTGACCTCCAGTATTTGAAGGGGACCTTGTAATGGCTCCAGTCCCCCTGTCATTGTCCAGTGAGGCATGAGGGCCATACCCATCCCAATGTCTTCTTCCTGGAGAGGGGATATTTTGACATCAACCCCTATGCAGTCAGGCTTGTCCCTCAGGGAACCCAGATAGATATTTTTATCTTCTATTTATATTCCCTTGCAGTGCTTAGCCTCGCAGCCTAAGCAAGAATTCAGATCGCCTGACAGAGGGGGTTCTGGGTGGCCCCTCTCTGCTTGGTCTAGTGGCAGAAGTCCCCCCTTTTAGGTTGGGTGGAGATGGGTTTTGGAAACACCCTGTATAAAGTAACAACCTCATCTTGAGTCTCGTGGTCCTCCATAGCTAACTAATGATAATGTATCTGAGTAGGTTTTGCTACCAAATTATTTATCTGTTGTATCACAGAGTTAGTCCGCCTATTTGAGAGCCAGGGAACAGCAGAAAAAAGCAAAAAGAACCCAAATAATGGTCCCAAGATGGGAGAAAATAGGGTTGACAACCTTGGAGAGGCTGAAAACCAATTCTTGTACCAGCATTCATCTGTCTCTTTCTCTCTCTGATTTTTCTCAGGGCCTTCACTGACCTATTTCATGCTCTCTTTAACCCTCCTTGTCTTGTCTATGTAAAGGCAACCTTCTTCTTTAAGAGCTGTACACAGTCCAGAGCTGTACACAGCCTTTTCTATTGTACTAGAGTAAATCAAGTCCAATAAGGATTTTTGCGATTTTAGGAGGTCTCTTCAGACAGCGAAACGAGGGATTTCTTCAGATTAGTGATGTCAATCTCTAGCTGTTTGATGTTCTTGTCAGTGGCCCTTCAAAGGTCTGAGTAGTGTAAGTTTGGAGGCCAGCATCTGGATTAGAACTTCCAACAGCAGACATCACAGGTGATTCATTTTTACCTGGAAAGGAAAAAGAAGGGAATTCTCAGGGAGATTTCTCTTCCCTGGATGTAAATTGTTATTCATCGTATTTATGGTTTGGCCTGGCTTTGTGGGGGTATCTATTTTTTTTATTAATCTTTTTGGTAGCCAGTTAGCTGTGCCTTCTGTGGTATCAGACAGGCATATCAATCCTCGGCCCCATAAGGGAACTGGGTCTGGGCCATTCCCTTTAAGGGTAAGAGGGTCCTTCCCTATATCTGTGGCAAAGTTTTGTTGGTCTCCGTGGTGCCAGAGGCAGTCAGCAGCAGATTTGCCATGAGCTTTCAGCTCTAGAGAGAGAAAAGTGAACAAGGCATGATGGAGAGTATTTCAGGGGGACTGCTTCTGAGGGGGTACTGTTCCCCCTCTTTTGTTTTTAAAGCCAATTTTTCAGAGTTCTTGTAAAATCAGGGCAGAAGCGTCAACAGTAGCTCCTTCCACACTCAGAGAGTCATGAAGACCCTGTTTAAGGATATATAACTCTATATTGATAATCTTTTGTCAAGGGACTGTTATAGCACCGCTGACAACTAATCAGACTATATAATATATCTATTAGTAATAGCTTCTTCTACTTTGTGTGAGATTACCTCTCTTTTGTCAATTAACTGTTGAGGAAAATTAGGATTTACATCTCTCTTGAGAATATTGAACAGAGACTTAAATTCTTTTGTGGAGAGCTTAAAATAGGATCTAAGTCAATTAGCAACTCCTAGAAACTTTTGAAAATAATTTAAAATAAGTAAACTCTCTCCCTCTCTCTCTTTTTTTTAGACCTTTTATCTGTGTGTTTTTTATTGAATATTATACGTATTTACTTTTCAACGTTATCTCCTCTCCCATTCTCCCCTAACATCCTTTTTCCCATACCCCCTCCTCCTAATTTTTGTGAGGGTGTGATCCAAACATGCTCCCAGTCCCATCTCCCTGCTCTCGAATTCCCACACAGTAGGGGATCCAAACTTTTGGGCACCATGGCCTTCCACTTTCACTGAAGTCTAACAAGGTCACCCTCAATTCCCTATATAGGTGCATGAGTCCCTCCCTTTGTACTCTCTGACTGGCGGTTTAGACTTTAGGAGCTCTGGTTGAAACTTTTGATATTCCTTCTAGAAAGGACCAAAGCATCCACACTTTGGTCTTCCTTCTTCTATGTGAGGTTTATGTGGTCTATGCATTGTTTCTTAGAAATTGCGAGCTTTTGGGCTAATATCCACTTATCAGTGAGTGCATACCATGTATGTTCTTTTGAGATTGGGTCACCTCACTCAAGATGATATTTTCCAGCTCCATCCATTTGCCTAAGAATTTCATGAACTCATTGTTTTTAATAGCTGAGTAGTACTCCATTGTATAAATGCACCACATTTTCTGCATCCATTCTTCTGTTGAAGGGCATCTGGGTTCTTTCCAACTTCTGGCTATTATAAATAAGGCTGCTATGAACATGGTGGAGCATGTGTCCCTGATGTACGTTGAAACATCTTTTGGGTATATGCCCAGGAGTGGTATAGCTGGGTCCTTAGGTAACACTATGTTCAATTTTCTGAGATAACGCCAGACTGCTTTCCATAGTGGTTGTACCAGTTTACAATCCCACCAACAGTGGAGGAGTGTTCCTCTTTCTCGACATCCTCGCCAACATGTGCTGTCATCTGTGTTTTTGATCTTAGCCATTCTGACTGGTGTGAGGTGGAATCTCAGTGTTGTTTTCATTTGCATTTCCCTGATGACTAGGGATGCTGAACACTTCTTTAGGTGCTTCTCAACCATTCGAGCTTCCTCAGTTGAAAATTCTTTGTTCAGCTCTGTGCTCCATTTTTTAAATAAGGTTCTTTGGTTGTCTAGAGTCTAATTTCTTCAGTTCTTTGTATACCTTGGATATTAGCCCTTTATCAGATGTAGGGTTGGTGAAAATCTTTTCCCAATCTGTTGGTTGCCGGTTTGTCCTATTGACGGTGTCCTTTGCTTTACAGAAGCTTTGCAGTTTTATGAGGTCCCATTTGTCAATTCTTGGTCTTAGAGCACAGGCCATTGGTGTTCTGTTCAGGAACTTTTCTCCTGTCCCTATGTGTTCCAGGCTTTTCACAAGTTTCTCTTCTATTAGTTTCAGTGTGGCTAGTTTTAGGTGGAGGTCCTTGATCCACTTGGAATTGAGCTTTGTACAAGGAGATAAGTATGGATCAATTAGCACACAGTTTTTATCACTATTGCTTTGTACTACAGCTTGAAGTCAGGGATGGTGATTCCCCCAGAAGTTCTTTTATTGCTGAGAGTAGTTTTCGAAATCCTGGGTTTTTTGTTATTCCAAATGAATTTTAAGATTGCTCTTTCTATCTCTGTGAAGAATTGAGTGGGAATTTTGATGGGGATTGCATTAAATCTGTAGATGGCTTTTGGCAAAATAGCCAATTTTACTATTTTAATCCTTCCAATCCATGAGCATGGGAGATCTTTCCATCTTCTGAGATCTGCTTCGATTTCTTTCTTCAGGGGCATGAAGTTCTTGTCATACAGGTCTTTTACTTGCTTGGTTAGGTTCACACCCAGGTGTTTTATATTATCTGTGACTATTGTGAAGGGTGTCATTTCCATAATTTCTCTCTCAGCCAGTTTATCTTTTGAGTAGAGGAAGGCTACTGATTTGCTTGAGTTAATTTTATATCCAGCCACTTTGCTAAAGTTGTTAATCAGGTTTAGGAGTTCTCTGGTGAAAGTTTTGGGGTCACTTAATTATACTATCATATTATCTGCAAATAGTGAGATTTTGACTTCTTCCTTTCCGATTTGTATCCCTTTGACCTCCTTGTGTTGCCTAATTGCTCTGGCTAGGACTTCCAATACTATATTAAATAAGTAGGGGGAGAGTGGGCAGCCTTGCCTAGTCCCTGATTTTAGTGGGATTGCTTCAAGTTTCTCTCCATTTTGTTTGATGCTGGCTACTGGTTTGCTGTATATTGCTTTTACTATGTTTAGGTATGGACCTTGAATTCCTGATCTTTCCAAGACTTTTATCATGAAGGGGTGTTGAATTTTGTCAAATGCTTTCTCAGCATCTAGTGATATGACCATGTGGTTTTTTTCTTTGAGTTTGTTTATATAGTGGATTACATTGATGGATTTCTGAATGTTGAACCAACCCTGCATTCCTGGGATAAAGCCTACTTGGTTGTGATGGATAATTGTTTTGATGTGTTCTTGGATTCGGTTCGCTAGAATTTTATTGAGTAATTTTGCATCAATGTTCATAAGGGAGATTGGTCTGAAGTTCTCTTTCTTTGTTGGGTCTTTGTGTTGTTTAGGTTTGAGCGTAATTGTGGCTTCATAGAATGAATTGGGTAGTTACGTACTTTCTGTTTCTATTTTGTGGAATAGTTTGAAGAGAATTGGAATTCGGTCTTCCTTGAAGGTCTGATAGAATTCTGCACTAAAACCGTCTGGTCCCGGACTTTTCTTTGTAGGGAGACTTTTAATGACTGCTTCTATTTCTTTAGGGGTTATGGGACTGTTTAGATGGTTTATCTGGTCCCGATTTAACATTGGTAACTGGTATTTGTTTAGAAAATTGTCCATTTCATCCAAATTTTCCAATTTTGTTGAGTATAGGCTTTTGTAGTAGGATCTGATAATTTTTTTAATTTCCTCGGTTTCTGTTGTTATGTCACCCTTTTCAGTTCTTATTTTATTAATTTGGATACTGTCTCTCTGCCCTCTGGTTAGTCTAGCTAAGGGTTTATCTATCTTGTTGATTTTCTCAAAGAACCAGCTCTTGGTTTTATTGATTCTTTGGATAGTTCTTTTTGTTTCTATTTGGTTGATTTCAGCCCTGAGTTTGATTATTTCCTGTCGTCTACTCCTCTTGGGTGTATTCACTTCTTTTTGTTCTAGGTCTTTCAGGTGCTCTGTCAAGCTGCTAGTGTATGCTCCCTCCAGTTTCTTTTTGTAGGCACTTAGAGCTATGAATTTTCCTCTTAGCACTGCTTTCATTATATCCCACAGATTTTGGTATGATGTGTCATCATTTTCATTAAATTCTAAAAAGTTTTTAATTTCTTTCTTTATTTCTTCCCTTACCAGATTATCAAGGAATAAGGTGTTGTTCAGTTTCCATGTGAATGTGGGCTTTCCATTATCTTTGTCATTTTTGAAGACCAGCCTTAGACCATGGTGATCTGATAGGATGCAGGGGATTATTTCAATTTTTTTAAATATCTGTTGAGGCCTGTCTTGTGCCCAATTATATGGTCTATTTTGAAGACGGTACCATGAGGTGCTGAGAAAAAGTTATATTATTTTGCTTTAGGGTGAAATGTTCTATAGATATCTGTTAAGTCCATTTGGTTCATAACTTCTGTTAGTTTTCACTGTATCTCTATTTAGTTTCTGTTTCCATGATCCATTGCTGAGAGTGGGGTGTTGAAGTCTCCCACTATTATTGTGTGAGGTACAATGTGTGTTTTGAGCTTTAGTAAGGTTTCTTTTATGAAAGTGGGTATGTGTAATGTTATTAAGTTCTTTTGTATTTCTATCTATTTAATTGTAGTTCTTTATGCCAGACCTTTCTGCAATTTAACCACACAACCAATTTTAATTAACTTACCATAATTCTTTATTATGTTTGTGGATTTTCTATCTTCAAGTGGGTGTAAATGAAGGAATTATTACTGCTTTATTTCCTGTATGCTTTTCCCCCTACTTGTTTGTTTAAAGACAATGTCTTCCATCTTATGCAAAATGTCTCCCAGTTGGAATAAAAACTGGGCTGTGTGGGTTTCTCTTTGAGTCGTGGGAATGTCCGGCTAATGAAAGCCAGAGAACTACTTTGTTTACTTCCTTTTCGTTAGGAATATCCTGCAGGTTTTATCCTGATAGCTAGGAAATACCTTCTCATTTCTATATTTCTGTACATTCGGTGGCATATACTTGCCCTGTAATAATTTTCCCTTTGATCTGGCTCACACTGTTCATTTGAATTTTTTTCCCATTGCTAGTTTGTCTACGCCAAGATAACTTATTCATAAATTGTTCTTCCATTGTCTATTCATCTTGGGATTCTCTTTTGTGCATGTGATCACTGTGATGCTTTTATCTTCTTCCTCTGACTTTCACATGAATCTCCCTAGAAGCTTTCCCTTCTGGTCCCTACAAAGGAATTCTCTACTGTAATTCAGTTCCTGCCTACCTATGATGAGTTTTAAAATACTTTAAAGATTTTCATTTTCCCTTCAAATTCTTCCTTAGGTTTGTCAGCTGCTGTTCTATACTATTTTATTTTCAAGTCTCTTTTGATATCATAATTTTACCCCCTTTTCTCAGCTAATACCTGATGCTATTTTTGAGAAACATGAACTTAGATAGAATTTTATAATGACGTGATTGCCTTTCCTGGTGTCCCTGTTTTATCATGACTCAGGTCTTTTGTCCAGTCCATAGATCTTCTCTACCTTTTTTGGTAAAGTCTTTCTGACATCAATAAATTACCGTAGGCATTGTCTATCTACAAAACAAAACAAATAAACAAACAAAAACCCAGATCATCTTTGCTTTATATTTTCTCATCTCTTTTGGTTATGCATTATAAAGAATCTTTATTTGTATTGCACATTTGCATTTCATTACTTTACTCTTTATTTCATTTATTGTTTAGCATAGACAAATCAGATCTATCCTTAGTCTTCCGTTGACTGTCTTCCTCCCCAATTTTAAAAGGTACCATATCTTGGCTGTCTTGCCATGGCTTGAATTCTGTTTAAACCCTTTGTTCGGAGGACCACGCTGGTTTGAAATTCACTATTCTTCTTTCTGCAATTCAGCCATTTGATTGGCTTGAAAAGAAAAATGGGGAAATGGCATCCGAAATATAAATAAATAAAATATTCAATTTTAAAAAAAGAAAAAGGAAACAACAACAACAAAAAAAATAAAGAAACAGACTTGGGCAGTCTACTCTTAGTAATGATTTTGACTATGTTATCTTTTGGGTATTTTCTATGTCTAGGGCAGGTATTAATTACCTACTAAGAGGAATTAAGAAATTAACTTTTCTGACATTGTGACACATGGTAAATGAATGACTAACTCGTATTACTTGTGAAGAGTTCTATGAAAACATACTGAACTCACCTGAAACACACCCTCTGTTCTGCAACTCTTCTCTACTCTCTCAGTTGCTGGCTCTTTCTCATTTTAGTATTCCCATGATGTTTTCTGTTCACTGAAATTCTCACATGTACATCACACAGTGTTGTCTATGGGCATTTTTGAGTCTATGGCTCTTGACTCCATGAAATTGATAATAGATTTTATTTTTTTCTTTTTCTGGTAACTCTCAGTCATAAAGTCACAAGCAGCACTTCTGGGTTTGGTATTGAATAATCTGCCGCTTGGAAAAGAAAAATATCGAATTATGTTTCTCATGCACATTGTTTATGTTAGAACCAAGCATATTTTCAACATCCCCAATGTCCCAGAAGCTAATGGATGTCATCAAACTCATCAAATGATTGTTATCCTATGAAGATCCCCTAAATTATGATTCATATCATTTCACAGATCAAAATGGGACTGGCTCAGTGGTGAATGAACTCATCAAGGTCTTTCGGCCAATACAGGATGGAATTAATATTTAAATTTATCTTTTTAACTCTAGAGCACATGCTTCCCTCATGGAAGTGCCAGTATTGCAACCATTTTAATTCTAGAATTTGTTGTATCCAAAACAGGAAAGATATTTCCTCAAAATAAATACCCTTAAATTTTATCTGGCTAAAATTAAACTGAAAGAAGTTTTGTGATAGTCTTCCTACTTGATTTGGCCACTCGTGATGTATACAGCTTTCCTTCATTATCCACAGCAATTCCTAGAGTTACAGCCCCCACATGGGCTAGAGATGCAGCATTGTGCAAGAGGGAAGAGGAAGAAGTTGATCACTTTCACTTGACTACTAAAATGCCACTTTTCAAGTGGTCCATTACGGCTTCAAAGAATGAATGGAGGAAACAGATGGCAATCCATTTGCTAGAAATTATTATGAATATAATTAAAGCCCAACCTGAAATCAGTGATATGACTGGAAGCTAGAAGAAGCTACAGCAAGTACCATCCCATGGACTCAAAGGGAATGAAGTGGAAAATAAGAGCTTTTGGCAGTGTCCACATTCCTATCCTTCTGTCCTATGCAAACCTGGGAAACCACTAAGATCCTGTGTCACTATAGTGTAGTATTTTGGATGTTTGCTATAGATGGAGCTATGTGACTTCTTTGACTTTGCATATGGTAATTAATCCAATAAGATATTTTGAGTATAAATAATATATCCAATCCCATAAGATACTAAGAATAGGATTAAAATCCAAAGGGAACATGGTGTCTGTCCTTACATAACTTAAAATTGAGTGGGCAACAGGTTTTTACTATCTAATCATGCTAATATCTTTGTAATTAGAATAGTGAGTAATTTTGCTGCAAAAAATCTTGAAAAAAATCAAAGTAACATGTACTGAGAAAGGGAATTTGGTGCAGCTCATATTTAAGTTGAATCTCAGCGATGAGAAAGAGTTGATATAAGCAAGAGACATTAACATGATTATTGGACTCCTGTTCTATGTCAGCTCAAATATGAAGTCAGAAGCCAGAGAGACAAGGAGCAGGTGGTTTGACTTAACAACAGAAAAGCATCACAAGAGAGAACAGAATTTATCCAGTGATGATTAAATAAATGCCTAGAGAAGAGGCAGGTGGCATGCACAGGGTGCTGAGATTTGGAAGTATGGTAAAAGCTGACGGACTCTTGAATTCCAACAGGAAAAAAAGGGTTTTTCACTTGAGCAATGAAAAGGCTTTTCAAAGCAAATATAGGCACTTCATCAGGAACCTTGAAATGGTACATAAGTATGTGGCATGAGGGAAGGGACTCCTAGGATAAGGCTTCTCACAAGTGCTGTGAGTCACTCAGGGATCAATAGCAGCCTTTCACCTTTCATCTGTCTTCTCCTACCACAGAGCTCTGGATTGTCTCCAGTTGTGAGGGATAGAGGTCCCTCTCTTGCTCATGCTTATTTGATTCAGAACATTCAATGAAAGCCACGCAGTTCCAGGAATGCAATTACTTCATCCCAGGAGACCGTCCTGCACTGCTGCCCTGCTGTGTGTTAAAGTGACTCATTGTACATCCTCCTTATTCTGTAGGCGGAGGTTATTCTGTAGACCCATCTTAGGCATACTGAATTTGGTTCATGTTATTAACACGATCGTGGAACTAATGATGGGTGCATTTTTCATCCTTCACCGGCAGGACATTTTAGTTATAACCATGTAACCATAGTGTAAGACAAATTTTCAATGAAATTGATCATGTACAGTCTTTTATGGAAAAGTAAAACATTCCTTTGACATAAAAATACAAGGTTACTAACATGAATTAAATTTGACTATTAAAGGCTTGATTCATTAGACCACAATCTTTTAATCTTTTTCTTTCACATGTTTTTACTTGAAGTAGGATTGTATTGCCTTCCATTCTCTTGTTTTTTTTTCCCCCCAAGTCCTTCCCAGTTACCCTCCCTCAAACCACTCTTATGCCCTCTTAAAGTTGATACCTTTGTTTTCTTGATAACTATTATTATAGTATACATAATATATATGTGTGAATATGCATGTACACAAATATATACAACCTGCTGATTCCATTTTTGTTGTTTGTTTACATATGGTTTCGAGGATCACCACTTGCATAGGACAAACAATACTAAGGGCCATCCCTCAGAGAGGCTACCTCTTCTTCTGCCAGGAGTCATCAGCTGTCTCTGGATCTTTTTCTAGTTATGGGACCCCGTGAAAATTTCTCCACCCCACATTAAAATGTCCACCAATATCGTCATTGTTCTAGTCTTTATTATGCAGCTATTTCTAGGAGAAACTGTTTCACAATTGGCTTCTTGTTATCCCAGCTCTTTCAATCTTTCCCATCCCTCTTCCTTAATATTCTTTGAGCCATAGATGGAGGAGCTATGGTGGTGAAGTACTTGCTGGGGATAGATTCCCCATGATCTTTTGATATCTAGCTTGTGTCCAGTTTCTGGTTTTCTATGACTTGTCTCTATTTTTAATATAAAGAGAGGCTTCTTTTAGCTGTGAGTAGATGGATGAGATTTAGAACGTTAGCATGTTGAGGAGGCCTTAAGTCCAATTAGGCAACTATTTGTTGTCACTGACATATGAGTGCTATTTCTACCTTACCATGCTGGTAACTGTCGTGGTTCATAAAAGTTGCAGTTGGATAGGAGATTTGAGTTATTTCCCTACCTTAACAGTTTGCATAGTATTGTTCAGTCCTATGGAAGCTAGACTACAGGAAAGAGGATTTCAGGTTAGATTCATTTCAAATCATTCAATTCCTATGTGTGCAGTGCCTTCTGCAATAGGGGCCTATCCTCAACCTCGGAAGAGTAACTAAGGGCTACGTTGATAATCTATATTGTTTGGGGAGTTACTTGGACTTCCCTTACCAGCCAAATACAAAGACTGTTTTATCTATTGACTAGTAATGGCATTGTAGATATTATATAATTGTGGGTAAATATAGACCAATATGATTGATCAAATAGGCTTTGTGCTGTTTGTCTCTCACCCCTCCTTCTTATGTACTGACCTCCCTTCATCCTCCCCATTTTGTATCCCTCATATCTTGTTAAGTTGAGACCTTTGAAGAGACGATCAGAGGTGAAGAAAACTCAGGATTCAGACCAGGACTATTGATTAAGGGCCCAGCTTCCACGCTGCTATATGGTCATAAAAAGTATTTAGCATATTGATTGCACAAGGAAACTCTTGGCCATTAGATTAATGTCAGAATGTTGTCTGTGGTGCATTTCAATACTAGCTATTCTTAGAGAGGAACACACCGGATAGGTTTAGTTACTAACTGTGAATGGTCTGCCAATTGACTCATCTCAAGGAAAATCACGTTTTTGTCTTGTGACTCAGTATGTATTGGATGGAGATACGAAGAGATACAACCCCTACAGATTTTTTTTTCTCAAAATATAATTGTGAAGTTCAAATGTTCACTTAATGAAACTGTATCTTTTGTATCCAAATATAAACTGTTTATAGCCCATAAACATATCCCTGTCCTATCTTTCCACTCTCCCTCCTTTCCAATGGTTTTCCAGATTTCACCAATATCCTATATGTTTTATGCCATTCATAATGATCTATATGTACATTTATTATATGAATATATAAATGACTTAATGTAGGTATGTAGAATCTGGATTATATCAATAAAAGGTATTTGAAATCTGTCTTTCTGAGTCTGGCTTATTTAACAAAAAAGAGTGATCTATAATTGCATCTATTTTCATGAAAATGACATACATTCTAATATATATAATCCTTTCGCATATTAACAGCATTTTTGTTAATACTTGTATTTATTCTTTTAAAAGTTGTTATGTATAACAAAGTATTTTGATTTAATATAGTTTTAATTTTAATCTTCCTGATTGATTGGTACATAGTTTTCATACATTTGTTGTTTATTCACACATTATCTTTTGTAAGCTATTTGTCCATTTCATTATCCCATTTATTGTTTGTTTGTTGCCTTTAGATTTTGAGTTGTTCATGTACTCTAGATAGGCTGCTTTCCAGATGTATAACTAGCAGAATGTTTCTTGCATTCTGTAGTCTGTCTCTTCTCTCAATTTTTTTTCTTGTGCAGAACTATTTTAATTTTATGCACTCTTTTTGTCTATTTTTATCATCTTGATTTAATTTTGATAAGCATGATTTTTTAAAAAAAAGTTAGTGTTTTTTCTACAATTCCAATTTTTTTGAAACTTTTTGAAGTGAGACTACATGATCTATGTTTCATTGCTCTCTCTCTCTCTCTCTCTCATCTCTTTCTTTGGTGTTTCATCTTTTTTCATCTTTTATATTTGAATCGTTTCTTTTTGTTGTTGTTGTTGTCATATATGTAGTTTACAGAAAAAAATCAACTTATTTCACATTCTACCTCTCTGCTGTTTGTTTTAATGTAGGCATTTATGCCTATAAACATCCCTCTTAAAACTACTTTCATTATATCACACAGGTTCTGGAGTATATTTCCATTCAATTCTAGAAAGTTTTAGGTTTTCCTCTTTTTCTTTGATGACTTACTCATCCCCTGATAGTATTGTGTTGATCCATCCTCATGGGTTCTGTAGTTTTTCTTGTTAATCAAATACAAAATACAAAAATTATTTCCATTTTTATTTATTTAAGATATACATATATTTCATCTTCAAATGTAGTCTATTTTAGAGAAAATTACATGAACTGATTAGGAGAATATTTTGTAGCACTTTAGTGGAATAGTCTGCAGATATTTGTTAAGTTGGTTTGATCTATAATGTTGCATAACTCTAATTACATAATTTTTGTTTTACTTAATTTTTATTACTTTTTTTTACAGTCCAGTCCTTACCCATCCCAGTCTAACCTCCCACAGTTCCTCTTTCCATTCTTCCTACCCCTTTCTCTGAGAGGATGGCATCCACACCCCACCTCTGGCAAGCCTCCTAACTCACTGGGTCTCTAGTCTCTGGAGAGTTAGGCACATTCCATCTTCTTCTACTGAGGCCAGACCAGGCAGTCCTTTGCTGTCATTTAGATTTAAATTAGCTAAAATTAAGGGAAGAAACAAGGAAGGAAGGAAGGAAGGAAGGAAGGAAGGAAGGAAGGAAGGAAGGAAGGAAGAAAGGAAGGAAGGTAGGAAGGAAGGAAGAGAGGGAGGGAGGGAGGGAGGGAGGGAAGAAGGGAGGGAGGAAGGAGGAAGAGGAAGGGGAGAGAAGGCAAAGAGAAAGGGAAGAGAAGGCAAAGAGGATAGTTTGTGATCTGAAATTCTTATATGTACAGGCTGGTTTTGTGTGTCAACTTGACACAAGCCTCCCTTGAGGACTCCATGAGATCCAGCCATAAGGCATTTTCTCAATTATTGATTAAGTGGAGAGTGTCCATTGTGGGTGGTGTCATTACTGGGCTGGTAGTTTTAGGTTCTATAAGAAAGCAAGCTGAGCAAGGCAGGGGAAGCAAGCCAGTAAGTAACATCCCTCCATGGTCTCTGCATAAGCTCCTGCTTCCTGACCTACTTGAGTTCCAGTACTGATATTCTTTGGTGATGAACAGCAGTGTGGAAAGTATAAGCTGTATAAACTCTCCCATCCCCAAATTGCTTCTTGGTCATGATATTTTGTGTAAGTATAGAAACCCTGACTGAGCCAGGCAGTGGTGGCACACGCCTTTAATTCCAGCACTTGGGAGGCAGAGGCAGGCAGATTTCTGAGTTCAATGCCAGCCTGGTCTACAGAGTGAGTTCCAGGACAGCCAGGGATATACAGAGATACCCTGTTTCAAAAAACATAAAACAAAACAAACAAAAGAACAACAAAAAACCAAAACAACAACAACAACAACAAAACCCCAGAAATCCTGACTGAGACACTATACAATTTGTTCACTTGGATATTTCACTTAGAAATGAACTCTAAAATCTTTGCCTAGAGTATTTTGAAGCAGCAAAAGCACCATCTACCTTAAATAAGAAGGATTACATTTGCTATTCATCAAGATGGTGGCAGTGGGCATTGCATTGTGGTTCTCATGTTTCTGTGCGGAAGAGTAAATAAATACGAGGATTTATTTATATAAATATATCTCATTTGCATCCCTATAATTTTATAGCATTTGGATGCTGCTGCAGTTCACTGTGTTTCACCTTCTCCAGAGTCATCTTGTAATCTCCACCTTTAAAAGAGAACACTAACTTGTATATGAACAAAAAGAGTCAGAAATCAAACTTAATGCTCTTTCCCACTTACGCTGAATTTTGTGTATTGCATAATTGACACATCCTTGAGTTATAGTAATACACTCATTAACCTTAGCCCTGAGAGGTGGGTTGCAGTGACTTTAAACTTATCCTTCTTATTATCTCATTTTCAAGCCAGTGCCTTTTCCTGTGTGTTTTAAAGCATGTATCAACACAACTAGAATTACTGCTTAGCTTTCTTAGAAGTTTAGAAGTGCTTGGAAGACCTGTGTCAAAGTAATGTGGTGATAAAATTTTCCTCTATCCCTATGTTAGTTTAATCATGTCTCCGAACACCTTTCTTTTTAAATGAAGTTTTTTTTTATTGTTCTGCCTTTTTGAATTATTGCAATCTGATAATGCACTGTAAAGAATAAATCTGAAAAAGCCTTGTAGTTCTCATTTAACAGTTACAATAAAGGAACAGAGGAGGCTGTTATCAAATGCTTTGTTAGATTATTAAATGGAAATGAAGGTTAAATGGGAAACTGGTTGTACTTAAACTATTGGCAAGATACATATCTGGTTGGCACTGAATAATTTTACCTTCATTTTTAAATTTTACTCACCGATAAGTTTTTTTTTTGTGAATAATGAGATGTTTGGACTCATAAAGGATATTGAGGACACAATGAGATGAAATAAGTCTTTTGCATACTGGCATGAAGAAAGATCTGGTTGTTAGTTACATGAGTCAGGTGATGATGCGAATCCTTGAGGATTCATGAAGTTCAAGATAAGAAGAAAATTCCAGCTCAGAAGCTATCCTGAAGTCCATTTCACTTCAGTGGGGTAAAATATAGTCAGTCCATTTGTGGATAAGGTAGCTATAGAGTAAATAGGACAAGTTTTACACAGAAGAGGCAGCTGGAGGGCCAACTGTATCAGTTTAAATCTTATGAAAGGAGTACGAGCAGGCCTCAGCACTTATTCTTAGTTTTATGTATGGAAGTCCCCTAGTCCACGCCCTGTAACTCCTTGAACTTCTCTGAAGTTCAATGACATTACTAGAGAAATGGTTTACTACCTCTCACTAGTCACTGATATTATTCTTCATACCATAAGCTTTTTATCATAGAGGCTATAGAAATATTGTATGAGAACTAGCATCATAAACACCCATGTAGATTCTCTTTAATGGGTAGACTCAAAATAAGATGTGTGTTGGTTAATATTCATTGTCATCTAATTTGACTGACAGGTGCATCAATTATTAAATTATATTTCATAATTGAATAATGGGAATTTTTGAACTGATAAATGGCTCCATCTGAATATCTTTAACTTATTTTTAAAGGGGAATTTTATGTACCAGTATTAAATTTAATTCATTTTCACTCCTGCCTCTTCTCTACCTTTTTCAATACCCTACTCCCTCTCAAATTCATGACCTTGTCTTGTTTCTTTAATTATTTTGTTACACACACACACATACACACTCACACACACAATGAATATACATATGTGTATGTATATACATATATGTATATATATATACACACTACATATACATGTACATATACATCATATACATATACATACAAATGCATGTACACATACACACATACACACACAAAACACAAACACACTCAAAACACTTACATATACAACCCATTGCATCCATTTTGTATTGTACAAATATACTTTAGTTTATTTGGCATTGGGGGTTCTTCTTGGAGAAAACTGTTTATCACTCTCTTGGCAGCCATTGCTTACCTGTATCTCCGCATGTAGGAATTGGACCTTGTGAGATTTCACTCATCAATGTTGGCATGCCAACTGGTATTGCTATGCAGATCTTATTTAGGTTACAATGTTGTTGAGATTACATGGTTGCAAAATATCTCCCATCCAAAAATTTTAATAGACAATTACAAAGTGCCAAAACCATGGATGTTTGGGCCTAGTGGGAGGTAAAGACCTTCAGAGGCATGTCCTTTGCAACTCTGCCCTGTCCCTTTCTGCAACTACACCACAGTGGCATAGATGTTACTTTGTGAGACCTCCATTGACACAACCGTTTAAAAACACTGAAACCATGGGTCAGATAAAGTTTTCTTTTTTTAAATTTAAATTCTCTTAATCTTCATCACAACAATGACGAATCAATGCAGAAACATATGTAGATTTGCTTGGCACCATGACCATTTCTGGAATTTCAGCACTAGGGAGGACCAGAAGTTCAAGGCTAGCTTCGACCTGCTGCGTTCAAGACCAGCCTAGGCTACAGGAGCCCCTGTCTTTGATTAAGAAAGAAAGGAAAGAGAAAACAAAGATAGCATAATGATAGACTTTTTGGTATACTTCAAGATATTGTAATAAAAAATATAATAGGAAAATCTACCACTTGATAAAAGTAACACAAAGAAATACAGAGTTAAACTTTCCTTACTTTTACTATAACGGAGTTAATGTTCTCTAATAGTAACATTTATAAGAGTAAAAAATGTCTGATTTTTACTTAGACTATTGATGTTTGGTTAATTTTCACTTCTGGTATGCAGTCGAAATGCAAATTCAAGACAGACATTGTCAACATCCTCTTGGTTTCATTAAACAGCCTCAGAGTCATATCTGGAGGTAAGCACCTAGTCTAATGTAGAGAGGTGCATCTTTCCCCTTTCCAACTCTCGCTCATGATTGACAGTCTACACTGCCCTCTGTGTTTCCAGCTATTTAAAGTGAAAGCTTTGTCAGACTTGATGTCACTCTTGAGTATCCATAGTCATATTTTGGCAAGGAAATTGGAGTCTGGCAGGCTTTTTCAATAATTTCCTATAATGCAAGAGAGCTTAATGCCCCTATTACAGAACTGATTCTATTAGACCTCCTCTCCAGAACTAATGGAGCACTCAACTTATTCATGTTAAGGAAAATTATTGAATATGAAAAGCTTCCAGAGTCTGCTGCATGCCAGGATTAAAATTGCTCTGTTCTTTATACTGACCAGAGAAGTCACCCCTCAATTAAGTTTGTTTATTATTTTTCACCTGCCAGGAAGTCCTCCCACCCTACAAAGCACAAAAGGGCCCATTGGTTGGAACCATTTTAGATCTTTCTTGACAACCTTAAGTTTTTAAAAGTTTCAATTCCAATAGATAAGCCTTTTTGCATGCTGATGAAATACACACTTTCATTTTCTAATAAGTATTAACTATCACGAAGCCCTAAGCTGTAGCTATTGTTATAATCACTGTCAAGGATGGAGATAGCAGAGTCTCATGACTGTAAGTAAATGTAAAGAAAATGGGTTTAAACACAAACTGAGCTTTTGGCCTACAAACTAAACTTGTTTTCTATTTAGCTGAAGCATATGAGAGAATTAAGGTTGCAAATTGGGAGTTAACACAGTCATTTTCAAAATACGACATGGCTACCAACTGCAATTCAATCATCGTTTCAAGGTAGATCATTTTCAGTGTTCATTAAATGAAGTTTTTTATCCAGTGACTCAGCTCAAAAAAAAAAAAAACACCCCACAAAGTGAATAACCACATTGAGGTAGTGTACATTGTGGGGAAATACAGGTACCAATTGAATGGGCATCTCAGAGAGATAAGTTTATTATAATCATTCTTACATTGTAGGACAAAGTTTTAGCAGAAAGAACGTCATTTGAGTATTTCTTAGAAGGTTTGTGATTCTAATGGATTAGACAAGTGGGTTCAGAAAGTGGGAAGGAGACTGCGAGGATTAGAGAGAAAGTTCTGACTACTTAAGAGTTACCTGGTAGAGCTTCGGCATTAGTATGAAATGTTTAAAGTTTGGAAAATAAAAGTGGTATGGGCTCCATGATATTAGATTTGAATGAGCCCATACAGAGTATTTACTCTACAGAATTTTTATTGAAAGAGATACCAAGGCAACAAAGAAATATATCCCAGTTTTGTGTAGTTGGAGTCTTTTATAGAAAGTAGCAAAGAAAATTGTTAACTTGAAAAAAAAATAGATAGGGACACTTAACTTATGGCTAAAATTAAGTGTCAAGCTTATGAGTTTAGATTCAAGCAGAAGAATGCAGACTTCAAAGTATGCTTGGCAATCTGTATTCATCTCTGGACTCTGACAAAGTGCTAAATTCTACCTCTCCAGTCCATCACTCACTGATTCATTTGGGATCAAATTTATTAATCTCTCTCTTGACAAGAAAATAGTCCCAACCACGATTAACTTAATGCACCTTATATATCAGCAGCACACGGCTAGTCCGGGCATAGAGTGAGTATGTACTTACCACATTTGGTTTTTATATCATTGAGTTAATGAAGCCAACATTTTGAGAAACACCTAGTGACAGTAGAGATCATATGTTATACAATGTGAAGAAATTAAAAGCAGATTGGTAAGTGTTACAGTATCTCATGAAAGAGGTGAAAAGTCACCAAACTGGATAATCATGAAAGAAAATAAGAACTAAAGTCTTAATGTCAGAGTCTGTAGCTCTTGGTCAAGAGCTTAAAGGGGAATGCGGATGCTAACCCAGACTCCCACAGAACAGCATGCTGAGAGAGCGACACTGACACTGACTGACACTGGGAATAGGAGTGAAGACACAGCAAGGGAAAGGAGATGAGGCGATGTTGAAATATAGCTCACAGAGTCTTCTGAGGGTAGCTGGAGAGACTTAAAAAATCATGAAAGAGCCCTGAGTTAGTTAAAAAGGAAGACTCTGGAATGGTTCTTGGAATAGAAATTAAGACTGCTAGAAAAATATATATGAATGTCAGCACAATGGGAAAAAAAGGGGGTTGAACAGGAAGGAAAACAAGCAGAGAAGAGTAAGAAATGGCCCCACAATGGAACTATTTCAGCTGAGTATACTACATGAAAATAATGGTGATGCGTATCTAATACCAGTGCTCTGGGATGGGGCTGCAGAAGATGATGAGCCCCAGAGTCTGGGTTGCTGGCCTTCAGGAGGGCAGCTATTTATTATAAAACTCAAGAGTAAAACACCTTTGCATACATTGAAAAATGACTGTGAGAGGAACAACTAGAGGCAGAGTAGACTGATATCTTAGATCTTTTTTTAATCTACTAGAAAACACTTTGGGATGAGAGCAGATAGCTCCAAGGTGAGTTTTGTTTTTATAGAAACGGACACTATTTAACCATAATCTATTAGGGAGAGTCAGAGTGAAGACATCTAAAGCCCACAGAGCCACCTCCTATAGAACATGACACAAAACAGGATCAATTACAGAGTATGAAGGTTTACTCTGAAACTGACAGCCCTTAGTCTTCTAGATAAGAAAGAATGACCACATCATAGGCAGACACAGGCATAGATGAACTCAACGACAAGTAAGCTGAGGGAGGTCCCAGGGCAGACTCATCTTTCATTGAAGTAGAAAATGATACCACTGTCCATGGTGAATAGATAGATGCACGATTCATGGGGAAGAGCACTATAAGAAAATATAGACTCCACTGAGAGAGATTAACTGAATTGTAGTACAACTGTATTTGATACAGAAAGTGATGTAGACAGACCAGAGCTGTGATTCAGTGGTAGAGTGTTTGCTCATCATGTACCAGATATTTGTTTCAATTCTTAATACTTGATTTAAAAAAGATAGTATGAATTATAGGGCAGTGTTTGTGTTGTGTATATGTTCCTTCTCATGGCTTAGGAGGAATAGATAAAACCAAGAGACCATGAAAGGGTTCTGGTTGCTGTGTAATTGTGGCATAACACCAAGAAGAGAAGGCACATCTGATCTCTTTCAGGAAATTGTATGTTGCTAATATGACATGAAGGAAAACAGTTGTCACAATGAGAAGGTGTTGGGTAGGAGAAATAATCATGAAACTAAATTGAAAAACTGAAGATAACACTTGAAGAAGAAGAGATGAGACAGAGTACACACAGAGGGAATTTTTACCACTTAGAATTTCAGGAAAAAATGCATTTTAAGCTAGGATGAGATCAATTAATGATCATGAAGTTGTTCATGTCTTATCACAAAGCTGGACAGAAAAGGACTTTTTGAAAAAATTATCTTTAATCTTTTCTTACAGTATAGTCATAATCCCTCTCCTGATCCACCCTCTGGTAGTTCCTTAACTCATTCCTCCCCCATAAGTCTCCAAGAGGATGTGCCCATCCTCCACCCCACATCTTTATAAGGGCTCCCCACTCCTGGGGCCTCAAGTCTCTCCGGGGTTAGGTGCTTCTCTCACTGAAGCCAGATCAGGCAGTCCTCTGTAGTATATGTGTTGAGGCCTCTTACCAGCTTGTGTATGCTGCCTTGTTGGTGGCTCAGTGTCTGAGAGATCTTGGGGGTCCAGGTTAGTTGAGACTACTGCTATTTCTATGGGGCCACCTTCCTCCATAAGTTCTTCCAGCCTTTCCCTAATTCAACTACAGTGGTCATCAGCTTCTGTCCATTGGTTGGGTGTAAGTATCTGTGTCTGTCATGATCAGTTGCTTATTGGGCCTCACAGAGGGCAGCCATGCTAAACTCCTGTCTGTAAGAACACCATAGCATCAGTAACAATGTCTGTCAGGCCTTTGAACCTCTCCTTAAGCTGGATCCTAATTTGGGCTGGTCACTGGACCTCCTTTCCCTCAGGCTCTTCTCCTTTTTTGTTCCTGCAGTTCTTTTAGATAGGAACAATTCTGGATCAATTTTTTTGACTGTCGGATGGCAACACCATCTCTCCACTTGATGCCCTGTCTTTCTACTGGAGGCAGACTCTACAATTTTCCTCTCCCCACTGTTGGACATTTTATCTAAGGTCACTCCCTTTGAGCCCTGAGAGTCTCTCACCTTCTAAGTCTCTGGTACACAACATAAAACCAGATACACTGAATCTAGTAGAAGAGAAATTGGGAAAGAGCCTTGAACTCATTGGCATGGGGAAATTTCCTAAACAGAACTCCAGTGGCTCAGGCTCTAAGATCAAGAACTGATAAATGGGATCTCATGAAACTCAAAAGCTTCTGTAAGGCAAAGGGCATAGGCAATAGGATAAATCAGCAACCCAGACATTGGGAAAAATTCTTCACCAACCCCACATCTGATAGAGGGCTAATATTCAAAATATATAAATAATTCAAAAAGCTAACCTCCAAAAATCCAAACAACCCCATCAAAAAATGGGACATGGAACCAAACAGAGAATTCACAACAGAGGAATCTGGAATAGCCAAGAAGCACTTAAGGAAATGTTCAAAGTCCTTAGTCATCAAGGAAATGCAAATCCAAAATGACCCTAAGATTCCACCTTACACCAGTCAGAATTGCTACAATCAAAACCTCAGGTGACAGTATATGTCGACAAAGGTGTGGAGAAAGAGGAACACTCTTCATTGCTTGTGGGATTGCAAACTGGTACAACCACTCAAAATTAAAGAGCTTTTTATCTTTAAAGATATATAATTCATATAACAAATTTACAGACAATTACATATTTATTACTGTATTTAGAGAGCTACACAACAATCACCACAACTTTTAAACATCATGGTACCCTCAAAAGAAATCCATCAGCAGCTCTTGCTGTCTTGCTGCCTTGCCTCTCCCTTTCCCTCTCCTCCCCCCTTCCCTTCCTCTACTTCTCTTCTCTTCTCTTCTCTTCTCTTCTCTTCTCTTCTCTTCTCTTCTCTTCTCTTCTCTTCTCTTCTCTTCTCTTCTCTTCTCCTCTCCTCTCCTCTCCTCTCCTCTCCTCTCCTCTCCTC
>NW_021604631.1:3352479-3460195 GCF_004785775.1 Grammomys surdaster
CCCCCTTCCCTCTCCTTTCCTCCCCTCCCCTCCTCCTTCTTCTTCCCTCCCTCCTGTTCTTCTTTCTCTTCCCTCCACTTCTACCCTTCCCTCCCCTCCCCTCCCTCCTCTCCCCTGCTCCCCTCCCCTCTCCTGTACTCCCTTCTGCTCCCTCTTCTTGCCTTTCCTCTACTCATCCCTTCTCTATCATTTCCTTTTCTTACCACTGAGTTCTATGCATTGATCAACTTAATTTCTACCTCTGTGCAATTGCTTACTTAATATTTTATGTACATTTATAATATACTGTGTGGTCTTTTGTGGCCATTATATTTTATTTAATAGAATGTTTTAATGATTCATCATGTCCTGAGATACACCAGAATTTCATTTTTTTGCTGCCAAATAATAGTCTTACATGTATTGATTACACTTTCTTTACAAATTTTTATGATGAGAAGCTCCATTATTTACACTTTGTTTTCTTTATAAATACTCCTTTTCATTTGCATAAGTCCTTGTGTAGATATGCTATTCCTTTCCTTTGATAGATAGTTAAGGGTGGAATTTCTTGGTCATGAGTGAAACATTTTGAGAATTTACTGTTTTAATGTATAAAACATGCAACATTATACTCCCTTCTGAGATGTAAGAAAATTCTATTTTCTTTTACTTCTCCCCAACACTTGTCTGTCTAGCATTTTGATTAGAAGCATCTGAGTAGATGGGTGTGAAGTAGTGGATTTCTGATGACCTAGTGACTAAGTATCTTTAAACATATTTATAGGTCATTTTCCTTGTCTTCTTTGAAGTAATATCAGTTCAGAACATGAATAGGAGAATTCCACATGGTCCTACTCTTACATGGGAGATTGAGGTAGTCAGTTGCTGCTGAGAGAGGAGGGAACCAGTTTTCTCCAGGAGCAAGTTCCAGAAACAAAATAGATTATCAAATCCTATAGAATCAGCCCTGGACACATATACATATGAGCAATGTTAGACTGCCTTAACAGTTTGCTATACTGTGTGCACATACATGTAAATAAATGTATTTGCATATATAAATATATAACATAATGTAACAACATCTATTAAAGAAGAGATCTTGATTTAAAAGAGAAGAGTGAACATTGGAAGAGTTGGAGTGGAAAGGGAGAGGTGGGATTAGTTGAATTAGAGGCAGAAGTGTCTACATAGTGCTCTTGTATGAAGTCCACAAAAATAAAATTAAATAGCTAAATATTTTTATAAACTTTAGAATTGGGTTATTTATTTATTTATTACATGATTATAATACTTCCTATATACTTTATATAGAAGTTTCTTATTCAGTGTAAGACATGAAAATTTATTTTCTTTTCTTTATTTATTTTTTTAAATCAAATCATATTTTTTACTTATTCACACAGGGGTTATAAACACAAAAAGGCAGGACGTGGGGAAGGGGATGACACTGGAGCATGGGTGTTCAGAGGGAGTACAGATATTATTCAGAACAGGGTATCAGCTGGGTGAAGGTTCAGGGGACAGGTCACTATGACTCTGCCTATGATTCACTTGTCCTTATCTAAGTTGGTACTATCTGCCAAGGCTACCTATTTACAAGGTCTATGACTACTCAGGCTGGTAAATTTCCACAAAAGCTGCCTGTTTACAATAGCTTGTAGCCATCTGTTTCAATGTTTTTCCACAGAGACCCAAGACTTGGTGTTAATATACATGTATGACAGGCCTTACACAGTTTATCTGTCTTAGGGTTGCTATTGCTACAACAAAACTCCATTACCAAAGGCACTGTGGGGATGAGTGGATTTATTCAACTTATGCTTCCACGTCATGCTCCTATTCATTTCCAAAAGAAGTCAAGACAGGAACTCAAACAAGGCAGGAATCTGGAGGCAGGAGCCGATACAGAGCCCATGGAGGGTGCTACTTACTACCTTGTTCACATGTCTTGCTCAGTCTGCTTTCTTATAGAACCCAGGACTACCAGCCCAAGGACAGCATGGTTGGCATCTAAGGTTCACCTCAAACACCCTCTACCTTATGTTCTGATTACCAATTGAGAAAATGGCCTACAACTGGATCTCATGGAGGCATTTCCTCAACTGAGGCTCCTTTCTCTCTGATGACTCTAGCTTGTTCAAGTTGACACATAAAACCAGCCACCATATTACCATCTCACTCCTCTGGTGATTTTATTTACAACTCAGAAATTTAACTAGCATTTTGATGGTGCATAACTTATTTGCATATTATTACATTGCTTGCATTATCTTTTGATTGTTCTATGAGGTTGGTTGTTCACATTTGTTTCTTTGCATATAGCCAGTTATGCTTCCAGGATCCTGTCTTCAAAAGACAATTTTATATACAATGTATTTTAGGGGCACCTTGTTTGAAATGAGTTGATCATGAATATAAGGTTTATTTATAAATTTCAAGTGCAAACCCATTGATATTTCTGTATATTTTTATGTAGGTATCACACAGCTTCACCACTGTAGCTTTCTTGTCAGTCTTAAAATTGGGGAGTCAGAGTCCTTCAGTGTATTTCTTTGTTTTCTCCAGATTTGGTATTTAAGTATTTGAATTACAATAAATCTTGTGATAATATCGTTACCTCTATAAAACTTTTTGTTTATTTGAATTTTCTTTATTGTTCTTTTATATTCTCTAGTTCATTCTTTAAGTTACTTTTTTGTTTTTGTTTTTATGCTTGCTTGGTTGGTATCTAATGTCCTCCTTAAATACCTTCCACCTTTTGTTTTGAGATAGATTCTCTCACTAAGCCTGAAGCTCACCACTTCATCTAGGTTGACAGTGAACTATGAGAATACTCCTTCTCAATATCCTTGATCAAGGCCAATTTGTTCTGTTCAAATATTCTTGGATGTGAGACTTTCAACTAGTGTGTGGTCCAATTGCCAGGATCTACAGTTTAAAGAGAACTAAACTTTCTTCTAGTAGTTAACTCTTTTTAAAGATTTTGGTGACTTAAAATTTATTTATTTGTTGTTCTGTTTGTTTGTTTAATGTGCAATTTATTATCTGCATGTGTGCCCATACACCATTTTTGTGCCTAGTGCCTGTAGAAACTAAAAAAAAAGGAGGCATTAGATACCCTGATACTAGAGTGACAGACACTTGTGAACTTCCATGTAGAGGATGGGAATCAAAATTAGGTTCTCTGAAAGATCAGCTACTGTTCTCAACTGCTACGGCATCTCTCCAGTCCTAGTTGGCATAATGGAAGTAATGGATTCCTTTCCAGCTCTGTTTTGTTTCCATGCTGTCAAGTTTACAGATAGTGCTGGAGCTGTGTCATCTCATTTGATTTGTTTTATCGCATTCCTGGAGAATCTTAGTTTCAAATTTCCACATCGTATTTCTAAAATAATCTCCACAGCCAATGTTCCTCTAAATGTCCCTTCACTCATAGTATGCCCAGCTTCCAGTCCCACCTCCACAGTCTGATCAATCTCTTTACAGCTTTTTATTGGTGCAGCACGTAGGTCCAGGGAGAGACAACAGTTCTCTGGCAGTGGACCCTATCATGATGCAGATGAAGCTAGATACCACTAGTGGATGCTCTTAGCTCTTTTGTTGTATAGAAATTTTATTAATTATTTTATTTATTTACATTGCAAATGTTGTCCCCTCTTGATTACCCCTCCTGGAGTTCTTCACCCCAGCCCCTCTCCCCTTTGCCTCTGAGAGAATGTCCCTTTCGTTGGAGCATCAAGTTTCTACAGGATTAATTGTGTCCTCTCCCACCCAGGCCAGACAAGGTAGTTCTCTGCTACATATGGCTGCAGCGAATTTTATAAAGCTCATGTGGGTTTATTTTATTTTATATTTAACTTTTGTCAGATTTCCTGTATAGAAATAAAGTCTGTCTTTATTATTCTGACATTCTGTAATGGGTCACAGAAAGACAGCTTCTAAGCTACTATCTTAACTAGAAATCTTTTATTGGTTGTTTTCATAAAAGAACAATTCTAGTAGGAATCAAGAAAAAAAATGTAAAAGAGAATATTGTGTTGCCTGACCCAGATGGTCTCTGAGAGTAGGGACAGTACTTGGGCCTTATGAACCAATACTAATGAAGACCAAAGTCATGTGCTTTGTGCTTCCACAGACTAGTCATTGGATACAGTCTGCCTTGGCAAGACTTAACTTTGGGTGGCACAGCTCTTATTAAATTCCAAGGTAGAGAAGAATGAGCATTCTCACATAGCACTTCTGACATATGCGGGGCAGCGAGTTATCTTGGTTCTAGAAGTGTCTGCAGAGCTCTTCAACTCCTTCCATGATCTGCTTTTTGCAATAGCAATTTTCCATGAGAAGATATGCTAGTGTGAGGTGGTTAATATCTTTTTCTGGGGGAAAGTAAAGAAAGATGATCAATTGGAAGAGCTATTCCCACTTTTTCAAAAAGTAATTGTTGTCTATAATATTCTTCTGTCACTGCCCAATTTGTATTAACATCAACTTAGGCAAGAGCTTCTGTTGGTCCCGATGTTTTCCCTAGTGGGGGATACATTAAGGGTTCTGAACTTTTGGTTGTTAGCCAGGACTTGGCAGCAAAACACTGGAAGATGTTCCTGTGGATTACTTCACGACAATTTTCTCTTTCCTCATTTTGCAAGTTCAGCTTTGTTCTTGATGAACAAATCATGAAAATGAAAATTCTTTACATGCTGTTCTCTTGGCACTCAAACCCTTGGGTCACAAAGCAGTACTGGCTTAGCATTAATGAGATTCTTGCAATGCATTCTGAAGAAATCTCCCCTTATCTTGGAACAAGGACTACTAGATCCACAGGGCTTAGAGCAAAAGGGGGTTCTAGGTTTCCTACACATTCTATGAACGTATTACTGGAATATTTATATAGCCACATCTGCTGTTGTGCCTCTGAATCCATGTATTCTACTAACTGGAGCCACGACAATATAATTACTATTGATTTCAAGTATCTACTGAACCTTGGGAGGTGGAATTATATTTTCAAAGGGCATTTCCTTCAAACTTGAACTTCAGCGATGCCTTTGTTATATGGTCTCACTGCTGTCCAACATTGTCTTTATCCTCAGAACTGTTATTTCTTTTACTAGGGTTGTCTTGTGTGTTGTAAAATGATAAACAGCATTCCTATCCTCTAGCCAGAACATTCTAGAAGAACAAACACAAATGCCTCCAAATATTGAGACATATTCCCAAGGAAGAAAATATAGAAACTTTATAAATAGACGTACAACAATATACAGTTTCCATATACACCACAGGCTCTTATTTACAAATTATATTTAGCTTCTTTCTCCATATATATATACATATATATGTATATATATATGTATATATATATGTGAGATTATATACATACATATATATATATATATGAAATTAATAGTGATTATATCGTTGTGCTCCACAATTATTAGAATTCACGAAGTCAGAAGCAAAAAAGTAAATGTGGCTATGTAAATGTTCTTGTAATATGCTCATAATATGAATCTCTCTATATATACATATGCGTATGTATATATACATATGCATATATATCATGCATAACACATATTTAAGAAGATCTTTACCCTTTACTCACGTAAGATGTTAATCTCTACTTTAGACACTTAGGCATATTTGAGGGTTAACATACACTTTGTAGCATATGAAGATGGCAACTGGTGAGGTCATGTGATGTTTGTTAGCCAGTAGTGTCTGTCATTCAAACTGTCAATGTATATTTTCCAATGTCTCTTTCCCAGGATCATTAACTGCATTTTCATCTGGAGGATGCTTGAACATGAGTTATCAGCCTTCTGCATGACCATATATGTAGTTGCTTTTTAATGTTTGTGTCAGGTGAATATGATGTCATGGGCAAATGTAGGCTGTCACACTGTGATATCTATCTTCCAGACACTGATGTTACTATTGGAGGTTTAGATTCCCTGAATTGTACACAGCTAATCAGTGGGCCCATTTTTCCATGCTACTGCAGACATTCATCTGTCTCTGCTTCTGATTCCATCCCCAAGAAACCCAAACTATTGTGTGATACAAAAAAAAAGATAAGTGATACCGCTTTTTTCTCTTTCTCCCTCACTCCTTCTATCTCTTCTTTCTTCTCTTTTAAGTATCACATTTGATACTTTGTCTCCTTGTATAAGTTAAGAAAATTGCTTGGACACTATTTTTATCCTGTAGGTCTTTAGTATTATGATAAAAATACAAAGAGGAAGCAATCTATATTACTGATAATATTTTTATAGATATCAAGACACATTTATTCTCAAATGCTTCTATTTTTCCCAACTTGAATTTTATTCTGATAATAAATTTTATTTCATTCACTCTGATTTTATAAAAGTGATTTCCTGAGATTCTGCTTTTACAAATTAAGCAATATATTATATTGCTTTTAGATATTCACTAGTAAATATTATTTAGACTCTGGTTGATTGCATTACACAGGTTTCATTTCAAATTTTCAGAGAAAATACAGTTATCATCCTAAGGCCAAAATTGTAAAGGAGTGCAATTAAAGAATGTGGAGAAATTCTACAAGATGGATTACTGGTACTTTTCTTTGTACAATCCTAGTGGTGAAAGAACAAGATGATATAAAATTAATTAGGTAAGACAGCATGCTTTCCAATTATCTTATGTACAGAAAGTACACAAAGGTCTGAAAATACACAAAAAGTCAAACCCCAGATATGTTCATGCATAAAATTTTTATGTATCCCTTTCATATGTATTCAATTTCAAGGTGAGCAGAGCCTTTTAAAGCCCTGTGAGTGTGTAAACAGGAGGATGAGTTACGTGGCAACCCTGCTACACAATTTCCTTACTAGTGGAGTAAGTTTTCCAGGCCCTCTGTTTTCCAGGCCAAGGAAAGTTAAAACAACAGAAACATACTTTCAGAAAAAGCATTCATAAGGGTGCATTAGTTCTGTTGTGTCTAATATAGGAAGGGATGTGGACAGAAGGTATAAACAGCTTCACCAGTACAGCCTCTGTGATTCTTCATTAGAAATGTAAGAAGACAAAGCAAGAGACTTACTACATGGCAAGTGTTCGGCACCCATAGGAGGTCCATCTGCGATTAAGAGGGAAAGGCTCTTAATGCTGAACTCATTTCTGAGATTACTATGTGGATTTAGAGTATGCTTATATGTATGTCTCCATGTGGGTTATGTATCTCTGTGCTAAATTTTCATATGAATAACCATCTTCCCTCATTTACTCTCAGTTTCATAAGAGAAGTCAATATGTCATGTTTCATCTACCTCCAACACTAAGATACAGGTCCCCTGTGTCTCAGAGGTGACCGTATGAGTGGTTGCTGGTGTACTGGCAAGATGATAATTTATAAATGGGGGTGTGAAGAAATGCTTGCAAGAAGGTATAATTTCCGTTGGAGAGAATCTGCTTTTGATCTGCTTCAGGCTTCCCTAGCTCCTAAAGAAAATATTGTTTCATTCCTTCTAAATTGTGGGAATCTGAATTACAAGAGAGCTGACTTTAGGGATACTGGACAGAAATGTTGCCTAACCTCATATGAGTATATAAAGAAAGAAAACATCATACCACAAGCAGAAATCCAGAATGACGGGCAAGTTTCCCCCACTCTTTAGGATGGTTTCTCACTGAATTCAGAAAAATTGGAAGTGAACAGGGTAAAAGCAATCAAAGATTTCCCTATATTCTGCTGTTAGAAGCAGCAACCTCAAGGAGAATTCTAAATTCTTCTATGTCTTCTGATTTCTATTCTGTACTAAGAATTACAAAGGTTATGACAGAAAGAGAACTAGAAAGAGACTAAGGGGCCCATTTTGCAGTACACAGACCTTCTGATGCAGCTTTCCTGTCTTTCCAGTTCATCATGTCTTTGTCCAGTAGAGTATACAATTTTCTAGAGAAAGAAATGCTGGAACTATGACGTATACACAAGCTCTTCTCTTGTAGGAAATCTTCATTCAGGTTATAGAATATACTGTATTGAATTCATATTATGGATACTGGTTTTATCTTAACATTCCATCATTGTTGGGCTTCCTGGATACCTGAGAATACAGAAGTTTTCTCACTGGGGTAGTGAACTAACAGTAGAAGCCAGCTAGAAGTGAGCCTATTTGCAAGGTGCAATCTGACATTCAGGAATATATCTCATCAACTGCTAGACAGGTCAAGCAAATGACCATGGAATTAGAAATTCCTGGATCTGGACAGATCTCCCTCCCTTAATATATGTATTATATGTATAATTTATATATAAGTCATTAATGTATGTATAGTGTATAATAATTCAATAATGCATGACTCAATACAATGCATACTGGAAAGGAAACACCACTTTTAATATTCATAGAAAAATAAAAGCGGTGAAACTAATAGGGACTTGAATCAATACAATTATACAAAGAGTATATGGAATTAGCAATATGACATTAAGAAATTCTTTCCTACCTTCACCCGACTACTAACTAAAATAAGAATGACTAAATTAATGCAAGAAATTAAAATATTATAAAACATACAATAAAGTAAAAACCTGGAAGAGCTGCAAAAATAATTCTCAATTCTGAGATTAGAAGTTGGTGAATCAAAGGGGTTACATGGAGAGCGTAAACGAGATATTTGTACTGTCTTTTCCAAAGCTCAGGGGACACTGTGAGGAGTGTGCTGAAGACGACATAAAAGCTGGAGGAAAGGAAGTTTGCACAATGCTATCTTCTGCTCCATACACAGCCAGATGCTTAACCTATCTGGCCGACAGTTGCATAACACATATATAATTGATTGAAATTTTTGACATAGCGATTCAAATAACTGCTTCAATTACCTGCTATTTTTTTAAATCACTCCCTTGTTTTGAAGATGGGAAGAACTTCAAAACCTAACATAACCGCCTTTTAATTATTCATCGGAAAAATGTTAACAATGTGAGAATCTGTTCTACTTTCAGGCTTTTTATCATTGTCACTAAATAGAGGGATTAATAAAATCACTTGCCTGGAAAAAAAAAATCCAGACAAGGATAAATGGGAAATTCACGGAGCCCAACCCTTCACTGCCAAGTGGTCTATCATGAAGAGACCTGGAGGGGGGGTCAGTTTTTTTTTCAGTTGTGAAACCATTGGTGACCCCACCAGGCACAAAGAATACTAACCAAGAAGGTACACATGTGGCCCTGATTAAGCTAAATGGATCACACAATAAAATGTCATGACAGAGACAGACAGTTAGGGGAAAGTAGGGGTGGGAGGTGGGGAGTAGTGTTAAAGAGGATGATGGGGATTTATCAGAATATGCATTTTATTCTTGTAGGATATTGTCAAAGAATTAACTTAATTCAATTTATCTCTAAATAAAGAGGTTTTTTTTTCCACAGAAAAAGACTGATAGCTATGCAAAGGCTGTCAAATTTTTGAAATATAGGGGAAAAGTAAAATAATCAATGCAAATACAGCAGAGTCCCCTTGCATGAAAACACAGCAGCAAGTCTAATACCATCACAAACAAAAGCAGAAGAGTTTCTGTCCTGGAGGCTTGGGTTTGGGTGATCTTACTACTTTGACACACAAAAAAAATAAAGAGTTCTTGAGCTGTGGGCTACTGAGTCCCTAGAATATACAAAGTACAGTTTTAGGCAGTTCTAGAGGGAGTTCTGTAGACACCAGACTCATTAGTCTTTGCAGGAATAGGATTGTATGGGCAATTGGAGTAGAAGCTATTCATAATACATTCTAACAAGGATTTTGTCTGTCTTGTCCGTAATCAGAAAATACGTGTAAGAGTGGATAACAATATTTGGTTTAATTTGTAGAGGAAATTCCAAGACATCTTAGGAATCAGGCTAGGACATGATTATTGCTGGCTGATTGGTCTAGCCAAATTTGTAGAAGAATTTGGAGCTAATAGCAGTAAAAACATTTTTTTAAAAAATATGGACTTTCACTGGAAGTGCAAGATATGGTTGTTAAAGGGATTAATGCCATAAAAAGAAAAGAAGAAAATGAAAAAGAAAGAAAAGAAAAAAGTAAGGAGTTTGTGTTGGAATAGTAGGAAAGAAATTTTAAAATCATCTCAAGATTTGGCTGGACTCTGCTCATCACAGGCTCAAGAATATAAAATTATAAATGCATAAGAAAGGCTTTCCCTTGAGAAGAGAGAGCCATTGGGACCCCTGGAGAAGTGTTTTTCTGGTTTACTCACTGAGAAATGTAGGATGCTACTCCAGCCATGGTCCAAGGGGCCTAGTAATTGTGTTTGTACCAAATCTTGGAATCATCCATGTAATTCTGGTTTTGTAAACAAGTAGAATTCAGGTGCTTTGGGATAATGGAAACTTCCACTGATTCCAAGGAAGGCTTACAAGGCCAGACAGTGCATCACAGGGTCAGAGGTCACCAGGCAGACCTTGAGAGAGACTCAGCAGAATTCAAGTTCTTTCAAGTATATACTGCTTGAAATGTCAATGGACCATCTTGTTTCTCCTCTAACACCACTGATGCAGCACTGCCTATGTCACAGACCATGATTCTGCATGTTTCATTGCACTTCTCATGAATACTGATTTCCAATATCTATGGTGTTTCATTGATGGTAATCATAAAAGAAAATATTATCCACTATATAAACAATAATGAGAACAGGTCATTTTAGATATTAATAACATTTTGATTTGATATAAAGCAGCTCAACCACATCTTTCCTGAGCTTTTAATCGCTCTTTCCCCTGCTCCCTGTCTGTGTGTGTCTCCATTTGTATATTATTCCATCTGAAGTTTTCCCCATGGGTTCCAGAGGCTAAACTCAGAACATCGGTGCTTCTACTTGCTGATCCAAATCAACAGCCTTCCCTAACTCAAGCTATTGCACATCTAGAATGTAATCTTGTTCAGGTATTGTCAATACCTTTGCCTTTTAAACACTACTGTTAGTAGGAAAGAAAGATAAAGACCCCTGGGTTGATAGCAAAACATGCAAAGAATTCACACTTGGAATTCCTTAAGCAAAGAAATAGCCACTGAAACTTCAACATGCATATTGAACTTTCCCCCTAAAGTTAGAGACAAATAACATTACTAATTTGGTACCTAAGACAAATAACAGGGATAATGAAGACATATTAGTTTTAGGGCGGTTATTCACAATGTCTCTTATAGGTCCATTTTAGTTGTATATTTATTAATAAAAGGGTAACATATAATGAGCTGGGCCAGCACACAGGAAAATGTATATTCTAATTTGACAAAGCTCTGTCATTTATTATGTCAAATACTTCATTTTCAGTAGCTGAGGTAAAAAAAGAAATGCTCATTTAATTTGCTGGTGAGGAAACAAGAAAGTGATAACATGACATGTCACAGTCACTGTTCAGAATGATAGACTGAACAATGTTTTGAAACAGAAAAGACGATTTGGTGTTAATGTATAGTATCTGATTAGGGTAAGTTTGACTTATTGACATTTCTGAAGGATGTGGTGACTTGCAAGTGAATAAGAGTGGGAGTGAGAGCATATCTGATGCCCCAGAAACAATGCTTCTCAGTCGGGGATTTCAGAGAATGAGTGAGCATGCTTGCATTGCACTAGTGCTTTGGATATTTTCAGAATGGCTGATCAGTGGAGGTAACAACTATCCAATACACAAACCACATTGAAGTTCTAAGCCACTGCCTGACATAATTTATGAGCTTCCAATGTCTTGATGATTATTGCTAATGGTAACACTTTCCTATAATCATCTGCGCTTAGGACCTAATTTCATATAACAACATTCCCTAGGTATTAATGCCAAGCATTGGGTATATATTGAATTATCTAAGGATAACAAGGACAACACTATTATAAATAAAATGAAAGACTACTAATTTTCAGTGTCAGATATTGAAACCAGGGTCTCAAGCATGTTCTAGAAATACTTTATGAAGATACATCTTCAACTCCTAGTACTTTGGATATTTTATTTGATCAATTATATAAGGACCTATTTATTATTTCAGAGAATTATGTCACTAGTGGCTATATAATTGACTTGATTTACAAGGCTGTATTTATGGTTTATGAATTAATGCAGATCTCATGTATAGATATAATAATATATTTTGTTTAGGATCTCTATCACAGTTGAGCTCATATTACTTTATTATATACAACATTTTAAAGGAAACTGTGGTCTTTTTTGGCTGGGGCGGACACCTAGCTGGTCTGCTTCTGTGAAGACACCATATCCTGAGCCACCCTAGAGGAACCATGGCATTCAGAGCAGCAGGTAAGGACCCTCCCGAACAACCCTATGCCCCAGAACTGCAACTGAGAGCCTGGGGCACTCAGGACCCATCACCCACCCAAACCTTGCCCCTCCAGAATATCACTCCCCTTCTGCCCCTCCATTGGCCCTTTTGGCTGGGGCAGACACATCCTGAGCCATCCTAGAGGAACCACTGCATTCAGAGCAGCAAAGGAACTACTGCACTCAGAACAATGGAGGAACTACCACACTCAGAGCAGCAGGATTTCAGGACCCCAGAGGCAGCCTGAGTCCCAGGAGCTCTTCCACCCAGTAGCTCAGGATCACAGGGTCACAAAGACAGCTGGACTCTGAGGAGTTCTGACACAAGCAGGATAACTGGAAAGACAGGCTCCAGTGAGAGACAGTGAGTGCAGGTAGCAATAGAGATAACCAGAAGGCAAAAGGCAAGCTCAAGAACATAAGCAACAGAAACCACAGTTACATGGCATCATCAGAAACCAGTTCTCCCACCATAGCAAGTCCTGGACAACCCATCACACTGGAAAAGCAGTATTCGGAAATAAAATCACTTCTCATGATAATGATAGAGGACTTTAAGAAGGACATAAATAACTCCCTTAAAGAAATACAGGAGAACACAGGTAAAGAGGTAGAAGCACAAAAATCCCTTAAAGATGAAGGAATTAAACAAAACCATCCAGGATCTAAAAATGGAAGTAGAAACAATAGACAAATCTCAAAGGGAGACTATCCTGGATAGAAAACCTAGGAAAGAAATCAGGAGTCAGACCCAAGTGTCACCAACAAGATACAAGAGATAGAAGAGAGAATCTCATGCTCAGAAGATACCATGGAAAACATTGACACAACTTTCAAAGAAAATGCAAATTACAAAAAGCTCCTATCCCAAAACATCCAGGAAATCGAGGACACAATGAGAAGACCAAACCTAAGGATAATGGGTATAGAAGGGAGTGAAGATTCCCAACTTAAAGAGCCAGGAAATATCTTCAACAAAATTATAGAGGAAAATTTTCCTAACCTAAAGAAAGAGATGGTCATGAACATACAAGAAGCCTACAGAACTCCAAATAGACAGACCAGAAAAGAAATTCCTCCTGTCATATAATAATCAAAACATCAAATGCACAAAACAAAGAAAAATACTAAAAGCAGTAAGGAAAAAAGGTCAAGTAACATATAAAGGTAGACCTATCAGAATTACACCAGACTTCTCACCAGAGACTCTAAAAGCCAGAAGATCCTGGACTGATGTTATACAGACCCAAAGAGAACACAAATGCCAATCCAGACTACTATACTCAGCAAAACTCTCAATCACTATAGATGGAGAAACCAAGATATTCCATGAAAAAACCAAATTTACACAATATCTTCCCACAAATCCAGCCCTACAAAGGATAATAGATGGAAAACTCCAACATAAGGAGGGAAACTACAACCTAGAAAAAGCAAGAAAGTACTCTTCCAACAAACCCAAGAGAAGATAGCTACACAAACATAATTCCACCTCTAATAACAAAAAAAGGAAGCAACAATCATTTTTCCTTAATATCTCTTAACATCAACGGACTCAATTCCCCAACGAAAAGACATACATTGACAGACTGGATATGTAAACAGGACCCAGAATTTTGGTACATACAGGAAGCGCACCTCAGTGACAAAGACAGACACTACTTCAGAGTAAAAGGATGGAAAACAATTTTCCAGGCAAATGGTCCCAAGAAACAAGCTGTAGTAGCCATTCTAATATAGAATAAAATCAACTTTCAACCAAAAGTTATCAAAAAAATAAGGAAGAACATTTCATACTCGTCAAAAGAAAAATCTACGAGATGAACTCTCAATTCTGAACATCTATGCTCCAAATGAAAGGTCATCTACATTCATAACAGAAACTTTACTAAAGCTCAAAGTACACATTGCACATCACATAATAATAGTGGGGGATTTCAACACCCCACTCTCAGAAATGGACAGATCATGGGAACAGAAACTAAACAGAGACACAGTGAAATTAACAGAAGTTATGAACCAAATGGATTTAACAAATATATATAGAACATTTCATCCTAAAACAAAAGAATATACCTTTTTCTCATAGTGCCTTCTCCAAAATAGACCATACAATTGCTCACAAAGCAGGCCTCAACAGATACAAAAAGATTCAAGTAATCCCTTGCATCCTATCAGATCACCACGGACTAAGGCTGGTCTTCAATAATAACAAAAAAAAAATGGAATGCCCGCATACACATGGAAACTAAACAATGCTCTACTCAATGATGACTTGGTCAAGGAAGAAATAAAGAAAGAAATTAAAGACTTTTAGAATTTAATGAAAATAAAGCCTCATCATACCAAAACTTATAGGACACAATAAAAGCAGTGCTAAGAGGAGAACTCATAGCTCTAAGTGCCCACAAAAAGAAACTGGAGAGAGCATACACTAGCATCTTGACAGCACCTAAAAGCTCTAGAACAAGAAGAAGCAAATACACCCAAGAGCAATAGATGGCAGGAAATAATCAAGCTCAGGGCTGAAATCAACCAAGTAGAAACAGAAAGAGCTATACAAAGTATCAACAAAACCAGGAGCTGGTTCTTTGAAAAAATCAAAAAGATAGCTAAACCCTTAGCCAGACTAGCCAGAGGGCGCAGAGACAGTATTCAAATTAAAAAATCAGAACTGAAAAGGGAGACATAACAACAGAAACTGAGGAAATTAAAAAAAAAATCATCAGATCCTACTACAAAAGACTATACTCAACAAAACTGGAAAATCTAGAGGAAATTGACAATTTTCAAGACAGATGCCAGGTACCAAAGTTAAATTAAGTGCAGATAAACCATCTAAACAGTTCCATAACCCCGAAAGAAATAGAAGTGTCATTAAAAGACTCCCCACCAAAAAAAGTCCAGGACCAGATGGTTTTAGTGAAGAATTCTATCAGACCTTCTAGGAAGACCTAATAACAATTCTCTTCAAGCTATTCCACAAGATAGAAACAGAAGGAACACTACCCAATTCGGTCTATGAAGCCATAATTATGCTCATACCTAAACCACACAAAGACATAACAAAGAAAGAAAACTTCAGACCAATCTCCCTTATGAATATCGATGCAAAAATTCTCAATAAAATTCTCCCAAACTGAATCTAAGAACACATCAAAACAGTCATCCATCATGATCAAGTAGGCTTTATCCCAGGAATGCAGGGATGGTTCAATATTTGGAAATCCATCAACGTAGTCCACTATATAAACAAACTGAAAGAAAAAACCACATGATCATCTCACTAGATGCTGAGAAACATTTGATAAAATTCAACATCCCTTCATGGTAAAAGTCTTGGAAATATCAGGAATTAAAGGCCCATACCTAAACATAGTAAAAGCAATATACAGCAAGCCAGTAGCCAACATCAAACTAAATGGTGAGAAACTTGAAGCAATCCCACTAAGATCAGGGACTAGACAAGGCTGCCCACTCTCCCCCCACCTATTCAATATAGTATTGGAAGTCCTAGCCAGAGCAATTAGACAACAAAAAGAAGTCAAGGCATACAAATAGAAAAGGAAGAAGTCAAAATATCACTATTTGCAGATGATACGATAGTATACTTAAGTGACCCCAAAACTTCCACCAGAGAACTCCTAAACCTGATAAACAACTCCAGAAAAGTGGCTGGATATAAAATCAACTTAAACAAATCAGTAGTCTTCCTCTACTCAGAGGATAAACAAGCTGAGAAATAAATTAATGAAACAACACTTTTCACAGTACTCACAAATAATATAAAATACCTTGGTGTGAATCTAACCAAGCAAGTGAAAGAGCTATATGACAAGAACGTCAATTCCCTGAAGAAAGAAATTAAAGAAGATCTGAAAATGGAAAGATCTCCCATGCTCATGAATTGGCAGGATTATTGTAGTAAAAATAGCCATCTTGCTGAAACCAATCTACAGATTCAATTCAATCCCCATGAAAATTCCAACTCAATTCTTCACAGAGTTTGAAAGAGCAATTTGCAAATTAATTTGGAATAACAATAAAACCCAGGGTAGCAAGAACTATTCTCAACAAAAAGAAGTTCTTGGGGAATCACCATCCCTGACCTCAAGCTGTACTACAGAGCAATAGTGATTAAAAACTGCATGGTATTAGTACAGAGACAGGCAGGAAGATCAATTAAATAGAATTGAAGACCCAAAAATGAATCCACACACCTATGGTCACTTGATCTTTGACAAAGGAGCTAAAACTGTCCAGTGGGAAAAGGACAGCATTTTTAACAAATGGTACTGGTTCAACTGGAGGTGAGCATGTAGAAGAATGAAAATTGATCCATTCTTATCTCCTTGTACAAAGCTCAATTCCAAGTGGATAAAGGACCTCCACATAAAACCTGATACACTGAAACTAATAGAAAAGAAGGTGGGGAAAAAACTCGAATACCTTGGCACAGTAGAAAAGTTCCTTAATAGAACACCAATGGCGTATGCTCTAAGATCAAGAGAACCTTGACCTCATTAAGGCTGGACGCCCCAGGGGGTGGGAATTTTGAGGGTGGGGAGGTGGGAGTGGGGGGGTAGATAAAGGTTACATCCACAGAGAAGGAGGAGGGGTGATGGGATTGGGGGGTTCCTGGGTGGGTGGGGGATGGGGTAAGGGGACAACATATGAAATGTAAATAAAACATCCAATAAAATAAATTTAAAAAAAAGAAATAAAAAAAAAAGAATTGATAAATGGGACCACATAAAATTGTAAAGCTTCTGTAAGGCAAAGGACACTGTCAATAGGATAAAATGGCAACCAACAGTTTGTGAAAAGATCTTTACCAATCCTACATCCAATAGAGGGTTAATATCCAATATATAAAAAGAACTCAAGAAATTAGACTCCAGACAACCAAATAACCCTATTAAAAATGGGGTACAGAGCTAAACAAAGAATTGTCAACTGAGGAAACTCGAATGGCTGAGAAGCACCTAAAGAAATGTTCAACATCCTTAGTCACCAGGGAAAAGCAAATCAAAACAACCCTGAGATTCCACCTCACACCAGTCAGAATGGCTAAGATCAAAAACTCAGGTGATAGCAAATGCTGGTAAGGATGTGGAGAAAGAGGAACACTCCTCTATTATTGGTGGGATTGCAAGATGGTGCAACTACTCTGGAACTCAGTCTGGTGGGTCTTCAGAAAATTGGACATAGCATTACCTGAGGACTCAGCTATACCACTCCTGGGCACATACCCAGAAGATGCTCCAACATATAACAATGACATATGCTTCACTATGTTCATAGCAGCCTTATTTATAATAGCCAGAAGCTGGAAAGAACCCAGATGTCCTTGAACAGAGGAATGGATACAGAAAATTTGGTACATTTGCACAATAGAGTATTACTCAGCTATTAAAAACAATGAATTCATGAAATTTGTAGGCAAATGAATGGAACTAGAAAATATCATTCTGAGTGAGGTAACCCAGTCACAAAAGAACACACATGGCACTCACTCAGTGATAATTGGATATTAGCCCAAAAGCTCAAAATACTCAAGAAGCAACTCACAGACCACATGAATCTCATGAAGAAGGAACAGAAAATTGTGAGTGCTTCAGTCCTTCTTAGGAGTAACAAAATACTCATGGGAGCAACTATGGAGACAAAGTGTGGGACAGAAACAGAAGGAGGGGTTGTCTGGAAACCATTCCACCTGGGTATCCATCCAGCATCACCAAAGTTAGATGCTGATGTGAATGCCAGGAAGTACATGCTGACAGGAGCCTGATATAGCTGTCTCCTTAGAGGTCTGCCAGAGCCTGACATATATAGAGGTGGATGCTCACAGCCAACCATTGAACTGATCATGGGGTCCCCAAAGGAGGAGTCAGAGAGAAGACTGAAGGAGTTAAAAGGCTCTGCGGCCCCATGGGGTGAGCAACAATACCAATCAACCAGAGCTCCCAGGGTCTAAACCACCAGCCTGGAAGCATGTAAGGAGGGACCCATGAGTCTAACTGTGTATGCAGGAGAGGATGGCCTTATCAGTCATTGGTGGGAGAGGTGATCCTTGGTCCCATGAGGCTGGATGCCCCATTGTGGGGGAATTCAAGTGTAGGGAGGTGGGAGTGGTTGGGTGGGGGCACATCATCATAGAAGTAGGAGGAGGGGGGATGGGATAGGGGGTTCCTGGGTGGGAGGAGAATGGGAAAGTGGATTACATCTGAAATATAAATAAAATATCCAATAAGAAAGAAAGCTGCACTTATATAATATTTAAGATATTATGTTTATCTTTTGAAAGTAAAATATATTGATAGACAATCTATCATTGTATTTTGAAGAGAGTAACAAGAATATATGGATGTGTTTGTTATAAACAAACACAATTTTAGGATGTATGTAAACAGATCTTACCTAAAAATGTTTAGCACATTAGAATTCAAAGTATAACAAGCCTAGCCATTTCTGATACAGTAAGGAATCAAGAGTAGAGAGCAGTTTCAAAGTTGTCTGTTATTTGAGAAAAAACATAGGAGAAACAAATCTTATCAAATATGTTATATAGTAAGATTTGCTTATTTTCTTTCCTTAATTCACAGTTTATCTTACATTTTCTTGCAATCCATATTAACCCTTTTATAAAGCTATACCTCATACTTCCTTTTGAAATGTGATGTTTGTATTTATTTTTGAGAGTTTCACAGATTTTGACCATTCATCTTTTAACTTATATTCTTCTCGCAGACATTACACCTAGACAGCAATTTCCCTCTTTCCCTTACTCCCAGTCCCATTCCCACACTCCACATCAACTCTGCTTCTGTCCCTACCCTCCCCCCAAAGAGCTGGCCTCCCAGGTATATCCACTGAACATGGCTTAACAGAATGCAATAAGACTGGGCACAACTCCTTCCATTAAGACAACTGGACATCAGGCTTGTGCTCCCTCTGATGGTGTGGGCCACAAGTTGGACTAGTCATGGGTTGGCCACTTCCACAAGGTCTGTGCTCCATTGCTCCTTCCCAACCTACAGGCAGGATATGTAGTTTGAAGGTTTTGTGGGTGGGTTGATGTACCAGTCCCACTACTAGAGCCTTGCCTGTTTATAGAAGATGGCCAGTGTGTACTCTATACCCCCATCACTAGGAGGCTTTGCAAGAATCATTCTCATTGATTGCATAGAGTTTCTACATCTCTCTACCACCTCCAACCACTTCAACCCCAGTAGTCTTTCTAAGAACTCTATTCCACCCCATCTACTGTCTGAGTCATCTTTTCCCCATCCATACCTATAAATCTATTATTCCATTTCCCTTTCCTAGGGAGATACATATGACTGCCCTTGAGCATTCCTTTTTACTTAGCCTCTCTGGGTCTATAGATTGTAAATAATTGGTCTACCTTTACTTAATAGGTAATTCCCACTTATAAATGAGTGCATACCATGTTTGTTTTTCTGGGTCTGGGTTACCTCACTAAGGATGATCCTTTCTAGTTCCATCCATTTGCCCACCAATTTCATGATGCCACTATTTGTTTTTATTTTCTAACTGCTGAGTAATACTCCATTATGTAAATGTACCATATTTTCTTTATTCTTCTGTTGAGGGACATCTACGTTGTTTACAGTTCCAGGCTATTATAAATGAAGCTGCAGTGAATATGGTTGAGCAAGTGTCCTTGCGGTAAGATGGACCATCTTTTGAGTATATACCCAGGAGTGGTATAGCTGGGTCTTGAGGTAGATAATTCACAATATTCTGAGGAATTTCCATGTTGATTTCTACAGGGGCTGTACTAATTTGCATTCCAACCAGCAATGAAGGAATGTTCCAATTGCTCCACATCCTCACCAGCATGAGCTATCACTTGTGTTTTTAATCTTACCTGTTCTGACTGTATAAGATGAAATCTCAAAGTACGTTTGATTTGAATTTTCCTGATAGCTAAGGATGTTGACCATTTCTTTAAGTGTTTCTAAGGCATTTGTGATTCCTCTAATGAGAATTCTCTGTTTAGATCTGTATCCTATTTTTAAATGAATTATTTGGTTTTTCAGTGTCTAGTTTCTTGAATTCTTTATGTATTTTGGAAATTAGCCCTCTGTGAGATGTGGAGTTGGTAAAATATTTTTCTACTCTTTAGGCTGGTGTTGTGTTATACTTACTATATCCTTTGCCTTACAGAAGCTTCTTGGTCTTACGAGGTCCCATTTATTGATTGTTGTTTTTATTGCCTTCAAGATTCACCAATTCTGATTGTGTTCAGGAAGTTGTCTCCTGGGCTAGCATGTTCAAGGCTATCCCTACTTTCTCTTCTATTAGGCTCAGTGTATCTGGTTTTATGTTGAGCACTTTGATTCACTTTGACTTAAGTTTTGTGTGGCGTGATAGGCATGGATTTAACTTCATTCTTCTACACGCTTATATCCAGTTTGACGAGGACTATTTGTTGATGCTTTCTTAGTTCCATTCTGCATTTCTGACTTCTTAATAAAAAATCAGGTGTCCATGAGTGTGTGGATTTACTTCCATGTCTTCAATTTGATTACATTGATTCACTTGTCTGTTTTTATACCAATACCATATGGTTTTTATTAGCTCTGTAGTACAGCTTAAAATCAGAGGTATGCTTTTATTGTACAGAATTGTTTTATTAATCTTAGTTTATGTTTGTTTTTCCTCTATGAAATTAAGTATTACACTTTCAAATTCTATAAAGAATTATGTTGGAATTTTTATGTGATTGCATTGAATCTGTATTGCACTGAACCTTTGGTAGGATGACCACTTTTACTATTTTAATCTTACCAATCTGTATGCATGGGAAATTTTTCCTTTTTTTTTTTTTTTTTTTAGTTCATCTTATATCCAGCCTCTTCACTAAAGGTCTTCATCAGCTGCAGGAGTTCTGTGGTAGGATTTTGGGGTCGCGTATATATATATTACCAGATCATGTACAAATAATATTTTGATTTCTTCATTTCCAATGTATTGCTTTGATCTCCTCAAGTTGTCATATTGCTTTTGCTAGAATTTCAAGTACTATTTTGAATAGATATGGATAGCCTTGTCATGATCCTGATTTTACTGAAATTGCTTTGAGTTCCTCTCCATTAAATTTAATGTCAGCTTGCTGTAAATAATCTTTCATATATTTACGTATGTCTCTTGTATCCCCAATCTCTCCAAGACTATTATCAAGAAGGTGTGTTGGATTTTGTTAAAGGCCTTTTCAGCATCTAATGAGATGATCATGTATGATTTTTTTCTTTTACCTTTTTATATGGCAGATTATATGACTGATATTTTTGTATGTTGAACCATCTTTGCATTTCTGGGATGAAGCCTACTTAATCATGTGTATAATCTTCTTGATATGTCCTTAGATTTAGTCTGTATTTCATTGAGTATTTTTGGATATGTGTTCATAGAGAAGTTGGTCTTTAATTCTCTTTCTTTGTTGAATTTTTGTGTGGTTTGGGCATCAGAGTGACTGTGGCCTTGTAAAATGAATTTGTCAATATTCCTTCTGTTTCTATTTTTTGGAATGATTTAAGGAGGATTGGCATTAGCTTTTCTTTGCAAGTTTGATAGAATGCTATGCTAAAACTGTCTGGCCATAGGCTTGTTTGGGTTAGGAGCCTTTTATGTTATGTCCCCCTTTTCATTTCTGATTTTGTTCATTTGGATATTCTCTCTTAGCCTTTTATTTACTTTGAATAGGTGTTTGCCTATCTAATTGATTTTCTCAAAGAGTCAACTTTTTGTTTCCAGAACTCTTTGTATTTTTCTCTTTGTTTCTGTTTTATTGATTTTAGATCCTAGTTTAATTATTTTGTTAGATATTAGAATAGCTATATCAGTTTGTTTGTTAGGTCCATTTGCTTGGAAAATCTTTTTCCAACCCTTTAATCCTAGGTATTATCTGTCTTTGATGGTGCGGTGTGTTTCTTATATGCAGCAGAAGGATAGATCCTATTTTTACATCCATTCTATTAATCTGTATCTTTTCATGAGGGAATTCAGTCCATTGATATTGAGAGATATCAATGACCAATGATTGCTAATTCCTGTTACTTTGTTGTTGGTTATGTTGACTCTGTGTGTGTGTGTGTGTGTGTATGTGTGTGTGTGTGTCTGTGTGTCTGTGTGTGTGTGTGTAATATTTAAAAATGGTGGCACCTGATCTGGCTTGTAGTTATGGAGCCACCATGTTCCCCACTAGGCTAGGCCTGAGATCATGAGCAGTTTTGTTTTCACTGCTGCCACGGCTCCGGCCACCAGTTCAGATCACCTGCTCAGGCAGCCAGAGACAGCGGCCCTGCCACCTGCAAGATGCCAGCGTCAGAGATGGTTCTGCCCTCTTCCATGCTGTCTCCACAAGACTGGGCTGAGCCCAAACCATTCTTACGTCCACAGAGGCCTGTAGGAATAAGACACTAATGCTTAAAGATTAATCAAAGGCTTTATATGTTTGATGATGCTGAATTAACAAGATGCTCACATAATTAGAGGTGTTAACCAATTAACTAACCTAGATATAAGTTGTTACCCATGATTTCTCTTGATAGAAGCATGGTTCTCCATCCTCCTACCTCTCTGTCTCCTCTGCTCCTTCTTCTCCTTCTCCTCCTCCTCCTCTCCTTACTCTTCCCACCTTAGCTCCTCCCAACTTGCAGGGAAAATATGCCACTACATGAATGTGTATGTTGTCGTGTGTATGTGTCTGTGGTGTTTGCATGTGCTTTCATTCTTTTAGTTTTGTTGGTGTGGGATTATTTATTTCCTGTGTTTTCATAGGTGTAGGTAACCTCCTCAATTTGTAGTTTTCCTTCAAGTAGCCTCTGTAGGGCTGGGTTTCTGGAAAGGTACAGTTTAAATTTAATTTTTCATGGAATATCTTGTTTTCTCTATCTATTTTAGTCGAAAGTGTTGCTGGTATAGTAGTCTTGGATGGCATCTATAGTCTCTTAGAATCTTGAGAATATCTGTCCATGTCTTACTGGCTCTTAGTTCCTCCATTGAGAAGTTGAATGTAATTCTAATAGGTCTGCCTTTATATGTTACTTGTCCCTTTTCCCTTGCAGCTTTTAATATTCTTTTCTTGTTCTGTATGTTTAGTGTTTTGATTATTGTATGCCACGCCACCTTTTAAACTAAAAGAAAAACAAACAACAAACAAAACAACAATAAACAGATGCAGAACACTTATGTAATTTATCCCAAAGCAAAAGATGTGTCATTGACATGGGATTCAGATCATTCTCTCTTTTGATTCCAAGCTCAAAGAAGAACTGAAACAAATTGAACTCTTCTGTAGCCTGTTAAGTATCTGCAAGCCATTCTGTAATTTACAAGCATACAGAACTATTTTGTGTGTGTTTTGAGTGCTAGAATTGCTAGCTAAGTTCTTACAAGGAGAACCTTCTTTGGCCTGAACCATAGAAGTCATCAAGACTACTTGGAAAATTGCTGCTATCAAAATCACCATACCTCATAAATTTATTGATAGTTCATAAATTTTGGCACTGTGGGAAGACAAAAATATATTGATCTATCTTTCTGACATGAAATGCTCATGACATGGACGCACTTGTCATTGCAATTTACACAATGGAGGGATTACTCATAGTTTTAGACACAGTCACATATTCAGGCACATAATATACTCAGAGCCACACATATGCACACACACATGCACATACACATGCAGGCACACAAACACACAAATATAAACATAAGCACAAACACACATACATGAGCACAGGTACACATAGCCACATATACACCCATGCATGCACGCAAGTGCAAGTGTACGCATGCGCACGCACACGCATGCATGTGCACACACACACACACACACACACACACACACAGCATGAGTGAAGTGATAGAATTTTTCCTTCAAAGCTCTCATTTAAAAAAGTCAACCAACATGAACTCTCAATTCTGAATATCTATGCGCCAAATACAAGAGCATCGAATTTCATAAAAGAAACCTTACTAAAGCTCAAAACACACATTGCACCTCACATAATAATAGTGGGAGACTTCAACACCCCACTCTCAGCAATGGATAAATCATGGAAACAGAAACTAAATAGAGATACAGTAAAACTAACAGAAGTTATGAACCAAATGGACTTAACAGATATCTATAGAACATTTCACCCTAAAGCAAAAGAATATACCTTTTTCTCAGCACCTCATGGTACCTTCTCCAAAATAGACCATATAATTGGGCACAAGACAGGCCTCAACAGATATAAGAAAATTGAAATAATTCCCTGCATCCTATCAGATCACCATGGTCTAAGGCTGGTCTTCAAAAATGACAGAGAGAATGGAAAGCCCACATTTACATGGAAACTGAACAACACCCTACTCCTTGATAATCAGGTAAGGGAAGAAATAAAGAAAGAAATTAAAAACTTTTTAGAATTTAATGAAAATGATGACACATCATACCAAAATTTATGGGATACAATGAAAGCAGTGCTAAGAGGAAAATTCATAGCTCTAAGTGCCTACAAAAAGAAACTGGAGGGAGCATACACTAGCAGCTTGACAGAGCACCTGAAAGACCTAGAACAAAAAGAAGCTAATACACCCAAGAGGAGTAGAAGGCAGGAAATAATTAAACTCAGGGCTGAAATCAACCAAATTGAAACAAAAAGAACTATCCAAAGAATCAATAAAACCAGGAGCTGGTTCTTTGAGAAAATCAACAAGATAGATAAACCCTTAGCTAGACTAATCAGAGGGCAGAGAGACAGTATCCAAATTAATAAAATCAGAACTCAAAAGGGGGACATAACAACAGAAACTGAGGAAATTTAAAAAATCATCAGATCCTACTACAAAAGCCTATATTCAACAAAATTGGAAAATTTGGATGAAATGGACAATTTCCTAGACCAATACCAGTTGCCAATGTTAAATCAGGACCAGATAAACCATCTAAACAGTCCCATAACCCCAAAAGAAATAGAAGCAGTCATTAAAAGTCTCCCTACAAAGAAAAGCCCGGGACCAGACAGTTTTAGTGCAGAATTCTATCAGACCTTCAAGGAAGACCTAATCCCAATTCTTTTCAAACTATTCCACAAAATAGAAACAGAAGGTACACTACCCAACTCATTCTTTGAAGCCACAATTACACTCATACCTAAGCCACACAAAGACCCAACAAAGAAAGAGAACTTCAGGCCAATCTCCCTTATGAACATTGATGCAAAATTACTCAATAAAATTCTAGCGAACCGAATTCAAGAACACATCAAAACAATTATCCATCACGATCAAGTTGGCTTCATCCCAGGAATGCAGGGTTGGTTCAATATTCGGAAATCCATCAATGTAATCCATTATATAAACAAACTCAAAGAAAAAAACCACATGAACATCTCACTAGATGCTGAGAAAGCATTTGACAAAATTCAACACCCCTTCATGATAAAAGTCTTGGAAAGGTCAGGAATTCAAGGTCCATACCTAAACATAGTAAAAGCAATTTACAGCAAACCAGTAGCCAGCATTAAACTAAATTGAGAGAAACTTGAAGCAATCCCACTAAGATCAGGGACTAGGCAAGGCTGCCCACTCTCCCCCTACTTATTTAATATAGTATTGGAAGTCCTAGCCAGAGCAATTAGGCAACACAAGGAGGTCAAAGGGATACAAATTGGAAAGGAAGAAGTCAAAATCTCACTATTTGCAGATGATATGATAGTATACTTAAGTGACCCCAAAACTTCCACCAGAGAACTCCTAAACCTGATAAACAACTTTAGCAAAGTGGCTGGATATAAAATTAACTCAAGCAAATCAGTAGCCTTCCTCTACTCAAAAGATAAACTGGCTGAGAAAGAAATTATGGAAATGACACCCTTCAAAATAGTCACAGATAATATAAAATACCTTGGTGTGAACCTAACCAAGCATGTAAGAGACCTGTATGACAAGAACTTCATTCCCCTGAAGAAAGAAATCGAAGCCGATCTCAGAAGATGGAAAGATCTCCCATGCTCATGGATTGGAAGGATTAATATAGTAAAAATGGCTATTTTGCCAAAAGCCATCTACAGATTTAATGCAATCCCCATCAAAATTCCCACTCAATTCTTCTCAGAGATAGAAAGAGCAATCTTAAAATTTATTTGGAATAACAAAAAACCCAGGATTGCGAAAACTACTCTCAGCAATAAAAGAACTTCTGGAGGAATCACCTTCCCCGACTTCAAGCTGTACTACAAAGCAATAGTGATAAAAACTGCATGGTATTGGAACAGAGACAGGCAGGAGGATCAGTGGAATAGAATAGAAGACCCAGAAATGAACCCCCATACCTATGGTAACTTAATCTTTGACAAAGGGGCTAAAACCATCGAATGGAAAAAAGATAGCATTTTCAACAAATGGTGCTGGTCCAACTGGTGGTCAGCATGTAGAAAAATGAAAATTGATCCATACTTATCTCCTTGTACAAAGCTCAATTCCAAGTGGATTAAGGACCTCCACCTAAAACCAGCCACACTGAAACTAATAGAAGAGAAACTGGGAAAAAGCCTGGACTACATAGGCACAGGGAAAAAGTTCCTGAACAGAACGCCAATGGCCTGTGCTCTAAGACCAAAAATTGACAAATGGGACCTCATAAAACTGCAAAGCTTCTGTAAAGCAAAGGACACAGTCAATAGGACAGAGCGGCAACCAACAGAATGGGAAAAGATATTCACCAACCCTACATCTGATAAAGGGCTAATATCCAAGGTATACAAAGAACTGAAGAAATTAGACTCTAGACAATCAAAGAACCCTATTAAAAAATGGAGCACAGACCTGAACAAAGAATTCTCAACTGAGGAAGCTCGAATGGTTGAGAAGCACCTAAAGAAGTGTTCAGCATCCCTAGTCATCAGGGAAATGCAAATGAAAACAACACTGAGATTCCACCTCACACCAGTCAGAATGGCTAAGATCAAAAACACAGGTGACAGTACATGTTGGCGAGGATGTGGAGAAAGAGGAACACTCCTCCACTGTTGGTGGGATTGTAAACTGGTACAACCACTATGGAAGGCAGTCTGGCGGTATCTCAGAAAATTGAACATAGCGTTACCTAGGGACCCAGCTATACCACTCCTGGGCATATACCCAAAAGATGTTTCAACGTACATCAGGGACACATGCTCCACCATGTTCATAGCAGCCTTATTTATAATAGCCAGAAGTTGGAAAGAACCCAGATGCCCTTCAACAGAAGAATGGATGCAGAAAATGTGGTACATTTATACAATGGAGTACTACTCAGCTATTAAAAACAATCAGTTCACAAAATTCCTAGGCAAATGGATGGAGCTGGAAAATATCATCTTGAGTGAGATGACCCAATCTCAAAGGAACATACATGGTATGCACTCACTGATAAGTGGATATTAGCCCAAAAGCTCACAATTTCTAAGAATCTTCATATAGACCACATAAAACTCACATAGAAGAAGGAAGACCAAAGTATGAATGCGTTGGTCCTTTTTAGAAGGAGCATCAAAAGTTTCAACCAGAACTCCCAAAGTCTAAACCACCAACCAGAGAGCACAAAGGGAGGGACTCACGCACCTGTATAGGGAATTGAGGGTGACCTTGTTAGACTCCAGTGAAAGTGGAGGGCCAAGGTCCCCAAAAGTTTGGATCCCCTACTGTGTTGGAATTCGAGAGCAGGGAGATGGGACTGGGAGGATGTTTGGAGCACACCATCACAAAAATTAGGAGGAAGGGGTAGGGGATAAGGGATTTGGGGGGAGAATGAGAAAGGAGACAACATTGAAAGGTAAATACGTATAATACCCAATAAAAACCCCACACAGATAAAGGATTTTAAAAAAAAGGAAGTCTATTTATTTTAAATGAATTTCAAAAGTTTCTAGGAGATGCAAATTGGCTAAGATACTATTTTAAGCTCTCCACAAAAGAATTTAAATCTCTGTTCAATATTCTCAAGAGAGAGGTAAACCCTAACTTCCTCAACAGTTAATTGACAAAAGAGAGGTAATCTCACAAAAAGTAGAAAAAACTATTTCTAATCGATATATCATATAGTCTGATTAATTGTCAGTGGAGCTATAAAAGTCCTTTGACAAAAGATTATTAATATAGATTTATATATCCTTAAATAAGGCCTTCATGACTCTCTGAGTGTGGAAGGAGCAACTGTTGGCGCTTCTGCCCTGATTTTACAAGAACTCTGAAAAATTGGCTTTAAAAACAAAAGAGGGGGAACGGTACCCCCTCAGAAGGAGTCCCCCTGAAATACTCTCCATCATGCCTTGTTCACTTTTCTCTCTCTAAAGCTGAAAGCTCATGGCAAATCTCTTGCTGACCATGTTGGTGACCTCGGGCACCACCAAGACCAACAAAACTTTGCCACAGATATGGGGAAGGACCCTCATACCCATAAAGGGAATGCCCCAGTCCCAGTTCCCTTATGGAGCCGAGGACTGATATGCCTGCCCAATACCACAGAAGGCACAGCTAACCGGCTACCACAAATATTAATGAAAAAAATAGATACCCTGACAAAGCCAGGCCCAATCATAAATACGATGAATAACAATTTACATCCAGGGAAGAGAAATCTCCCTGAGAATCCCCTTCTTTTTTCTTTCCAGGTAAAATTGAATCACCCGTGATGCCTGCTATTAGAAGTTCTAACCCAGATGGACCAGAAGCCAGGAGCCTCGCCCTTACCCTCACCCCCTACCTTTTCCCACCTGCACAAGGTCCCCTGAATCTGGGCAACTGCAAGATCCTGCTTGGCAACTGCAGATAGACTCAAAGCAGTGTACCATATCATCTGAAGAATAGCAGGGAGACCATAACTCAAGCAGTGTACCATATCTTCTGAAGAATAGCAGGTTCCAGTCCTCCTCGCCCCCACGAATAACCAGGACCCGCCGGTCGGGTCAAGTGGCACCCAGACGTGGGGCTCGAGGCACGGACCCATCCGGATGGACCCTCATTGAGAGGATGTGCGCACGACATCAAGATTGAGCAAGACAGAGATCATCGCCCGTGACCTGTCGTCCACGGAACCAGGTTGATGCTGCCATCAAGAAGGCAGTTGAAGTTGATTACCATCAGCTGAAAATTGCAGAGGATCCAGAAGTGACTCCGCAGGAGACTGACACAGCTGTCAGCTCCCCTGCCTCCCCCTACGGTCGACCCCTAGACTTCCACGCCCTCCAGAAGGGTTCCTGGTATGCCTGGCTTTGCCCTCATTTCTCTCGCTAGAGAGCTTGGCCTCTTGATCACCACAACAAAAATTGGCTTTTTCCTAAACCAAGGCCACCCTTGATATGGCCGCTAACATTGGGGAGCCTTCCTTTATGACAATATTACACCCCAAACTGACAAATGGTTGGTAACTTGAACATTTACAAGAGACTAGGATGGCTGTGAGTTAGCCCAATGACGGGATTATTGTAGGTCCACTTCCCAGGGGCCCACCCAATGCAGCCAAAAAGGAGTGCGTGGTGCTGGGAGTGGGTGCAGCCTACATGGCCTAAGACAGGGCTCTCACCCTCCTTTCACCCACATCAGAGTCCCTTGACGTTGCCCATCGTCGACAGCCTAAAGCCTTCGACCATCGATGTGACTCGTCTCACATCAGTGTTTTGGGGTTGTGAACTTGTCTAAGACCCCCCATAATTAGACATCCAAATTCAAAACTCACATAGTTGGGATTGAACATAAGACTCCTTCTCTAACTAAACAGAGAAGGGGGAGATGCCAGAAGCCAGGACCCTCGCCCTTACCCTTACCCCCTACCTTTCCCCACCTGCACAATGTCCTCTGAAGCTTGGCAACTGCAAGATCCTGCTTAGCAACTGCAGACAGACTCAAAGCAGAGTACCATGTCTTCTTAAGAATAGCAGGGAGACCATAACTCAAGCAGTGTACCATATCTTCTGAAGAACTGCAGGTAGATCATAATTCAAGGCAGTGTACCATATAGACCATGACATGTTTCAAGGCACAGGCCAAGAAGATTTTGTACTTTTCCACCACCTGGACCCTCTTACCCCCTCCCCTTGTAAAACATGCTATAAAAAAGCATTTCATGTTCAAAAAAAAAAGAAATTAAAAAAAAAACAAAAAACAAAAAACAAACAAACAAAAAAAGAATGTTGGACTTTACACTTTAGCGTATATGAGGGTTTGCTTCAGATGAGACCAGAGAATGTGTGAATTTTCGTCCTCAGCAGAGAAGACTGAACTGAAATACTCTCCTGTGTATTAATTTTCTAGGGCTGATTCCTTTCAAGCTAGGATAGTGATTATTCAAAAGATTATTCTAGCTCCCAGATTTGACCATGTGCTTCTGTACTCTTGCTAGTATAGCATTAAATTCTCCATTTCTCATTTCTCAAAACTAAGACATTAAAAACTAGGTGTTGCAGACCCTTAGCCAGTGTTGCAGGTAGGCATTGAGAAGTAGCAACAGGGTCAGTTTCATGGCATTAGAGACCGCGATTCAACTGTAACTCTGGGCTGAGGTGTCTACTCAAGACTCTTTAATCTGAGAAGTTGTTACTCGATACCAGGAACACAGATGTATAAAACAGGCATACAGATAAAACCTTACTATCGTAGGTCACACTATTTGAACTATTTCCATTTGAAAACAATTCTTTGGTATACGTATGCTTTCCCTACCATCTCGTAGAATCAAAATTGCATGCTAACCAGCTGGGCACATTTGTTTATTTCAGGAAAAGAGTTGAAACAGTTTATATTGCAGGATGTAGGGTATTTTCAAAAAGCAAACTTTCTAAGCTAGTATAATCTGAAGATATTCTCATTGGATAATTTCATGCTGAGAAATGATGGTAGAAAAATATTAATGATCTTTGTTTTCTGTAACTAAATCATTGAGGCGTTAAAAAAAATTATTTGGCATTTGAACAATCTCATCCTAGAAGAATAACTATATTCATGAGGATAAAAGCCCAGGGAGCTAAATAATGTTATGGGGCTTCTTTTAGGAAGAAAATATATTTTAGAACATAACTATGGTATCTGCTTAATGTAGCATGTACCAACACAGTCTAGTTTTCAACATTCTCAATATTAGGCATGGGGTGGTTGGGATGCTCCAGCAATGGAAAATTATATAGAATTCTAGGCAGGAATTAGGCCAGTGTCAGATGTCAGTTTAGGCCACTCTGTACTAATAATTGATGTATGACCTTGGAAAACTGAATAATGCTGAATAATGACTGCCACAGACAGTCTCTGTGGCATGATCTCTGAGATTAGCACCTCTTCTTGGACTAGAATTTGTCTATATTGAAAGAATTCTTTTCAACTTTAGAACTAGATATGTAAATAAACATAATTTCTTCTTATGACTGCCAGAACAAACCACATACTGAATATAATAACATGTTCCATTGATTATTTTTTAGCATGCCAGAAAGGAAGCAGGAAGTCTCTACTGATATTTTTCAGCTGCACTATTTGGTCCACAATTACAGTATCTGTTTTCTTAATGTGTGCTCCTTATTGTTTAATCTCCTAAAAATATCCTTTATAGAGCCTCAAGCCATGTTTAACTTGAAGAAAGCTTCTGTTCCTTTATGTTTCACATAATAAAAACAAACAACAGAAATGTCAAATAAGCAAATATCAGCCAGGCTCAAGGGAGTGAAACACAGCTGACACTGGGGTCATTTCCCCAGACCACTGGCCAGGGCAGCTCAGAATTGAGCTTTGTTCTACTGTAAGATTCCTTGTTCTTTCTCTTTCTCTCTCTCTCTCTCTCTCTCTCTCTCTCTCTCTCTCTCTCTCTCTCTCCTCCTCCTCCTCCTCCTCCTCCTCCTCCTCCTGCTCCTCCTCCTCTTCCTCTCTTCTCCTTTCCCTCCTTTCTCCCTTTCTCTCTCCTTCTTCCTCTGTCCCTCCCTTCCTCCTTCCTTCTCTTCCTCCCTTTCTCCCTGGTAAATGCATGTCTTCTCTCTCTTTCTTTCTTTCTTTCCTTTCTTAGACTGGGACAATCAACAATCAGACCAGCATATTATACATGTTATATAAAAATGGTCAAACACTGAGCCATATACCATTACTTTCATAACATGGATTTATTAGTTATTTAGCTACTTGAGCACAGTAAGTATAGCAATATATATGAGCCCCCATTGAAAGGGTAAACATGATTTTAGATGGATGTTTGATCCTATTGCATGGACCACAGAAGAGTGGAACCTATATTGAAACTGTAGAGGATTAAGTGAAGGAAACTATTTGCTTATTTTTAAATTACGATGATTTTAGGAGTGACATGAGGGTGTTGGTACCAGCAGCATAAATTACAATTCTCAGAATGAATGTCAATCATTCTAAGCCTGTATAAATTACTTGAAAGAGAATAATGGCTATTTGACAAAATAAATAATTGTTGTTTCAAAACTTATCTTGGGCATTTGAGCTGTGAGTTTTAAAACAAAAAGGGATCTCAGTGATTTAGGCAATAAACAATTTGCCTAATCTACAGTACAACCCAGACACCCTGAATCTTCAAAGTGAAACCCCTGAAAGCAAATAAGTCAACACAGCCAGGTAGACTAGCTACACAGCACCACTTTCTTTATGCCCATAAATATCAAAGCAAACCCCTATTGCAATTCTACTTCCAATCCATTTGCAAATGATGTCATTATGCAGACCTAGCTTTGGCATGGAGACATAATTAGTAGTCAGTCTGACAGAAAACCATTTCATTTGATTCCATGGGCTGAGATCCAACAGCCTCCCTATATATGACTGCATAGGAAGCATGCACTTTGGGTAGAAGCAGACTTGGCATTAGTATGCCAAAAGGTGACCTGGGATGGGAAAAGGAACAGAGCAAGGTTGGAAGGAGTAATGGAACAGAGGGAGCCATTAAGGCTCAAAACTCTCCTTAATTTATGCTCTAGTTGCAAAGAATGTGGTTTATTTAATAAAGATTCTTGGGTCCTGTTAGTCATGCTATCTGATTAATTTATGAACATCATCATGATTAACTTTTCACCCCCTCTAATTACAGAAATTAATCCAGGAATTTATCTGGAATGAGAATCATATCTCACACATTAACTGGCTTTTACGATGTGAACTGAGTGTTGTATTTTGCTTCTTTAACATGGTGGTTCTGTCTCCATGACCTGAGTTGTTTTGATTGAGTTGGGAACCATCTGTGAAATGTGTTTAATTGACTTAGAGATTGCAATTAACCAATGATAGAGTTTAACACTCAGGATCTGTCTCCAATCTTCTTTTTCTATTCTGCACCCTGGTAAAATTACTTAAATATACTCCCTCAACAGACTTCCTTGTCCTGTGCCTTCAAGAGTATGCATTTTGATGATTGCCACAGAAAATAGCCTAAACTTGAATTGAGTTAGTTGATTTAGTGTTGTCATTAGAAAATCCACCTGTGTCATATTGAAGTTGCATTCAATAGATCATAATTATAGAGTTCACCTCATGAATGAAGTGACAGTGACTCACACTTTCCACAGTGATCTTAACTGACCTTTTCTAAAATCATATATCCTATCTAGCATTCTTATCTAGGGTTTAAGATACACTGGTTATCACAATAATTGGGAGAGCCAAATTCAGACATAAGGGGATGTAGATATATGGTGGGACATCATGGAAATCTTGGATTTTGTTCTGTTTCTTCGATGAAAAGGAAGTGAAATCATCAACTGAACTTCAATATTGGGGAAGGATATGAGTAGTTTGAGGAGAATATAACTGATACATCAGTAGTTTATGAGGACAGAGTGAAATGTCTAACAAAGGGTCCATTTGAGACTACCAGTTCTCAGAAAATTGGAGCTGGATTGCTGGGAAGAGGAGAGTGTAAATGTCTCTTTTATTTCCTCAGATGAAGTGATGAGATAACAGCCATATGCAAGCTGCACCAAGTTTCTTTCTCTGTTCTAAATGTCTCTGGACTTATGGCTGGAAGCTTCCAGTCTCTGTACAATCTAATCTTCCAGGCTGACAGATCTGGCTTCTCTCAGCTTCTGACTGAATTGCTCTGCTTGGCTTCATGCTAACTTGGGCAATATGTTCAAACTTCTGACTTCTTCTCATTCTCTGGCTCATTCTGTCTTCACCTGTATCTAGCTTGTTCTCTGTGTAACCTGTCTCAGTAAAACTGCCACTTACACACAAACCCCCTATTGTTTCTTTCACTGTTCTTAAGAGGCCTCTTTTTCCTCTACTGTTGTCATAGGAGTTGGACATATCCTGTCTCTGACTCATTCTGTCAAATCTTTCTCTGATTCATCACTTTGTCTGCCACTCAATTAGACATCACTTTCAAAAGTGACTCCTTCCTTCTACTAACTAATCTTACCTAATTGTTAGGGATTAAAGGTACATGCTAAGAGTATGCCGATATTCCAGCTAAATCATACTGTAATTCAGGATGTCTTCATTCTGGCTAGATCATATAGATCTAGAATGTTGTTGGATGTGATCCCTTGCCAGAGAAGCCATGTTGCTGGATTACAATTTCTCTGCAGGAAAGTAGACACCCTAAGAGAGTCTGTAGCTGTGAGGTGCATCTTTCTCCTGCCATAGAGGTGTGGCCCATAGTTGAGGTCAGTGGCTCACAACAGAATGCAAGACTGACCACATGCTTGAGTTTTCCCCAACCAGTTATCACTCAAAAAGTGGGGAAAACATTGGTTTTATCTAATATACTTGTAGTCTTTTCCTACCTCCTGGTTTGACTAAACTATAAATAAATCTACTTTCCTTTTTAAGTTTCTAAGTTTTACTTCTCTTTTAATTACAGAGAATCTATGTGGTAGATTTATGACTCAATCCAAAGGACCCAAGGACCCATTGACATTGGTGGTACAGATGTAAGCTTTGGGAAATTATTTTCTTTCTAAAATTGGTTTTGATTAGTTTTGTATACAAAGAGGAAAGAACAAATCTGGTTTAGGAGCAGTGAGAGGGCATGCCCCCCTTTTTAGGTAGGAATGTAATGAAGCACAAGATTTGATTGGTAAAGATTCTGGAAAAGTTAAGGTTTAGGAAAAAAGAAAATTGAAACGTAGATAGATACAGCAGAAAGGTGCAGTGCGTGTGGAAGTTTGCTATGAATATCCAAGGAAAAGTAGTTGAGCTGTGGCAATTAAGCATTCATAGGAGATAGAGTATAAAGCCCTTCTGGGGAACTGGAGTTGGTAGGTTGAAGGATAATCTTGGCATAGTAAGTTTCATCCAGTGACTAAGAAAGGATGAAAAATTTGAAGAAATTTCCATATTTGGCTTCCATAGTAGTTATAGCAATTTCTCATCAGTGATTTTATTTTTTTTAGATATGGTAAAATTACTTTTAGTTGTTTTTAATAATAATGATTCTAATGGGGTGATGTGATAAGCAGTTTGAATTTCATTTATATTTCTATGGTGATAAGTAATGTTGGGCACAGTTATGTTAAAGAAATGACTATTTGGATTTTTTGGCATTTTTAAATTTAGATTTCTTTTTAGAATTTGTCATGATTTATTTATTCTATGAGTATGAGTCTATTTTCATTAATTAATGTATTTACTTTACATCCTGATTGTAGCTTCTTCTCTCAGTTTCTCCCTCTTAACCTCTCCAATTCATATGCCCTTCCCTTTCTTCTCAGAGAAGGGGAGACATCCCTTGGCTATAAGCCGATCTTCACATATCAAGCTACAGTAGGACTGGCTGTATCATCTACATCATGTATTGGGGCTAGATTAGGCAGTTAAGTTAGAGTAAAGGAATACAAAGCCAGGCAGTAGAGTCAGAGATAGCCCCTGCTCCTGATGTTAAAGGTCTCATATGAGGATCAAGCTTTACATTAGTTACATATGTGTAGAGGAACTAGGTCCATCACATGCATGCTCTCTGATTGGTGGTTCAGTTCCTGTGGTACAAGCTCCTATGTGCCCGGGTTAGGTGGTTTTATAGATTTTCTTGTGATGTCATTGACCTCTCTGGTTCTTTCAATCCTTCCTCCTCCTCTTCCACAAAATTCCCTGAGCTCTGCCTAATTTTTGGCTGTGGGTGGCTGTATCTTTTTATTCACCAAGTGGATATCTGGTGCCCATGGAGGTTAGAGGAAGATCGTGGATTCCATAGACATAGAATTGTCATGATTGTTAACTACTATGTAGATTCTGGAAACCAAACCCAGGTCCTCTAAAAGAGGAAGTGCTTGTGACTGGTAAGACATTTTTCTAGGACCCAGATTGTGATTTTATTACTGAAATATTTGAATCCTTAAATATTGTTGATATTAGATCCTAATCAGATGTATCATTTGTATATATTCATGTTCTATGTCTGTCTTTCTGATTTTATACTTGTTTCCTTTGTTGTGCAGAAACATTTTAATTTGATGCATTTTATTAGTTTACTATTGCTTTTGTTAGTTATGATTTTGGGATAATGTTCATAAGAATCACTGTGTAGACCAATATTGTAAAGGTTCTCCCCTATACTTTCTTAAGTTTCTTGCAGTTTTAAGTCTTAAATGTATCTCTTTCATACATTTTCTGTTAACCTCTTTTTATGGGGTTGTATGATTGTTAAAGTGGATGTCTAGTTTACTCAACATATTTTAGTGTGGCGACAGCTTTGTCCTCACTGTGTGTTCTGGGTAACTTTGTTGAAAATTGGTCATAAATATATGGATCATTTCTCTGCTATTCTGTTTAATTGGTACATTTATTTTTACTCCAGTAATGTAATATTAAATGACCTTATCATTGTTACAAGTTATATGGTGTGAGGGTATCACTAATTTCTACTGAAGATTGTTTTAGGTTTTTCCCCTGTGAATTTTAGGATTTTTTTTCTAGTTCTATAAATCCCATCCCTGGTTTTGAATCTGTGAATATATTTTGATAGTATCGATATTTCAGTTTCCTTAAGACTTAGAGATATTGAGTTGGAAATCTCAGAGTGAGTAGTATCATACAACTCAGATCTAGGCCATGTAGCCTTCAAATCAGTTTTTTCCCTATTATATCTCTTATATATGTAACCCTATTATTTCTGTTTTTATTTTTTTAATTTTCTTTCTTCTTTGACACTATATATGAATGTATATATGGAAGAAAAAAATACGCTTTTCTATTGGATGGATGATTTTCCCATATGATATTCTTTAAATAAAACTAAATATTAACTCAAATTATTTGATTCCTCACTGTTGTCAACTTAATGATTTAGGCTATGTTTGATTTACTCTAACATGTGGAATTGAAAGTTACAGACTAGCAGACCTTTTTCATGCTGAACAAACAAGCATTTATGTGATCTTGTCAGAGACTAGAATTCAATTGTTTTTCTTTTTATTTAAATACCCTACCCCCTAAATTATTTTAATTTTCTCATGTAGTTAAAATGATCTCTTTCATAAATTACTTCTGCAATTTTTCTGTGGGGTTAACTTAATATTAGATAGAATTTGTTTATCAAAGGAGCTTGTATCTTAGACAGTACTCTCTGACAAGAGAAAGGGCATTTCTCATTACACATAAAATGACAAACATCCACTGCTTAGACAAAATGTGTTAGTGTCTGCATCAAGAACTAGCTTGATCATTTTGCTTCATCAATTATCAGAGTGCTGAAGTGCCTGCCCCCACCAAAAGACAATTTCTTTAAGACTTGAAAGATTCACAGACCTTCCAGGACATTCGGATTCCTCTCCATTCTGTCTCTGCAGCCCTTTGATGATCTGGCTTCTCCTTTCTTTTCTCCTCACTGACCTCTCTATAGTCTTCTTATCTCAACTTCATGCTAATTGCATTAAGCATCTTATATAATGTAAATGAAATTTAGAATTCTAAAATAAAATGTCTTACACAAATTAACCTTCTACTTTATCTCACCCAAACATAGTAAGCTGTGAGCAAATACTAACCAAAAGTAAAACAGCCAGCTCTCGTCTAACAAAGAAGACTACTGAAGCATCTTTCCTTATGGATTTCCACCTTATTGGATCCAATCATGGGACATGAGGTTCTTGGAAGAGGACTTCTCTGTTTAATAGAGTACGAGGTGTAGATAAAGAAGTCACATATGATGCTTTCTAGCACCAGAAAGGACAGAACAAAGGCCTCCCAGGGTAGTATAATTCGGTGAGAAAATAAGATCAAAGATAAATTGGGTAGACTGAGAAGGGGAAGAAAATTTAGAATTAGGGCCATGTTTTGTGAAACCTGGAGGGTTTAGATTTTCCTCCAAGTGGAATGGTTTGCATGAGAAAAGAATATGACCTAATTTCGATTTTTAAGTGATCACTACAAATGACTGTTTTTTATGGCGGTGAGTGAGGAAGGGACATCTAGATCAAGGGGACATTGGGACACTGATTAAAACATTATTGTGGGAATCTATGCTCAAGTTAATAGTTCAAACAGGGGAGACAGAGAAGTAACATAAACTGAACAGGTTTTATAAATATTTGGGGATAAAACTGACAGGATATCCTGATGGATTGTGTGTGTGTGTGTGTGTGTGTGTGTGTGTGTGTGTGTGTGTGTATGAACCATGAGGAGAAAGAAAGGTAAATCAAGAATGGTCCTAAGGTTTCATAGTTTATTCAGAGAAATATAAGAAACCCACTTACCATTATGTTGTGCTATGAAGTTTCCAATGCAGTTTGCAGATTTTTTTAGTTTTTATATTGAAATGAGACATAGTGCCTATAAATATTGCCTTGAAGAGATAATACTTATATTAGTTATGTTTCTTGTTACAATGACCAAATACCTGACAAGAAGCAGTTTAGGGGAGGGGAGCTTTATTTTAGCTTACAGTCTGAGGTGATGCAGTCAATGGTGGAAGAGAAGGATTTGTGAAAGGAACATGAAGCTAAAAACTGTCCAGGCCCTTCAATTGTGATGATCTACTTTATACAGTGATATTCTACCTCCAAGAGTTTCTATCGTTTTTCAAAGTACTGCTACCACCTCTGGACCAAGTGATTAGGCGCATGATCCAATGGAGAGTACATTTCACTTTCAAACTACAACACTATTTGAACTGACTTTCACTAATGATATCCATAACAAAAATGACTTGAAGCACCAATATTTAGAGATAAACAGAAAGAAAGATATCATTAAATAAGATTTAATAATATTAAGGGATAGTATTAGCTTTGGATCTGAAATTACCTCTGATAGCTCCTGTATTGAAATCTGGATATCCAGCAGGGCACTGTCCAGAAGTAAATTCCTCAGAAGAAGACTGGATCATGGGGCTATAGACTCATGAATGATTTTATCCACAGATGCAGAAAGAGATTTAAGGGCTATTTTCTGAGGTGTTTTGTCACATGGGAATGTGAGTAAGGCAGATGGGTGAAGACAAAGAAGTTTCTGTAAAAAGGGATTAGAGATTTTTTAAAAAGTATGTTATGAAACTGAAAATGGCCAGTGGTATCCAAGATTTACAACACTCAAAGGATGAGGTCTAAAATGTCTAATCGATAATCAGTGTGATTGTTATCAGATGCACCTAAGTGGCTGTGGTTTTTAATTTTAGAAGAGGCAGATACAAAGGAAACCTGAAAACAGACTCAATTAAGAAAAACAATTGTTTGTAAATTGCATTAGCCTTTGCCTCTGTGAAGTCTATTTCTCTGTTTTTTTGTAGCTTAGTTTTAAGAATGAAGTTATTTCAATAAAAGTATGCCTTTATAATCCATGTGTTAAATTCATTTTCCAGACTACCTGTGGAAATTCCTATGGAAGAGATTAGAAGAGAGTCACTTTCCCCTTGTTCTGGGTCTGTCTTTACTTATTAATAGTGTTGCTGTTATTGTTGTCATTGTTGTGGTTATTGTTGTCATTGTTAGAAATTGAGAAATGCTTACCAAATAGAAATTAGTTAATCAGTGTTTAAATGTTAGAACAAGAGGTGAGGAGACAGAGTGTAGAATATGTATTATTCATAAGGACCTGACTTCACATCCTCAATATTCATTTAAAAGCAAGGCATGGAAGCAAGTGTCTCTAAACCTATGCTTGGAGACAGAGAGAACTCCTAGTACCTCACCTGCCAACAAGCAAGCCAATACAATGAAGTCCAGGCTTGATCAGAGAGACTTTTCTCAAAAGATAAATTTGGTTAGTAAGAACGGAAGACATCCAATGGTACACATTTTGCCTCCGTACTTGAACGTATAGCCAAGAACATCCTCCTGTGCATGTGTATGCATATGTAAGCAACATGTAGACACACACACACAGACACACACACATTCACTCACACACTAAAATAATTTGAGTTTAAAGTATATAATTAGAGTTTGTGAAATGACTGAGTTTTTAAAGTGTTTTCTGTGTAAGTATGAAGACCATGGGTCTACTGTAGATGACTAACAACTAAAACAAACAAACAAACACACAAACACACACACAAAAATCAGGTGTGGTAACTTGATCATGTAATTTCAATACTGGGAAGGGCCAGACAGAGGATCACTGGGCCTTGTTGAATAGCCAGTCTAGCTGAATCAGTGACCCTCTGGTTTGGTGAGAGTCCCTGTCTCAAAAACTTAGATGGAAAATAATAAAGGAAGGCAACAGACCACAACCTCTGGCCTCCACATGTATGTACATACATGTACACAGACACTCTTACAGACAGAACTACACAGAGACATGCATGATTACATATACGTACACACACACCTATGAAAACCCACGTAATTAATTATTTTAAATACTGTAAATTGGTTGTAATCACAGTGTGTTTATGATAAGAACTTCTCATGGTCAGAGACCTCATCAATTTTAAGCATGGTTATCTATTGGGAAATTTAAGCATGGCTATCTTTTGATAGTTCACCAAAAAAATAATGTGGCTTTGGATGTGAAGGGGAGGGTGAATGCAGAAGCATGGTCCAGTATGAATCATTTTCCTCTTAGTGAGGGAACTCAAAATAGAATTCCCTGCTGATGACTGGGTCAGAAGGGCCACATCAGATGCAGTGATCTAGAAACACATTTGTTGTTGTGAGAATGCTTATTTCTATGTCCAAATAATGGGATTAGTTCTAAAAATTCATTCCCATCTATCTTTAAAAATAATTTTTGTTTTAATATTCTAATAGTAAGAATAATTATAATCACAGGCCATTGGAAGCCCCTAAAGAATCCAAACTCCTTGTCCAAGTTAACATTGTGTGTGATGCAAAAATAATGAATGCTTTCAGAGCAAGGTGGTGGAGCTTATATTAAATCTGACCTAATCTTTAAAAAACGTGAGAGAGATGGTTTTGTCAGGAACCTAAAAACTGTGGCATATCTATAAACAGATATGACTTAGATTTTCAAAAATATTTAGGATAAATAATTGCTCTGTACTAATACCTGAAAATACAAAGAACAAGCTTTCACTATAAACACTGCTTTCAGAAGTATTTTGTGCTAAGAATGTTAATGCTGAAATTCACAAAGCTATTATCTTAGACAAGATGTCACAGCGCACCTTAGCTATTTCATTATGTACACACTCTAGGTCAAATATTTACTCTTCTTAACCATGAAGCAAGAGAGCATAGGTTATAGGTTCTGTTCCCTCTGTGTGATGGATGTCTTTGCCCTTCACTTAGTTATTTTTCAAGCTGACTTTGCACTTCAGGCTACCTTCCCCATCCTGTGCTTGAGCTGTGTTCTCCTCAAGGCCCTGTTGCCTGGAACTCATTTCTGGTGATCTTACCAAAGGTTGTCACACAATGAAGGGTTAAGTCAGGGAACTGTGGGTGTATGTGCATCAGGATTAAGGCTTCACATCTAGCAATCAATCTTTTGTTATTTCTAATCCCAGAGGAAGAGGAACTTGGACTCTAATCATTCTCAGGCTGAGGTTAGAGAAGAGTAAGTCTGAGAGTACATGTAGATCTATAATACGTGGCTTCACTTTAGTGCCCAGTGATTTTCAATTCCTGTGACATTTTAGCTATCCACTTTACCTACATGATACATCATGGACTGATCCCATACTTATCTCATAGCAGCTTAATGCAAAGATTCAGATTTTTACTAAGTCTACAATGATGGGAAGACAATCAGACTCTCAAAATGTTTTCAATATTGTAAGAATAATAGATAATCCTACCATACTGAGAATTTTATAGGCAAAGTACAGTGGATGCTATGCTCTGAGTCCCAATTAGCTGTAGACATTTATGCTAACTTCGTATTGGGGAGACCAGGTAGATTCCTTCCACAAATATTATTAGGTTAACAACTTCTCTAACCCAGTAACTCTTATATATTTTTCCAACAGGATTTTTCTTGAGGTTAGGGATATTAGATGTGTTCGCATTCTAACCTAATATTGTATGATTTTATTGTTAGATCTATTTTCAAACAACCCATCAAAATGATGTGCCCAAGGAACAGACATAGGCTTTTGAAAGCTCATTTATCTGCTATAATTTCCAAGAATTTTTCTATTTCTGCCTAACAGAAATTCATATAAAATGTCAATAACATATTATGGAACATTTTCTTATTCTAATGTATGAAACATCTGTTTTATACTATTCTTTACTTGATAATTTAAAGAATGTAATCATACTTTTGCATCACATTCCCTGAAAGATTTTCAAATGGGACTTTATATTTCTTTTCATTTATTTTTCCTTACTATGTATGCTCCTTGTCTTCTGGATAAAGATTGAAATCATTGCACACTTCAGAAACAAGTATGTAAAAACTTATGGTCTCTTCCGTGTCATAGAAAATAGTATTTCTGAGTTTAGAAATAAGAAAGGATCAATTACTAGATATGTGCATTTAATTCTGAAGCATAAACACTCATGATTGGTTCCTTGACTTAACCCTTCATTCTGTGACAACCTTTGGTGAGATCACCAGAAATGGGTTCAAGGCAACAGGGCCTTGAGGAGAACACAACTGAAACACAGGATGGGAAAGGTAGCCTGAAGTGCAAAGTCAGCTTGAAAAATAACTAAGTGAAGGGCAAAGACATCCATCACACAGAGGGAACAGAACCTATAACCTATGCTCTCTTGCTTCATGGTTAAGAAGAGTAAATACTTGACCTAGAGTGTGTACATAATGAAATAGCTAAGGTGTGCTGTGACATCTTGTGTAAGGAGTAGCCATTTCCTTACACTCAGCACAGTTGTCAAGTGTTCAGTTGGACATTATTCTGAATCACAGTTTGCTATGAATGAAAAGTTCTTCAGCGTTACTTCCCAACTCATGCTGATTACCGTAGTTCTCTTTCTACTTTTCTGATTGACATCCTGGTCAAAAGTAGCTTGGGGATGAAAGGATTTATTTCATCTTATACTTCCAGAAAAAGATCTATCACTCAGGGAGGTTGAAGCAGTAACTCAAAGCAGGATCCTGGAGGCACGAACTGAAGCAGAGGCTATGGAGGAATGCTACTTACTGGCTTGGTTTCCATGGCCTGCTTAGCCTGTTTTCTTATACAACCTAGGACCACCCCTGCACAAGGGTATAACTATTTACAATAATCAGAGCCATGTCATGCCAATTATTAATCAAGAAAATACCCTACAGACTTGCCTACAGTCCAAACTGATGGAAGAGGTTCTCAACTGAGGTTTCTTTTTCCATGTACGTTTAGGTTTGTGCAAAAACTAATGAGGACACTGGTCAAAAAGAGAAGGAAAATGGAGTGATCCTAAGAAAGCCAGAGGAAAACATTTACTAAAAATCTTTACATGAACCCAGAGAAGTGGTTCTATTGTAGTAATTACCAAACTCATTAAGACAAGTGGTATTTAAAATCTTACTTAACCTTCTGAGAATACCTCAACAATAGCATATTGAAGGGTGATTGTTGCTTAATTTTTCTTCCTTTATAGTACCCAGAAATATTTATTCTTCAGCCATCAGCCATCTACCCTTACTTCTTACATACGAACAGCTCTTACTTTCTCTAGCTTGTGGAATATGCTGAAAACCTGTATACCTGAAGACCTGCCTTAACCCAACAGATTGTCTTACCCTATACATCATCAGTTAGGAAAATTGAAACCCCTATTGACAGAAACTCAGCACAAAATCTGTGTTTGAATTTTTTCTGTTCTGAGTCTGGACATTAGTCCATTCTCTGGAGCAATGCAGTCTGGCAATGAAACCTAGTTCTATGGACATATACAACTGCCAGATTGATTTTTGTTTTAGGAGTATCAAGGTCAAAGTCTAAGATGGAATTTGTTCTATTTGCTTCTTTTTCCTTAATGGAGTTCTGAGAACTAAAGAGTGTTTATAAAGTGCTTATCATAGCAACTATCACATACTAAACACTGAGAAATATAGGTTCTTACAATGATGAGAAAGATGGTGTCAGAAATCCTATAAACCTCAGGTGGATATTGTTAATAATCTTAATTCACACTGAGTCCTCTCTCTTCCCTCAAAGGTACATTGGATTACATCTTACATGCCTCTCTTCCCACTGAACTATGCTTAGCTTGTACTGTGCTAGTTACTTTCCTTGTGGTTGGGACAAAGTACCTGGCAGAAGCCACCAAAGGGAGAAGAGGTTTATTTTGGCCAGTTCCTTAAGGAGTTTCAGTCCTCCGTGGTGGGGAACACATGGCAGCTGAGCTCTATATGGTAGCAGACACTTGCGTAGATTGTGAGCATGGTGCTGACTACTAATCAGAGAGCTTGGTCTGAAGCTTCCCAGATGTAACACTAAAGCCGCAGCCTTATATCTTCATGTCTGCCAGCTGGGCCCCATGTCTAAAAGGTTTCATAAACGCCCCCAAGTAACCCCAGCAGCTGGACATCAAATGTTTAAACACACAATCCTGTGAATGATATTTCACACTCAAATCATAGCATGTGTCCAGAGAGTTTCAGAACAACAAGCCAAACTTTATAAGTTTTTGTTCTAAAAAGGACAAGAAATTTTGGTAATTCCTATTAGCCCATTCAACTTAAACCTTGGCAATCAACTTGAATACAGGCCAATATTTCCACGGTCCATCCAGAGAAGATTGTCAAGTCAATTCCACCCAGGTGTCACATACTTAGACTACCCCAATATTTTGCACTTTATAGAAACTTAAATCATATTCATTCATCCTATATAAAAGAGAGAAAGCACTTACAGTATGAGATCATCCTGTTGTTGGCTAAAAGTTCTGGTGGTGATTGTATAAACCTCAGCATACAGTTTTATTTATGACAGCACTTAGAAAGTGATTTAACCAGTGATGTGGGAGGTAGGCAAGGGGGTGGCATTACATTTCAACAAACACTTAGAAATCTTTGGAGCTGGAGGCTGGACAAATAGAATTTACCAAAAATGGAATGGTTGTGTGTATTTTTGATGGAAGAGTTCAGCGATGATACATTATATTCTTCTGCATTTTTGTTTATTTAGCTTGACAGAGGATATGAAAAAGGTGCTTTTGATTAAGCACCTTAATATCTCACATTTATATAGTGCCTTTCACCCTAGCAATGATGAATTATGTTTATACAGCTTCATAAACTTTCCACAGAATTCGCCTTTGCTTCATCAGGAATGGTCAAAAGCCATCTATAGCTGACACTTTCACCACACTGAAGGAGGGAGGGACTCAGGCTATGCTTAAACAAGGTAGAGTCAACTTTCACCTAATGTACTAAAATATCCAACAGATTATATGTTGTCTGATGGATTTTGAGAAAGCATTTAGCTGAAAATATCAGTTAGTTATATACTACTTAACAGATTAACCCATGTTATAGACAGTGCCTGTTGAGTTCCCCTTTGTTCTTGCTACCTTGTGAGAAGGGCTTCATGCACACTTAACATTTCCTTCCCTATGTCACTAGCTCCTTTCCTTCATTTTGATTAAAGCAATGTAAACAATAAACATTTCATTAACTATTTACTTAAAACTTTCAAAGATGTCTTCTTTGAGACTAATTTTATAGTCAGAAGAGAGGAACATGGTGTGTGTGTGTGTGTTACAATTAGTAAACATATGATAGTATTTCTATTCATATGTCTTTTTTTTTTTACTGTATTTTGAACCTAAAATACTCACTAAGGTTCACATGTTGAAGGCTTTGTTGAAAGCTGACAGACACTTGGAAATTGACTGGATCAGGAGGTGCTGACTTCATTGATGGATTAATCCAGGATTGAGATAGAACTACATGAGCTTTTAAGAGGTAGGGCCAATTTCACTGGCGTTGATAACTAGGAATATGCCACAAGAAGTTCTATCAGGTGTCCCTCCTGCTCCTCTTACTCTTTTTTCTAGTTATCTTGAAGTGAGTAGCTTTGCTCTGCTATGATTTTTCAGCCACACTATTCTGGCTGACCACAGGGTAGGAAAGAAATGACTGTGAACTGAAATCTCTAAAACTGTGAACAAAATAAACTTTTCTTCTCTTAATTTATTTGCTCAGATATTTTTGTCACAGCAATAAAAAGTGATCAGTACTGTTATACATTGAAGATGATTTTAAATGATAAATACTGTCTTGATTATAGGTACTAAAGTTAAGTAAAATGTACTTAATATTGTGTTTTATGGGAGAAACATGATTATAGTACATGTATATTATATAAGTAAATATTATAAGTAATCCATGCTTATTTTTAACAATGGAAAATAAACAAATCATAATCAATTGACTGTAGAGTGTTTATATAAAATGCAGTACATAATATTACTTATATTATTGAGGCATTAAGTAGTGTTTGATCTTTAGTACTATATATGAAGATATATATATACGTATATATATGTGTATATATATATACATATATATATGTATATTTCTGTCCTTTCTCCTTCACCCTGACATCTTTTCTTCACTCTCTCTTGCTCTTTCATACACATATAGTTATGTACATATTTGCACTGACGCACATAGAAGGAACCCTTGACTAAGATTCTAGACATCAGAAGATCAGTCTTTATTTTTATCACTGCTAACTTAATTGTCAATCTTTTGCTAACCTCCGTTTCTTTGTATTATTATATCCTGTAGAACCCCGCTGTATAGAGAGCTCATCCATTATAATAGTTGTATAGTAAATATATGAATATCTGATAAACTTGTTTGAGTCTCAAAATATCAAGTATTATTAAGTTAGAAATTAGAAATGTCTAGATCTCATAATAGATCTCATAATATCCATTAGTAGTGAGAATGCATTAGGATGCCTCATTTGTGACCTCGTATTCCATGCAGTCAGGCATAATTAGATGTATGAGACCTACAGGACTACCCACGTCTAAAAGGGAATTTTAATCTTCTGTTTGTTTAGGTAATATCCATGATATGTTAATTTGAATTTAAGAGGGCACAGAATTTACTGCATTGTAGAAAAACAATAGTAAATTCTGCCCTGAGAAAGATCAAGATGGTGGCTATACATTATTCTCCTAGGGCGTAATTCAAGCTTTTATGTATTCAAATTTATGCAAATGACTGTTGGGTTTGGGATGCGTTACATTTGTTTAGCTTGTAACAAAGATGATTTTTCAACTTTTATTATGTTGTTTTCAACAACTAGCTGCAGTATTAACATTTAAAGTTTGACTCCTCAGACTTTAAATCAAAGGCAGAAACAATATTTTGAAAGAAGAAAAGCAATTGAGTATCATAGTCTGTAGGAAAAAAAGCTATATGTACTATTTCATTGTTTTGTGACAGGTATGATTTTAGGTGACAGGTTGGTTTATCTTGTTGTTCCCAAAGGTACAACAACCTCATACCTTGTTCACACTGCTCAGAAACAATCAACTCCTTTCTTTGCAGCCTATTAGATTTTTCAGAAAGTTGCTTGTGTAAGGAGCTCCCTCAGATAAACTTGTTATGCATTGGGAAATGGGTTATGCCTGTGCACTGGGAGACAGTTGAGCCTGCAGGCTAGAGTTTATGGGAAATAAAAGCCAAAGGGAAAATGCATTTTGACGAAGCTGACTGGGCTTAAACAACTTCTCAATTATCTATCTTTTACTGGGAGTCTGGGATGCAAATGACTGGACAAATCAAGACATTTTATTTTTAACACCTGTGTTGTTGCAAAATGCCTATGTTAATTAACATAATTAAGGTTTAGATAAGTATCCCAATTAAATAATTTACCAAGTCCCTGTGCAGAGGGTTCTATATTATTGTTTCCTATGTGGGAAACACATAGAATGAAAAATAGACCTGATTCAACTGGCTTTTTAAATATTTTATTTACTATTTATTTTTATTCTACTTTATCATAAATATTTTGAGTTTATAGGAATCAATATTGTCTCTGGAGTTTAAGACCTATATCATGATCATTTGTATATCTCCTTTTCCACAAATATTGTAACATACCTGTCAGTCAGTAGGTGGTGAGTGGAGTTCTAGAGCCTTCAATGGGTTTAGCTTCATGTCATGATAGCGTGTGTAAAATGATTGAAAACAAATGTTTTTGTCTTTGATCGTCAAAGTTTGACAAAGGAATATAGTACAGCATCTACTTGGCCAAGTAATTTGCAGGATGGCTTCCTAAATCAGTGAAGAAAATGTAAGTGTCTTCATCGCCAAATTATTGTTATTTATATCACTGTCTGCCGCCACCCCATGACTATCTCATGTGGCACCGCTACCCAGACTGTGTTGAATGGTATTTGGGTGATCCTGTTTTGTCCTTGTCTTAGTGCTTTTGTCTTGAAAAAGATTTATTAATAAAATTAATTCTCGCTTTGAGATGTATTGGTTTGAATACTGCATGTGGTCATTAATTTATGCACTTTAATGACAGTGTTTGGAAAATGACAATACGCATGTAATATATATTCGGGAACGTTTTTGACTTTTAGGCTTTTTGTGGTTGAATTGACTCAAAGTCTTATTGAATTTCACTTTCTAAAGTCCATAGAAGCCTGGGTGGCTTAGATGTTTAAGTAGTGAGGAAGTTCCAACACTATGCCTCATGTTTAACATTAGGCATACTCTGGAACAAATGTGTTAACTAATTGACGCTTCTCAGAAGATCCACAACCAAGGAGAAAGCACTCCTATTCTCCAAAGTCTACATGTTATGGTCTGCATATTCAGTCCTCCTCCTCCTCCTCCTCCTCCTCCTCCTCCTCCTCCTCCTCCTCCTCCTCCTCTTCTTCCTCCTCCTACTCGTGCTGGTGTTCACAGACATTTTTGGTTTTGGCAGAGGGAGCTCAGTACATGAGGAGTAGGCACTGAGACAGCAGTGTGTACACTGGAGAACTAGTAATTTGACAGCGATTATACTCAACTCTCTGCCTTTCCTCGGGATTCTGATCCTGGGCAGCAGCAAGCATGGAGTACTTGCCTGTTTGGTTTGCTTTCACTTATATACGTGTAGATGCAGCAAGCTATTGAACTGGCATTCACGGAGTTACCTCCAGCCAAGGTTTTCTTTTATTTGTCAACCAATTTGCTGCTCCTGGTGATTAGCAGTCCAGTTGGACCATAAACGTTTACTTTTTCTTTTGGCTCGGGGCATGCGACTTTTGTTAGTCAGTGTGAAACAGACATCTTCTCAAAGAACAGTGCTGCTCTGGGATTTGGCAGTTCAGATAACATTTTGGTCCTTCTTTTGTCCCCGCTCTTATTTACAGTGAGAAGAGTAAAGAAGCAGAGCAAAGGTCTTAAGAGGATGACAAGCATTCTATTGTTTCCTCTCTGTAGAATCAAGACAGCTGGAAAGATGCTTGGAGAGTTTCAGAGATGCCAAGGGCACTCACAGCTACTAGAGATGGTTGCTTTTGTCTGATAAAAAGAATGGATACAAGATAGTGGGAAATATTGATTGGTTAAACTGGGCTTACTTTTAAGCAAGCCTGATCTACACTGTGGAAGATGGCTTTGAGGAAAATCATTAGAGCTATCCTTCTAAATTGTGATTTAGGGTGTGTGTGTGTGTGTGTGTGTGTGTGTGTGTGTGTGTGTGGTGGAGAGAGAGAGAGAGAGAGAGAGACAGAGAGAGAGACAGAGAGACCCCTGAAAAGTTTGTTTTGATATATTTTAAGTAAATAATAATAATTAAATCTTAAAATTGGTTAAAGTTTGCTAACCATCTAAAAAGTAGGTCTTATGTTTCAGATCCACGATTCTGCACCTCTAGGCTTTTCCTCTTGCTGCATTTTAAAGAGAAAAAATAACATAAGAAGAAGAGATTCAATAGTAGGGTACTTTTCCTGAGATACAGAAAAATATAAAGTTACTAGTAAATACTGGGTATTTGAAAGTTAATAGAGAGCATATTGCTATTTACTCAATAATGAAGTATATATTATTGAATCAACAAACAGCAGTCTTAACTGGATTCCTTTAAAATGCTGTTTTAGAATGAAATGATTATTTTAAAATTATGGAATGGATTGAAACTGAATAAATAATGCTGAGATGCTTGGAATCTGGAAACAGCAGAAAGTCATTACCACCCTAAACACAAAGAATCAAGGGTAGCAACTAATGATTTCAGTGTACAGAAACAGCGGGGGTTCAAAGAAAGTCAGTTCCAACAGTGGTAGAGAAATGAGGACTCATCCTACTTATAGTAGGACACCTCAGTGATCTAAACTAAGAGCAGAAAGGAAGTTACCCAAACCATCTTACATTCTTGTTGATGACTTTTGGTAATTAACTATAATTGTACAGACTGAGGTTTAGTAAAGTAGAGGTTGTAGGTTATCTTCCAACATCCTTCATCTCTCTAGTCCTGGGTAATGACTAGGTTTCCGGTACCTTTCTTGTTGATCAGATCTTAAGTCCAATTAGAGAGCTGTTGTTTACCGTGAAGATCTGCATGTCACCATTGCACCCACAGGATTACTGTCCCGTCCTGGTCATTAATGTGAGCTTAAGGAGGACAGCAATGATAGACATCTCAAGTGAACAGGGGAAAGCCAGGAGGCCTCAACCTTACACAGAACACTGCAGATAGTTAAGGAATGTTGAGAGCAAGAGAAATAGTCTTCTCCAGGCAAGAGCACACCAATTGGTTATCCAATGCCAAATGGTTAGTGTAAACAGGCATGCAAGCAACATTATACAGACTGATCAGGTTGTGTTTGTGTATTTAGGAAGACATATGTAAATACATATATGTATGTTAATAAAAAAGAGGCCTTGAATTTGAAAAAGAGCAGGGAGATGTATGGGAAAGGGTTTGGAGGGTTGGGGACATTATATAATTATATTATAATGTCAAAAAATAAAAGAAATAATAAAAATAGAGGGGAGGGAATTTTTATGTAATGAGTTCTGGAGATTACCTCATCTGTGCAAGAAACAGAACTAAGAAAATAGAAAAGAAGTCATGAGGATGAGGGAGTGGGGCATGAGCAAGCAGAATATTCAGCGCACATATTTACAGACGTTTTATTTCTTTAATATCATTATATTTCTCAATTAATAGAGCAGATTAGAGTAAAGTTCTGTCTAAGTAATTTCCTTAAATTCACTGAGATAGTGAAACTCAGACCACTGTCTTAAATGTACACTTTTTACTCAATGTTCCATGTTAATCATTGTCATATTGTCAATATGATGTTAGTTTCAGTTGCTTGAAACTATCTAAAACAAAATGTCAAGTAAAATATGTAGAATAAGATCAGAATTTACTAATAATAATTCCAAAGCAAAAAATATAGTCAAACCCCAAGTAATAGAGGTAATATAGGGAAATCAGGAAATTATGCCTTATTCTCTTTTCTTCTTTACTCATCTTGCATATTTTATATCTCACATTCCCAGCAGGAGATCAGAATTCCTACCACATCTACAGCATATTATTTTTTCCATGCTCAGGGCCTCAGGCATAAATGTTTCTGCAAATTGAATGGAAAGAGAATTGCAACGTTCCAAAATGTTCACAAGTCAGCATGAATTTACAGCACAGCTTGGCCCCTAGCCTAGGCTGTCAGCTTGGGGTGTGTAAGTGTAAGAGACAAGAGTGGAGATGGATTCTGATTTCATACTTCTATGTTGAGGGAAACTGAGAGAGAGATGGCTTCAATATTTTATCATATGTATTAATTTCACATTCCATCTGACTGGCAGGATCGTGTAAGTGGACTGTGATCAGTGACAGCGAGTAAAACTTTCTTAAACTGAGAAGCAGACATATTATGCCTGTTATACCTTTATGCATCACTGTGTATTCTGTGTACAAATATTTTCAATAGAATGGGGAACTTGTTAAACTTATCTCTACAGCATGAAAGATAGGATCACCTAGTCCACAGTGCACGGTCACATTGTGCCATTCCGTTATCCAGGGCTAATCACCTTATTTACGATTTTTTCAATATCCACTGTTAGATAGTAGGAACTTAAGAGCCAAATCACACCGTTAGTGTATGAGGTGTTTTATTTGGAATCAGAGAGAAACAGAGAGAGGCAGGGGGAGCATCCAAAGGGCAGCTTTTGTGAAATGTGTTATTTAGTATCAGGGCTCATAACAAAGGCAATGGGAAATGCATCCTCAAATAAAGGAACAAACACATCACTAATACTTTAACAGGAGGAGATATCATGATTATATTATTTTTTCAAAGAAAATATATATATTGTTTAAGACCAAGTGTAAGAAATGTGATATGGGGGCTAGGGAGATGGCTCAGTTGGTAAAGTGCTTGGCATGCAAATGGAAGAACCAGAATCCAATCCCAGAATTCACATAAAGGCTGGGCTCAGCAGTGTGTGCCTATAACCACCAATGTTGTGGGTGGAGTCGGGTATATGCTGAGACTTTGCTGCCCAGACAGTACAGCCAAAACAGTGAATTCAGGTCAGAGTCTCTGTGTGAAAAAATAAGATTGGAGAAGTGACTGAAGAAAGGCGTTTCAATATCAATCTCTAGCCTTCGGTGAACCAGCACAAGTGAGCATCTCTGCATACACATGTGCATGTGCTTGCCTGCAGTACACATACACACTCACATGCACACACCAGGTGATGCTGCTTGAAAAAAAAAATCGGAAGAGGAAGAAGTCAATGGCCAGAAATGGGAAGCAACTTGTTCTATTCAGAAGGACTTACAAGAACCAATCATGGGGTTGGACATGCTGGACTCCTGTAAGGATACTGGTCAGAAATGAGATTTAGTAAAGTATAGAAAAATGAAGGTTGAAAGAACATGGAGGTTACCAGGCCAAAAATAAGAAAATGGAAAAGAAAAACTGAACTGTGACATTTGGAGTGCAGTCAGAAGAGACAAGGCAAAGATCTTTCATATTCCATCCCCTGAAGCTTGAAGTTTGAAATAGGACATTCAGATTTTCAAAATTTATGAAGAGGTGGCACTTCATCTCCCAATGCCCCTAATATTTTAAGATGCCACAGGTATCTGTGAAAACACACCAGGGTAGATCTGCAATGTTGCTTTTTATAAACATTTATTTCGATGCATAATGCAAACACGTTTTTCCACCAGCTCCTCTCTGTTTCAGCGTCTTCATATTTTAAGGTGGGTTTCCCGGATCTATAAAATTTGTATGCAGACAAACATATTTTATTTAATGTCATTGTTGTATAGCGGCCTCTCATGTGGATGTTCTTATAGCTTTTTTATTCACAAATGGTCATGCTTTTTTACAGTATGCCTCAGGGTTTTACATATTAGAATAAGGCAGCACCCAGAGTGCTGCCTCTCAGGATGATTGGAATCACCAGTGAAAGGAAGGGACATTTGGAGCAGAGATTTCTACCGTCAGCCAGGAGAGGGCAAGCACTTCGGAGGGCCTTGTTCTCATCCTTCAAGATGACAATAACTGAGTAAATTGCATTTCTAACGTTAATTCTGAGTCATAAGCAGGACAAAATGAACATGAAGTCTAGAGAAAGAAGCTGCCATGGGAAATCAGAACCCCAGGACTAGTCTCTCTAGGGTACACACTGTCTACATCCATTCAGGCCAGCCAAATTCTTTAATAATACCGCTAAAGCTGCTAAAGACTGAGGCACCGTAAAATTTCAGGAAACGCCTTCCTTTTCACCCCCAACACTCAGCTCCTAATAAGCAGTGAGTGAGGACAGTCTTATTGATCTCTGGGGAAGCTGGAAGCTGGTTTGCTTGATGTGGCTTCTCAGAGTGAAGATTCGATGCCAAATGAGAAGTCTCATTTGAGACAGCCTAGCAGCCTATGCAGGAGCAGATGTTGACAAAAGTCATTTGCTGAGTAGGCCATCCCTTGAGCATAAGATAACATCTAAGTTATGAAGATTATGGTGATCCAAGGTGGTGAGCCAAGGTTTATTATAGTGTAAATGGAGTTCATTAGTTCAATTAGTTTCTGACTAGATTAACAAAATTTACACACATAAATCCCACCATAACAAAGTAGATATTAATATATTAGCTTAAAAGTATTTATTTCCAGTATCCACATTCAAGATATTAATAGCACAACAAAAATCTAAGACATAAAAGAATATTGATAAATGTAGCTAGAAGAGACAAAACAATCATCTAAACGGGCATATTGTATTTTAATTTTGATAAACACGTCTGAGCAGTTTAGCCGAGAAAGTCCTATTAGCCTTATAGAAAGGTCACCCTAAGAGACAGAGATACCTACCTATTCAGACTCAGACTGTTCTAGCATTAGATCTTAAGTACCAGAAGTGGTAATAAAGTAGTCATCCTTGATATCCAGCTTCCTTGAGCCTTCACATATCCTACATTCCAGCTTCCTTTGGCAACATCTAGGATAATAATCATTGAATTGAGCACAGCCAGTTCAGAGGAGTCTGAGAATTAATTGCTTTAGTCACTCAATATTGATTCTTTTTACTAACAATTGTAGACAACCAATAATAGCAGTGAAATAGAAAAATAGGTTAAGTGGAATGTAAGTATACCTACGTTTATTTGGTAATTTGATTTTCAACATTGAATTGTAAAAGAGATATTTTTGAATGGGTTACCTACTAGAATCCCCATATTAATGTTTATTCCTTCCTGCACACACAGGAATAAATACACTGTAGACTGCTAATTACGATGTAGGAGTAAAATACAACATATTGTCTACATGTATTGAAATAGGCTCTATTTCATTGTAATGATAGAAATATAGCACTTTCAGAAAGTAACAGGGACGGACGTAGCTCCATTACCTTACAGTGGAAAAGTTGTATTAGACAGGACACAAGGACCAATTTTGAAAAGTATTTCGATAAATTGGAATAAATTAAAGTTTAACCTGTTCAACATATGAAAACGAATGCCAGAATGTGGGAGGGGGATATTTGTAGTTCTCACACGCAACTAGTAGCTTATACACAGCACAAGTAGGAGCTATGGACGGTAGATAAGGGAGTAAGTGGAAAACAGACATAAATGTCCTGAACCAAGTGGTACCAGCAAAACTTTCACCTTTATGGATTGGTGAGGACATTTTCTGACTAAATATGCAAAGGATAAAACAGAAGCTGACCCATCCCTGCGAGGCAGAATGATAGCTGACCCATCCCTAGGAAGCAGAACGGTAGCTCACCCAGGCACAAGAACGGTGTCTGTTCTGTGTGTGGTAGGCATGAGGGTGAGTCACCCAGACTCCTTCAGTGTATTTACTTTCAGCAAAGGCACAAAACACTTCAACATAGAGGTTCTAATGGTTCAAACTCCAGTCTGCTTATCAAATATTTGTTTTATTATGTATTCATTTCTTTCTATGTTATTAACAAATGACCTGGATAAATACTTAGTATTCTTTGACAAACAACTTTAGAGATAATTACTCTGATATCTCCTAAAGATTGCCATTTTTTTTAGTTTTCATTTGAAAAGTAATTTTATTGATATTTTACCTTGATACATATATATACACACATACATACATACATACATACATACATGTGTGTGTGTGTGTGTGTGTTTAATATTTGAAAGTGGGGTTAGGTTTTGGAGGTATTTTTTTTAATTTAAATGAAAAAAGCCACTGGATAAAACATCAAAAATGAAACATTTATAAACATTATTTCAAAAAGTTTTACTATAAGTTCTTAGAAGGCTATGAAATCATAGAAGAAAATTTCAAATATGTATAACACTGTGCACAAATGAAGTTCAGAAGCCAATTTTCTAGGGCTGATTCTCAACTATAGGATCCAAGCGATGAGCTCCAGTCATCAGCCTTTTTCAGCATGCTGTTAGCCTGGGAGCAATTTCAGCAGCCTTGGCTTTCCTCCTGGCAATCCATTCTCCACAACTGGATTTAGACTAGAGAATAGAAGTTTTCATTGTTCTATATTTTTTTTCTGTTAAAAAATAATTTTTGATACTGTCATCAAATTCTCTCTTGGCAGATTCTGTTCTTTTCTATCTTTTTCCTTCCTTCCTTCCTTCCTTCCTTCCTTCCTTCCTTCCTTCCTTCCTTCCTTCCTCCTCCTCTTCCTCCTCCTCCTCCTCTTCCTCCTCCTCCTCCTCCTCCTCCTCCTCCTCCTGCTTCTCCTCCTCCTCCTCCTCCTCCTCCTCCTCCTCCTCCTCCTCCTCCTCCTTCTTTTGGTAAAGTTTGAGATTGCTTCTATTACCAATACCCTCTACTACTTTTCAAAGTTGATTTCATGCTCTCTTTTATAGAAATTAAAGAGTGTCACTGTGAAGCATGTGACAAATGAGCCTGGATTCACCTCTTGTGGGGAATGTTAGAAAAGAAGCCAGGAAGGAGCAGAAAATAAAAGCCTGTTAGTTTGTGACTTCTCAGTCAGCTCAAACAATTTCAAAGTAAAGTTTGCTAAGTCTTTTGAGCATATTGACTTAAATGAAAAACTGACTAAACTTTTAGAAAATAGTATTAATCATTTTATTTGTTGTTGTTGTCTACTGCTTCTGGGCCTGTCTTGGGGTGTAATGAATAGGTAAATTTTCAATTTTCATCTGTGTGTATTTGTAGACTTGAGTTTTGGCTGAACCAAAACACAATAAGTCTTTCTGTTTGCATTCTCAATTCTTTTCTTTATGTTTTTAAAATTTGCAATGCTTATATGTGTGTGTGTGTGCATGTGTCTGTGTGCATGTGTGTGTGCACATGTGCATACATGAGGGGATGTGTGCATGCTTGTGTTTTAGTATAAATGTGTCAAGGTGACAATGTCCCTCTATAAGCAGATGACAGAGAAAGACTTCAGGTGTCCTATTCCATGACTCTGTAAGTCTTTGAGTCAAATTTCTCACTGAACCTGAAGCTAAGCTATCAGCCAGTAAGCCCCCACCATCTTCATAACCCCACTCAGCATAGCACTAGGGCTACAAGTGTATACAAACACCCCTGTATTTTTATGTGTATGAGGTGGGATTAGAACTTGGGTCCTCATGTTATCACAGCAAGTGCTCTTATCGACTGAGCCATCTCCTAGCCCCATCTCACTTCTTGTATAGTGATTATAAAAGAGTATAATTCATATGGATAGTCTACCAACGTATAGCCCAGAAGTCACTGGCTTTAGGTTATTTACACAATTATGCAAATACATCCACCTTAATCTAATTTAAGCCAATTTTGTCAGCACAGAAAGAAACCTTGGATACTTAGCAAGTCAGATCCCATCTGTCATCGTTTCACATTCACTGGCTTTTGGCAGATAAGAATTTTTTCTCCGTCATTTTTTTTTTTTTTTACTACCATTAGACTTGAACTTCCCTGCAGGCTCCGTCCAAGTCTTCACTTCACATTCTGTAAGTTCAGAGCTTGTGTCCTTGGTGTCCTTCTTAATCTGTGCTAACCCAGCTCACCACTCTGTCTCTGGAGATGAGGAAGGGACATATTCTAACTCTCTCTGATTGGTGTCTCTGCTTCATGAACTGAGTACTGGATAGAAGAGAGTTCAAGTTCTTATTTCTCATCTCATCTCCCCCTGTTTATAACCTTACACAAGAAATAAATGGGTTATAATCTTTAAATTGCATTCCATTCTGAGTAATGTCATAAAATCTCTTGGAGTCTTCTGTCCTGCTCCCGACATGAATCACCTTTTTGCCTAGCATACCTGGGAGGTATCTAGAACCACCTACCACTCTCTCAGTATGTATCTTATCAGATGGCTTGCTGAATATCATAAAACTTGTGTTTAAGCAAGTCTTATTTTATTTAATAATGGCCTCACAATATGAGTGATGTCAACAGCATCATAGCATCAAACATGGAATATAGCAAGTTGCTTTTAATACCATGTGGTAGGGTCATAGGACATATCAGCAAAAAACTTGGTGTAGGAACAGTACAGAACTATTAGTCATGCACTTTTGGTTTTGTGGTTATCTTGGTAGGACCTTTACTATGACACTTTGTTTAATTATAGAACACACTATACATAAGATTATGATCCTTGCTTTTTACAAAGAAATATAAGTATGAGAGATTAAACTGCCCCTTAAAATTAAACTAGACTCTGTTCCATCTTTGTCCCCGCACTTCTTGATTACAGGGTAATTTGAATCTAAGGTTTTGTTGGTGGGTTGGTGTCTTTATCCCTCCACTAGGAGTCCTGGCTGCTGCAGGGGTGGCCGCTTCAGGCTCTATGTCTCCCACTGCTAGAAGTCTTGGCTAATGTCACCCTCCTAAACTCCCTGGAGCCTCCCCACCCCAGATCTGTGGCACATCCTAGAGATTCCCCCTACCCACATATATTTCCATTTAATTTCCCAGTACTCTTTCCCTAGCTCTCTTTATACGAGACCCCACTCCACACCCCTCCTGTTCCTCTCCTTATCTACTCTCCTACCTAGTTCCTTCTCTCCTCCTATGACTATTTCATTCCTCCTTCTGAATTATATTGAAACATTCTTCCTTGGACCCTCCTTGTTATTGGGCTTTTTTGAATCTGCGGATTATAGTGTGGGTATCCTGTAATTTATGGCTAATATCCACTTACAAGTGAATACCTGCTATGCACATTCTTTTGGGTATGGGTTACCTCACTTAAGATGATATTTACTTGTTTCATCCATTTGCCTGCAAGTTTTAATAGCTGAGTAATATTTCATTGTGTAAATGAACCACCACATTTTCTTTATGTATTCTTAGGTTGAGAGACAATTGGGTTGGTTCCAGTCTCTGGCTATTATGAATAAAAGCTGCTATAAATGTGGTGTCCTTGTGGTATGGTGGAGCTTCTTATGGGTGTATGTCCAGAAGTTGTATAGCTGTGTCTTGAGGTAGAACTATTCTCAGTTTCCTGAAAAACCACCAAATTGCTTTGCAGAGTGGTTATATATGTTTGCACTTCCATCAGCATTGGAGGAGTAATACTTGCTCTGCCTGTCCACAGCAAAGAGACTGAGAGAATGGTGAACAAATGACTGGGTCAACTTGAGACCCATCCCATGGGCAGGAACCAGTCCCTGATGCTATTAGTGATACTCAGTTATCATTGCAGACAGGAGCCTAGAATAGCTGTCTTCTGAGAGGAGACCTACAGCCAACATTAGATAGAGCTCAGGGAGTCTTGTGGAAGAGTTGGGGTAAGGACTGAGGGGACCAGAGGGATAGAAACTCCACAGGAAGACCGTCAGAGTCCACTAACCTGGACCTGTGGAGACCTCCAGAAACTGAACCACCAACCAAAAAGCATATGTGGGCTGGACCTAAGAGTCAGCACACATATAGCAGAAGTGCAGTTTGGTCTTCTTGGTTCCCCCAACAACTGAAGAGGGAGCTGTCCCCGACATTCATTCCCCCCCTCTCTCTCCTTAATCAACAGAAGCTTATTTCTTACAGTTCTCTAGCCTAGAAATTGATCAAGATGCCACCCCCCCAAAAAAATTAAACTTGATTTATCTACCTCCAGAGTAGATGAGCAATTTTAATCTATTGGCTAAAAATATGGTTTTATTATGACTAAATGAAATATACTTTCTTTACTCCTATCATTACTTCAAAAGCAAGCTATTCTCACTTACTGTGAGGTACTCTGTAGGGAATGGAGGTACTCTTTGTTCTGTCTTTCTCTATATATCTCTGCATGCCCAGTGCCACACCACACCACATTCCCTCTCTTGATGATCAGTTCTTATTTTATAACTTACAGATTTGGGATTTTGAATACCTAGAACATTCCCACAAATAGCTTTACAACAATATGCAATGGCATAACTTTATATTCATATATGAGGTTATTCAATTTCTTAACCTAAAGAATTTAGAGACCAACTCCATCCAGTTTAGCAGGAGATACCTTTACTGTATTTTGCACAACAAGAACTTTTAATGGATTGCTTTCCAAAGGCTTGGGGATGCTGTGTCTATTGTTCAAGTCACAGAATTCATGCTCGTCAAAGTCATATTTATATAAATACAAGGCTGGCCAGACATGTGAGTATTCAGAAAACATTACAATAACTGTCAAAAACATCTTAAATAGTTTTAGTATAATTTCGGTCCCTGTAGTTAAAAAAAATCTAGTTTTGAAGGTTCTGAGTTAAGGCACTGAAAACCATGTCCCACAAGGGTTTTCTTTGTTGATAGCAAAGCACAGTTCCCTAGGAATCTTCCTTAGAATTCAGCTGACTTTAAACACTTTTAGAAGGTAGAAAGAAAAGGACATGTTTAAAGATATAGTGACACATTTATAGGTTTGTTCAAAAGAAAATCTAAGCAAACATTTTGTTTATATGGCAACATAAAACATTAAATATCTTCTAAGTGTCTGTTTTCAACGTAATTTAATTTTTCTTCTAGAAGTTCCATGTTTCTCAATGACAGTCACCAAAGGTATGGTATAAATTCAATGAACATTATTCAAAGACATAGTAACTCATGTCCCATAACCCCTACCAAAGGTCTCTAAAAATAATTTTAAAGCCACCGCCATCAACATTGTTACTGTGTGTGTGTGTGTGTGTGTGTGTGTGTGTGTAAGAGAGAAAAAGAAGGGCGGTGCATGGTGTGATTGCAGAGGTAAATGACATCTTCTGGAAGTTGATTCTTTCTTTCCACTGTGGGTTCCAGGGATATAATTTGGGTCACCAAGCTTGTGTGGCAAGGTGCCTTTACCTTCTGAGCCATCTCACCAGTTTTCATCAATTAACTGACTGACTAAACAAACAAACAAATAAACAAAGTTACTAGGATGTAACAGAATGTTTGTCTAAAATATACAAAGTCAGAAGTTCAGTTCCTTGAACTACAATAAAGAAAAGAAAAAAAATTTTAGAAACATAACTACTTTCTTTAAAGCAAGATGTACAAGCAGTGTTAGCTTGTGTTCACTGACCAAGAAGCGATGAAATTTTGCTGGAATATTGATGGCAGACATTCTTCTTGGATCAACTGCCAATTTGGTCACCAAGTGAAACCTTTCCTTTTTTACCGGCAAGGATTCACCATGTAATTGAATGCAACGTTTATGCATTTCAAGAAGACAAGTGGCAAATAAATGGAAGCTTAAGGCCAACTCTTATCACTTAACAAGAGTAGGCTAACACATGGAAACAATTACAAAACTTAGTAAGCAGCAGGCTTGTGGCATTTAGTGACTTTCAAGGAAAGCAGGAGATGAAATATCCAGGACTCTTAACACAACAGGGAAGAGACTGCTTCTGATAGGGCATGTGTTTTTCAGATGCTGTAATAAGAGAAAAACTAAAGTTTCTGTAGACGTAGAAAAGGAGCTAAGGTTCAGATAAGAGATGATGTATAAATGACAGCCAGAGCATCTAGGGTCTGAGTCACCAGTTTACACATGGTGCTTCTTTCAATCTTTCTCTAAATGCCATTTTCCTTGAGCAGTCTTAAAGGTCAATACAAGTGTCCATTAAAAATATTTATGCTGTTAATGTGAGAATTTACATTTATAGAAAACATGTCAACAGTGGAGTTACTTATCATCATCCAGGTCCGTTGAGAGGGGTGTGGGGATGACATGTGGAGAGTTTCAGATCACATTGACAGCTCCTAGTACTGCAGGCTCAGCTCTGAACAGGGAGACAGTCATTGTCTATGGAGTTAGCCCTACATTTCTAAACATGTGAACTGACAAAAATCATCTGAATCCCACTTTAGAAAGAACTTTTTCCCCTTGCTATTATTTAGAAGAACAGAGATAGTTAACAGGAGACTGCTCTTTCAAGTACAATCTCATTTCTAGGATGACAATGGCTCCGGAAGTCACTCTGAGGGCAAGACAAAGCTCATCTGCCAGTGATCCCCTAGCACAGCTGTGTCCAGGCTGTATTGTTAGAGGTTTTCAGTTTCAAAGAATCCACAGAGGTAAAATACATGTAATCCCTTTTATATCAGTTCTTCTTAGCGCTCAAGCACAGGGCATGGTTTTTCTTTCCTGCTAGGCAATTAGAATAGCTCTCAGATTTTCAAAGAAACATATGGACAGTTTTACCTTTATGCCCTGATTGCACAAGACTCATAGACAGAGTCTTCTAAGGAGGTAAAAACACAATGATCTCCTTTAAAGTCATGGCGGGGCTCAGACATGCCCTCCTACAGGGCAGACACAGGAAGAAAACCAGATAGACAATTTAGCAAAGTGATATAATCAATTCAACAAATATTTCTGCTGTCTCCTACTTCTAATAGCGGTCTCTATTTCTGGCATTAGCCTCTGTGCTATCATGCATTATTTTATTTGATCTTTACAATGAGCCAGCAAGACAGGCATTTATTGGCTTCTAAGGGAAAGCATGCAGCCTTCCTTCCTTTGTGATTCTTTTTTCTTCTTCTTCTTCTTCTTCTTCAGTTTCAGTCATTCCCTAAAGGGGTAGAGATCAAAGTTACCCCATCTACTGAAGGAAGTACCTAGATATACACCAATCAAATGTCAAGTTTCATCCTGGACCACAAACCTAGCGCCCAGATTCTGCATACAACACAGCAACAGTGAATAGCTGAGTGCTCTGCTCACAAGGAGTCTCTGGTGCTGACCTGGACTGCTTTCCTATCAAAGTTGAAAAAAAACAAACAAACAACAACAAACAAAACAAAACAAAAAAAACAAAACAAAAAACCTTATTAGTCTCTAACTTTCCTTTGTCCCTAGAGAATGGAATTTTGTTTTTAATTTTATTTTATTTTCATGATCAAAATGCTATATTGGATTGACATTCATATTTTGAGGTAGAGATGAAATAGATGGCTAACATTGCTCACATATAAATGGGGGATACATTTTTCAAATATGAGGTTGCTAAGTGAACCACAGTGGCTTCCAGCGCTTCAAGGACTTTGTGGGCAGTGGACTTGGCTTCAGGTTCTGGTCAAACATCATAATCCCAGCATAATTGCCCTATAGTTCATACAGCCTTAACATCATCACTATTGCAATTTTACACATGAAGAAACTCAACAGCAGGGAGTTTAAATAACTTGCCCCAGCTCACAGAAGGCTAATACATGATGGAAGACAGGGTTTGAGCCTGACTGCAAAGTCTATACTGATGTCTACCCTAAAGTAGCTTTTTTTTTTTTTTTTTTAGAAAAGCGTGCCACAGAATGCACAGAATGTATACAAACACCAAGCTAATGAGATAGCTGCTGAAACAAGAAGAGTGAAGATGAAGTAGCTCCCGGAGAGATGATGTGTCTTCATTAAGGGGCTACCGACTCGTCCATATTGAAGCACAAACACTGAAAAGGAGTAAAGATTAACAAAGGCACAAAACAGGAAAGGGGAAAGGCAATCAAATAAAGCATGCTCTTAGTGGGCAGCTTGCAGCCTGACACCATTATGTTGCTGCCCAGATAGTTCAAACAACAATCCCCAGTCATGGGTCCGCTTTCCTCAGTTCCTCCTTATCAATCCATCCAGTCTCTATGGTGCATATAATCTTCAATTTCCTTTATTTCTTCAAACAAATGAAAAGGGGAGAAAGAATAAAAGCATGACTGCTCATAAATAAATATACTTAAGAAAGCCGCAAAGTGATTAAAGTTTAGAAAACTCAGACACTATATTCAATGTGCCTTAATAACCATTCACTTATGAGAATTTCACCCCAAATCAAAGCCCTCTTCTGTGTCTTTGCCAACCTGTGATCCTTCTTTCTGAGTTTTTGGCTTGTAAATTGCTGTGCTGTTAAGTGGAGAAATGTTTAAATAAAGAGAGTAATATAGAAGTTATACAGCCATATATTAATTTGGGTCAAATTCATATATGATAATATACGGTAGGTTTTAGGTTATTTTTATGTTTGACCCAAATTTCCTGGAACCCTTCAAATGATGCATGCTATGACAAACCATGATGATATAATATTTTTGTATTTAGGTAACTGAAATATCTGAAGTATCTTCTGGCAGGCATTTGTTTAAAATATACAAACACGTTCTGTTTAAATCTTCTTCTGTCATGTTTCTCACACTTTACATTGCCTTGGATCCTAAGCACCAGTGATTATCAGAAAATACACTCAAATTTAGAGAACTGCACATGGGAAGTGAGTAAAATACTTAGTCTACCTGTTCAGCACTGGGTTGATGAGAATCCAGAGGAATGGAGTACATCACAGATGTGCATTTGAAAAAATATTGTATCTTTGTATTTTTAATTTTTTACCGACTTACAGGGAATTTTCCTCTGCCACTGAGTCAAAACTCAAAATTCTATCATTTTCCTCTTCACTCTCGTGTAACACAGATCTTCCTAAAGCTACACTTCACCAGGGAGATCTAAACAGTGATGGAGGGGGATGTGGTTGCCTTTCACTTTTCTTGTCTTGTTCCTCACTCACTAGGGATATTTGAAACAGAATGCTTATATCTGCCTGGAACAGTTATAAAATATCTTTGTACTCTCTGAGATTGGTGGCTGCATTAATCTTATTATGCTTCATGCACATTCCCTTGATGAACTTTTTCGTTATTGTAACTCCTATAAAATGATGTCTTTGGTTCCTCAAGTTGCTTTCTACCCCAGGCCATGAGTTTTAATAGTCCATTGTAAACAGATAATGTGGGCTCCCCCATCATGCCCATTGGTTTTTCTTGAACCACTTATTGAAGAACTCCAGTCTGGCTGTATCTGATATAGTAATTGCCACACCTAGGTACACAAACTTCACTGTTCTGTTTCGTACACACTGGGAGTTTCTTCACTGACAAATCTATTCTGTTTCTTTAATACTTACTGACCAATGTTTGTACAACTAGGTTATACGTTTATGGCACACAGTATTCAATAAAGTCCCTAAATTCCAAGGAAAATCTAAGCCTTTGGTTTTGATCAGTTCAAAAGCAGGACAACACACAGCTTAATTCTTGGTGTAGGTTTCAATCATGGTCCAAGCTGTTTTTGAACAAATTGTTATCACAAAATCTACTCTCTGAGGAATTACCCTTATTTGGAGTTGATTTTGAAACAGTTTCCAATTTATGTTTACAAAATTACATATTCTATCATGTGTCTTAAAATTGAGCCTAATGATCTTGGAACATCAAAGAAGCAATACTCAATGGGCTCTGCTAGAACTCCATGGAGAAATTTACCCAAAATTAGCAACCAAAACCTAGATCAATAATACATTAGAATCACATAAGCCTCGGTACCTGGGAGTGAAGCTTGAGGACACAGATATTTTAAAAATTAGCTCAAAGTCACACAACTGGGCAATACTGGAGCTTGATTTAAATCTGGGCATACTGGATAATGAGTTATGGCTTCTAAACAGTGATCTAAGCAGTCTAAATAATTACATAATGCTTCCTAGAAACATTTTCTTTCCTTTTACACACTTAGTGTATCTGGTAATTCTGAGAGACTTCAGTCTTCTGCAAAATAGGAATTTTAGTTTGGGAAGTATTTATTTAATATTATCAAAAATTATTTCATATTATCAAAATGATGTTTGACTATTTGTCATCAGTATGGGAGACTGTCATGAGATGTCCAGACAGTTTATGTCTCTCCTTCAAATAGAAAATCTAGAGAGAGTAAATTAAATTTCAGTTTAAATGATGACTCATATTTAAATTTTTGAATGGTAATGGTCAACTTTTGGGTTAAGGAGGGAAATGAAGGTCACAGAGGAAAGAGAGAAAGGGGAAGGGAGAGAAAGAGAAAGAGAGAGAGAAAGGGGAAGGGAGAAAGACACACAGAGAGAGAGAGATATCTCAGATGAAAATACCCAATAACGCATTCTAACCACAGAAGCATCTGTAGCTAGGGGCAAAGGTTAAAATACTTCCAAGGAAAGTAACAACATCAGCGTAAAAGCAGACTTCATAAAGTTTTTCCACTCTAATTGGTGAATTTGGGAGAATGAGACCTAAAATGAGTCAGACTGAAGTCTCATGAAATAACCATCTTTATTCAGAGCATCAGACAATTTATACTCTAAGAGTTAAGAAGAATCCCTGAGTAAAGTGTACAAACACAAGGACAAACCACATATGACAAAACAACATGGTTTTCCATGGAAGTATGTGAATAACAACAACTGAAGTAAACTCACTCCTATCTGCTACACCTGAGAGGAACATGAACACACTTTCCAAGAATAATTGTGTAATTTGATGAAACTGAGGTCACAAGACTCTTGGATTGTTTTCTTGGAGTTTTCTCACAAGCATTTATAATTCGGTTTATATGGCTTCATTTTTTAACCGAGTTCTGACAGGAAAGAAAAAGAAATCAGATAATTTCTAGGTGTGCAGATGCATAAGCTTTGTTCACCAGAGGAAGGAAATGGACTTTCAATGGACTTATGCAATTGTTGGAAATAAAGATGCAAATTCTTCAAGGATCAAAGGAATACATTGACTCCTTCACATCATAAATAAAATAGAATTACATATAGAGTCATGGTAGTAAAATAATTGAATGTTATATAAAATACTTAGAGTACAAAAAGGGAAAAGTTATTAATCTTCCAAAGAATGCCTAGTAAACTAATGACAGCATTCAGTTCCTCATTAGCGATACCCTAAAACAGTAATACAATTCTCTTTGAATTTTGAAAAAATTAGCATTTCCATACCTAGTTAAAATATCATTGAGTAAATTTGTGCACACTGAAAAATATTTTGAGCAGCCAGTGTAAGGCAGTCCGTATCCTCAAACATTTGCTAATGAAAAATATAGGTCTTAAGAGAAAAAGGGAATCCCTACAGAAAAGACAAGGAAGGAAAATACAGTAAACATTTTGGTTCTTCAACTCTGATGCTGTCATATGTTTCCATAGAATCTATCGTGTCACATTACTTCTGTCTTTAAATATATATAAATGCTGTCATCCTGCCACTCATTTTGAAACTCACTTCTTTTCACACAACATTAATTTTTTTATCACTTTGTCATTGAAATGGATAAAAAGGAAAATGAAACTTGTAGAGTAGCATATATCAATTCAATGGTTAATATTCTTATAATAAAAATTACTGAAGCAAAAACAACTGAATTTTAAAACTTTATAAAATTTAGGTAGTCAAAACAAAAGTTTTGTTATTTTTTGCCAATTTATATGTTTCAAAATAGTGAACAGAGTCTTTTAAAATTACAAATAATAGCAGAGGGAGAGAAGAAAACGGCAACTTTATGGTGGAGAAGGTTGACGAAAGCCATTGTGTCAAAATGATGATACTTAGTGCCATCAGTGTTACCTTGTGCATATTGAGTTCTCCCTGATGTGACTGACAAGACCCCATCTATCAGTTTCTTTCCCTAAACCTGTGACTTTATTCTAATTTAGATATGATGTGGGGAATTTCTTAAAATATCTCTCTGGCCTGTAATCTTCAAGACTGCCAAACTCATTAAAATAAGTTTGAGAAATTATCAGAAAGGAGAAGACTGGGGAGGCATGGTGAAAAGCTGGGGTCTGTGTCAGTGACTGAAGTAAAAATCCTGGCCTAGACTCAGTTTTCTTTGCAGTAATTAATGAATATAAATTTATAATTTGATAAATGTGACAAAATATTGTAATATACTGAGAGCATCAGGTAAGAAGTGAAGTGGAAATTTCTGGTTTTGTTGGAGACTCAGTTGTGTCATGTGATATTTTTCAGGAAACTGTCTTATGAGAGGATGTTTTTCCTGAGGCAAACGCATGGGAGGATATTTTGCTGAGAACAGACATGTGGTTTTTCTGGAAGCTGTCTGGGAAAAGGGCATGTGATTTGCTAGAGCAGATGCTTGACAGAACACGTGATGTTTGGAAAGGGTATAAATATATCCAACAGACAGTGGACACTGCTGTATAGTATTAGCTTACCCTGTCATTTTTTATTTGTCATTGTTGGGCTTTGCTGATACTGGTCTTCACTGATGATACTTTTGTGGTATTGGTTCACCTTGCTACTTTTTGTTGGTCATCATTTGTCATTATTTCATAGACAGAAATGCCACCAAAGAAATAGTGGTGTTCCATTTGGCAGAGGGGTAGATGCTTGGGGTTTCTTCTGGATCAAACTGTTGATTTGTGAATGGTGTTTTCAGATGGATCAAGCTGCTACTGCTGATTTGTGTGAACTGAACTGCTGATATCCTGACAATGCCAATTGTATTCGCTTCAAGGAATTATTTCTAAACAGGTCTATATCCTCTTTTTCCCTATTAATCTTTCCTATCCACTACCTCTGGTGGATGGTGGGCTAGAAGGGAGGTTAAAGCATTAAAGTACCCTTATTAAAAGTTGGTTTTGAAAAATATAAGCTTAAAAGGAAGTGTGGAAAGTTCCATATTATCTTTGCATTTACTGTATAGATAACATAAAATAATAAAGAGATAACCACTTAAAACACAAATAAACATCTCATTATTGCAGAGTTGAATGGACTATATTTCACAGGTAGTGTAAACATAATGTAAACACAAAAGTTCAGAAGCATGCTTTTCTGTTTTGACTGGATATATATTAGCTAGTTAGCCTCAATCATTTGACTAATTATTCCCTGGGAAGCTGTAGTCACTGGGATGTTTAACACCATGCAGATGTGCCATGATTTAACTCCATGTGAACTAGCTTTGAAGCTTGATTTGACTTAGGGAATTTCTTTTTCTCCAAGCAAGTTAGGGGCTATTAAAGTATTGCCATTTTCTCAGTGTTGAGCTGAACACAAGGACAAAAGCCAATTACTGATTGTGGAGCAGAACAGTAGTGCTATAGGCTGACAGATGCCACTCCAGATTCAAGCATGCAGCTGGCATTTACAGAGTGCACTGGGGAGGAATACTCTTCTTAGTCACATAGAAAACCGCATTTAAAATCTGCAGTGTGAACAACTGTCGCTACCAGGAACAAGAATTTTGATAAAGGAATGTGTAAAATCAGCATAGCCTTAGGTTGGCAACAGCATGGGTCACGCATTTCAGAAAGCTGTGGCAAGACTGAGGACCATGCCAAGGAGAACCCTGAAAATCACATCAGGGAAAGGGGAACACTGGCGACTGCAGGCTAACTGTGACATGATTTCTGTAGAAAAAAATGATAAGTGTCTAAAGCTCATTCTATGTGTCAATACTTACACTTATACACACCATGAAGAATGTCCTATTTCTCTCATTCGGCCGCCTTTTTTCAAGCCTTAACTAGAAAAGAGCATCAAGTGTAAGCTCTGATACATAAATGTTGTTGATTTTTCCCTCATGTACCCAAGGGTCAGAGCAGTATCTCACACAAAACTCACACTGAGCCTTCCCATTCGTGTTTCTCAGCAATGGCAGAACAGGAAGCTCGCAGCAGCAGGGAAGGAATGCTCCTGGATATTAATAGGAAAGCTTCTCAGGAAGCTCTCACTAGATTGCAAGTTCCTGCTGAATTATTAGCCGAGTTGTTATAGTCTCCGTGGGGACGAAGAATATTTGTGGCCACTGTTTTAATCAAGACCACTCTAACAAACGACTAGAGTGAAATGTGATAAGTAGTAAGGATTGAGCTTTATGCAGTCCTGTGCTAGACATTGGGTGAGGGAGCCCCCATGGTTGGGTTCCAGTGAAGGCTCTCTTCCTGGCTTGATGATGGCCACCTTCTCCCAGAGTGATTTCATGCTCATAGGAAGAGATTCTTCAATATATTGTTCTTTTCTTGCTTAAGCATATGCTTATCATGAGAGTTCCTCTCAATAACCTCACCTAAGCTTATTCACTTCCTAAGGACCCACTTCCAAGTAAATAATAGCACCAGGCAAGAGTTTCAACCTATAGATTTAGGGAAATAACAAACAGTCCATAATAACCACCTGCTGCCAGCTTAAGATTCTTAGTACATAAGATTCATATTGCCCTCCTCCTTCATAGACTCCACTGTCAACTCAGATCTGAGGTTCCTAAACAATTTGCTGACCTTGTTCCAATTTTCAGTTCTCACCTTTGCTTCTTTCCTGAGAGATTTCCAGGAGTTTTAGTGGTGCCTTGCAAGGAGTATGAGGGAAAAATGAGATTTCCTCCCTTGTTCTCATTGGAAATTGCCTTTTATTTTGAGGGCTGCAGAAAGCTCAGCTAAGTGCAGTGCGCTGGCATGAGCTCCACTGAAACAGTTCAAGTCCGGTAGTTCCCATGCTGTGATCCCAAACTGCAGATCCAGCTGTATCACCTAGCAAGACCTTAAGTTAGTATTATCTGATAATAAAATTGACTTATAAGTTCTCCTTTTAAGCTATCTGATTACTTAAAAATGGGCTCACTCTATCACTGTACAAAAAGGTGGAAAATTGCATTTAAAGGGCAAATTTTGTCTTTTTTTTTTTTTTTGATTCACTCTTAGGCATTGAAATGTGACTAGAGTTTCCTTACTAGAAAACTATTCTTTGCTTTCAGTTGTCTGAGTCTCCTCATTTCAAAATCTTTTTAAATTTATTCATTAAATTAAAACATCATTTGTGTATGTATGCAAATGTTTTAACTGAACTCATTCCGCTTGGAAAGAAATGACAATAACTATTTTGACTTATTATTTTCTGTCTGGTTATGATAATCAAACATTCTGTAAGGAAGAATAAAAGCACTGTAGGCCGTAGGTGGTACAAATGAGCAGGAGAAAGAGCTTCCAGAAAGTCTCTTCCAAATAGAGAATACTTCCCTCCCCTCTTCCCACTCCACCCACAACCTTCCTCTACTTTTAGACTGTTCCTAAACCAGGAAGTAGAAGTTGTGAGTGGGAAGGGGTGGGGAGTGTGTATGTGTAACCAACAAGGGAATTTATTCTCTTGATGAATCATAATGATTGTACTATAATCACATCTTCCTACATGCAGTCCTGAATTCCTATGCCAGCTTTCAACTCTCTCTGAAAATGGACGAGCTGATTCCTTAAGTTGCCTTCACCAAATTTGTAAGCAAAATGGGATATTCAGAAAATTAGAGTTTTCAAGAGCCTGGAGATTATCAAATCTTAGCCTCTCAGTGACAGAAAAGAAGTGGACGCCCTAGAACATGTTGGGAATTTCTCAAGTTCCCACAATTACCAGAGACAGAGCGAGGGTCAGGGCTCACAAGAAACCTGTGTCCAGGGGTTCATTTTATAGGATCAGGAAGCTTCATTTCAGATGCAGCTGCGGTGGTCTGCCATGCTTTAATAGGCTGTATGCAGCATGAGTAGGAGTAGAGTCGAAAGATCTTCCTGGTGTTTGGGGCTTGACAATGTCAGCATAGAAAGTGAGCCAATGGATGGATGGCTGCATCTTCAACAAGTCATATTTTGATATGCACTCTGAATTCTTATGTCTGCAAGTGTTACTCACCAGTGTCACCTCGGCTACATTTTCCCTTTCCTCCAGTTATGATGATAGAGACCCTACAAGAGTTTGTAGGGACAGTTTTGCTTTCATGTTGAAAATTGTTAAATCATCAAAATAAGATAGCATATCTTAGCTGAACAAATAGAGTCCACAAATCAGGAAAGTTCTCATTGTCTCTGTGTCTAGATCTAGAAGAGGCCTTGCCATGTGGCACTCTTAAAGTATTGTCAAATGACTCCTTGAATTAATGTTTTATCTTATGAGGACACATTCATCCTGGGCTTTGTTTATTAAAACAATGCTATTAGTGTAGGTGTTGTCAGAGTGATTGGTTATAATAAGGACAAAGCCAAGCCTATTAAATGACTCATACATACATTACAGAATAGTTAGAACCAGAGATCAAAAAGATGGGAATCCCATACTTGAAACCCTGAATGACTACTGGCAGAAAGGCAAGATTGGTAATAGATAAGTGAACTGTGAAAAATTATCTTCTATGAAGCTAAGCCAACATAAAAAATGCAAAAGGCATACCAGTTCACTCTGATTTCCATATAAACCTGGCTGTAATCTGGGTCTGACTGAATAAAGGAGGAGTCAAGAGTTGATAAGATTTGACTTGCAGATGTCAGGTGACAACTGATTGCTCTAATATGTGAGGGGAATAGAGCTGATGCAAAATAGCAGAAACTCTGGCTTGGCACATCAGAGAGAAAAAGAATTGACCCAAGCTGGAAAATCGGAGGGAAGTCTATTAAAGAGTATTGCAAACCAGCAAGCTCTGATGACAGGAATATTTTGAATGGTAGAGAAAAATGGGAGAATAAACTGTATATAAGATGTCTGATCAGATATGGAAAAGTTTAGCTAGTTGAAAAAAGTTCATTGAGGGAATGAAATGCAATGAGATAGTAACTAGGTTCAAATGTCTAAAAGTCGACTGTGGGCCAATGAGGTGAGACATGTGAAGTATGACACTGCAGGCTCACTGGGAGAAGGTTAGAGTCAAACTAGTAAGAATCACTGGGAAAAATGATTCCAGAAGCTGAAAATGTTCAAAATTTAATGTCCTCAGTAGCTCTCTCATTCTTATTACTGGAGAGAATTTGAAAAACAAAAACATCTAATGGATTCAAAGGTATAAAATAAAAATCTTTTGGTATAGAGTAAAGCACATTGTGGTAGCCACAATTCTCCATCAACCTGGCTTTATTTTCTCATGTTTAGTGTGGCAGTCTGTATTCCTTCAGGTAGACTACACCTGAGCATACCTTGATAGTTGCAAAATTACAATCATATATTTCTTATTTTCAGTAGAAAACGAAACTGGTATCCTCACTAATGAATATAACAATTGCTTCTTATATAAACTAGGCTCCTGATAGGAAAGGAAATTCACCCCCGAGGGATACAAATTAAGAGACTTTAAGGGACACCTTACTGAATGGTGGGAGTGGCTCAGATAACTAATATAAGTTTAGAACTTAGCAACAATGGAAACCAATTGATGCTAGTTAGTTTGGAGAATTAATGAAGAAATCAATGGTCTGGTGTGCAGTGAGACCAGGAACGAGACCAGAGGAGCTTTCCTGACCTCTGTGGTCTGGTACCAGCGTCACTGCCCTGCGGATGCAGATGAGGAGTAAAGGATGTCACTGTTCTGTCTGTCCTCTATGCTGTTACCAGGATTCTGTGGCCAGATCCAACCAGAAGTCATCCAAGGAAAGGGAAGCTCACAGCATGCAAGATGGGACATGGCAGAAGATGGACTGGATGTTGAAATGGAAATCTGACCCTGAGCTTACAGTGGCCACAGTTTGGAGTGCGGCTCTCAGCTATGACTTACAGCACTAGACATTGATGATATAGTCATTCTGTTCTGGCATTCTTTGTGTACTTTAATTGTGTTGTTGCTGTTACAAGGCTTTAGCCCATGGCTCCTTTTGTAGCTAATGAACAGCTCATTTCAAAGCAGCTTGAAGTTTGTCTCTGAATTATTTCCTCTTTTGTTTTCCATGTAGGGCTTAGTTTCTGAGTATTTCTTCTTCCATTTGTCCCCAAATGCTGATAATCTGGTGAAATTTTCTTTAACACATCTTCTATTGTTTGTGTGATTAATATAATGATCGACAAATATGACTGCTGAACAAAGGAGACAGAGAGACAATAGGCCAGAGCTCCAATCTGTAAAGGCAGCTGTTGAAATCAATGGGATCTTCACAATGGAGTTAATGGACACAAGAGAGTCACAGTGATTTTAAGAATCGAGCATCTATTCAGGAACACATCAAGTGGTCCATCGCGTGCCTTTGAAGATGACTTGAGAAACTTCATCCTTGCAAAAAGCAGAAGTAGATATCCACGTCTTTTGAAGTTTCTGTCACGGCAGAGGTGCTTTATGCCATGAATGAGAAAGAAACGTCTTTAATTTTACCTCACTCTGCTTCCCTCGGTTCACAGACTATCATTTTCATCTTGCTTTTCAAGTCATATATTCACCACCCGCTTCATCATTGTATCTATGCTTCTATGTTTCTATAATACTGTAAACATATATGTGGCTTAATGTCAAATGCTGACTGAAGAGTTGAGAGAGGGGAGTAAAACTTTGGAGGAAAATAAAAGAGCATCTATTTATTTATTTACTCCAAGTTTTAACACGTGAGATGTTAAAAGATTGTTGGCCCAAGACTTCATTACATTCCAAACTACTCAGACCTAAATCTGGCAAGAAGACATATTGAATTCTAGGTAGGAAAATTTTATTATCTTCTTTAGTGCTTTTAATGCTTAGATTTTTTTTGAGAAAAGTGTGTTTATATATTTTATAATTTTACATATATACAGTTGTATATAGTACACAGTATACACTACTGACACAAAAGTAAAACTAAAATGAGTTAATGTTCACTGAAGAAAGTAACAAAAAGAAGAATCTACCCAATTTAGGGTACTTTTATGTGTTTATGTTTGTGTAGACATGCAGGTATATGTCTGGATACGATTGTGGAGGTCAGAGGACAATGTCAGCTATTGTTAGACACAGCCCAACTTCTTTTTGGAGACAGTTTTACATTTGCCTGGATCTGACCAAGTAGCTTAGGCTGACTAACTGTTGAACCTAGGTATCTACCTGTCTCTGCATCCCAGAGATAAGATTATGAACATGTATGACCGTACGCCATCTTTTTTTTAAAATATGGTTTCTGGTTATTTAACTCTGGTCCTCACAGTTGCAAGGCAAGCACTTACAATGAATAAGTTTTCTCCCCAGACCCATGAACTTTTGTGTTAATAATATACCATCATTTATTTCTATACAACTTGAATAAAGTTTATAAACCCATGACTTCCTACATTAGATAATTAATGTTAGAAATAATAATGAAATCAGAAATCAGTAAGAGATATATAGCAGGAAATATTCTTTTAGGAAAACACACATTAAATGACTACAGCAAGATACAAAGAAGAAGAGGAGGAGGAAGAAGAGGAGGAAGAAAAAGAAAAAGAAAAGAAGAGGAGGCAGAAAGGAGGAAGAAGAGGAGGAAGAAAAAGAAGAAGAAAAGAAGAGGAGGAGGACAGGGAGGACAAGGAGGAGCAGGAGGAGGAACACAAAGAGGTATAGGCTTTCTGGCACTAAACTGCTTCTAGTGGGTGATGTCAGACCTGGTGTTACTGATCTCAAGGTGTGATGCTTACATCTTATTGCTTCTTATTTATCATGGGAAGTTGGAAACTTGTAAGGCTTTTCTGAAATTCTATAGCCCCTATTGAAGAAAACGTGGGTATAGAATGTTTCATTTTATGTGAGTGATAATTGGCTTTTGTTATGTTTTCATTTCCAATCCAACCGTGTCTTCACTATCAAAATATAAAAAGAAAAATCTTGTTCCTCATTTCAAGTCAGTAACAGGATCTTCTTGAGCAAACATATAATTAGGTCATTGAATTTTTGCTTAGTTGAATACACCCAGAATTCTTTGCAATTTTAGCATTATTGTGTATAGTTGCACTGTGGTTAGAATGTATATTATTTTCTTATATTTAAATTAATATTTCATATCCTCAGTCTCAAGCAAAGAGGACAGAATTACAATTGCCACAATACAGTTTTAATTTCTTATGTGTTTACATTTATTCCTGATAGTATAAATTCCCATATCTAGTCAGTATTCTCCAATGAATTGATTGTGACCCATCTCGAAGTAAATATATATGTCATTTTTGTTGTCTGAAAACATCTTTTGATATATTCATGAAAGAGGAAACATGTTTTTTAAATACATGAGTTAGTAAAATAGGATCTCTCCCAACATACATAGACAGTTCTGTAAGCAACATAGGACATGGCATGCCTTTGAGAATCAAGTCATCATGAGGCTCTGGGTGTTGCATAGGTTGATAAAGCCTGGGACAAAGGATGTGTTGGAAATGCTGATACCCTGAAGGAGAAGGTCCTTACTGTCCTCCCACCATGGACATCTGAACGCTGTGTGAGACTGCACAGTCAGCAAGGACTATACAGGTTTAGGCTTCTTAAGAGAGAAGCAGGGGCAGTTTCAGAGATGCATCAGGTTTCTGTGTGGACTCACTCTGCACACAGTAAGGCTGATGTCAATAACAGCACTAAGAACTTGCCATGTGTAGGAGAGGAAGTGTTATTGCAGGAAAGTAAGTTTCTGGGAAGTTTCTGACTTGATTATTACAAGACAGACCCTGTACAGAATCTGCACAGGATGCTCAGGGTCTGTTACCAACGAAAAGTTCTCTATGCATAAGAGAGATTTCTATAAAGAATGATAGAGAAATATAAAAACTAACCATTCCAAAAACATTATGGAGACCGGAACACATTCAAGTTATATTCACATGAGAAAAATCTGCTATGAACACCAGGGGATCCATCAAAACTCCTGGAAGCATAGAACTTTGGCAAATGGCTAGAATAACCTATGACATATGTGAATTCTTTTTCTTCCCTAGAGTTTTTTCTAAACAAACCTTGGAAATATTTAGTTAATGTACAAGTCACAATATTACAGCCAAGGTAAAATTCTACAAACGATAAAGAAAGCACTAAAATCCAGATATTCAGATATGTCACATGTAGAAATCAGCATCAAGTGAAATAAACACTCAGGGCACGAGTAAGGAACACAATGTTACCTAGAGATGGAAGCAAATCCAGTTAGTAGACATTGGCTCAGAGCCAAGAGGAATAAATCAACTGGTTGGTGACAGATTCATTATAATGAATATGATTAAGAATTTAAGTAAAAAAATGACCATAATAAGTGAAGAAGTAGAATATATAAAAACATGGTTACCACTTCTGGTGATCAAAAATACAATTTCCAAAGTGAAGAAATACGTGAGAAGAGATTCACAATAAACTGTAGGCTTCTTAGGAACACATCTATAAATCCAAACCTACAGTGATTGTGGAGAGAATGTTAGGCAGCCAGGCAAAGATGTCAGTATAGAGGATAGATGAGTGGGAAAGCATTCTGAAAAATTGAACCTTAGAATTGTATGGAAACTTTAAGAACGTCAAAGAAATCCCAATAGACAGAATCATGCCATAGATTTCTTAATAGCAAGTTATTAAAAACCAAAGGCAAAGTTTGGAGATATGGCCAGAGAAAATAGAAACACAAGAAGGCATGACAACTTCCCACCAGCAATGTAAGTCTTAAAACATCAAACCAATATCTTTAAGATAATAAAAGAAAACAAAGCAAAATCATTCTTTGAAATGTGCAAATCCAAAATAATGATCCTTAAAAATAAAATACAGACAATATTTTATCAAGCTCCTAAGCCTTTGAAGTGTGTGCTGTCATAAAACATAATAGGCCACTTATGAGTAAGTTCACCAGTATAGTAGATGCAGGTAAGGCCACATTTATTTTGGAGTACTTTGTGTTGTTTGACGCCGTAGGAAGAGGAACGTGGTCTGATCACTGAAGAAAGCAGGTTTTTAGAAGAGGATCTCAGCAGATGGCATGCAACACTTGGAACAGATGCCACTCAACTGCATGAAAATGATCAATAGTTAGTAAAAAGGAGACAAGATGTGCCAGCTTTGCTGTCTTCTCTTTGGTTTACTGCAGAGGTAGATGGACTGCGCAATAAGAACACGTATTTTCAAACTCACAATAGCACAACAGTTTCCTCATGACCTCTGTTTTTGTAAGAGTGGCAATATGTTTGACCATTTTTCAGCCAACTGAAGATTATAATCTAAAAATATGGGTAGTGATGGGGATTTTAAAAAGCCAAGAAGTGTTTTCTTTCTCTATTTCTGTTTCTTAATAGACAAAAATAGTGTTTATAATTAGTTTTGCATTTGTTTATTTGCTTGTGATCACAGAATCTTATATAGAACACATTAGCCACAAACCCCTATCTAATTAAGACTTTAACTCCTGACCTTTCTGCCTCTACCTCCCAAGTACCAGGGTTACATGAAGGAATTGCAGGATATTTGATCATGCTGTGAACCCTAAAATTGTGTTATCTACTGAAAAAAGATTCCTAGTTGTGGTGTGGCTCAGCCCTTAGCACACAAATTTAGTGCCTCTGACTGGCATATACACATGTCCTTAGTACACACTTTTAATTCCAAACAATGAAGGTAGTTTGTAGAATGAAGCACCTATGTTTGAAAATAATGTCTAATTGAGTGGCAGACAAAGAGACAAATCAGAGAAAGATTTGAAAGAATACGATATGCTCAACTTTCACATGGAGAGGAAAGAAACACTACTTAAGAGAGAGCAGTGTAGAGAGAAAGGAAGGAGGCAGTTTTCCTGAGAGAGTTGTACAGAGACAGGTTGCAGAAAGAACAAACTAGACACAGGTGAAGACAGAGTAATCCAGAGAATGAGACAGAGCCAGATTAAAACAGATTGCCAGCCTTAACCTAAATCTGAGCAGAGCAATTCAGTCAGAAACTAAGAGAAGCCATATTGAATCAGTCAGCTTGGAGAGGAGTTTTGAGCCAGAACACCTGAATTGAAACAGCCATCCAGACTTCAGAAAGAACTAGGGAGGGTGAACTTTTTCAGCAGCAAGTCTCAGAGTCTGAAAACATTCTAGGCCCAGATTAGATTAGATTGTATTGAGGCTAGGAGCTTCCAGGACTAGGCTTGGGAACAGATTGAGTAACTTAGGGCTGACTTTTTAATTAAAATTTTATGGATTTATATATCTACTTTTTTGGGAGAGTATAAATTACACTTAAGAAAAACTCTACACCCGTATAATTTAATCACGCTTTTTCTTTTATTTCTCAAAGCAGACACAAGTCTGTGTGGTCACCCAGATGCTCTAACATGGCAAGAGATGTCAGTATTTGGTTTGCAATAAAAGAGAGAAGTATGCAGTCCTAGAAAAGGTACATTTGAAATGTCACTGAGTATTCTCAAATCATTTATTTCTGTAAAGTTTTTGAAGTGTTAAAGAATACTACCAACTTTAGGTACAGGCAAATGCATTAAGCCTGCATAGCAGATTTGGATCAGTATGTATTGGTTGGTATAGCAGGAGACTTAAATATTTGAAAGTGAAGAATACAAATTGGAAAGAGAATATTTTTAGAAGACAAGTGCATGAGTAAAAGTCAGAAGGTGAGTTAATTATTTTTCTCCTCTCACTGACTAGTAGACATAAGTCACCAGGATGAAGAATTCAAAGAGGGTTTGAGTTACTTGCCCAACACATTCCTCTTTTCCAAGAAAGCTTTCAGGGAGTCTTTGCCTATTGGCAGAAACTGTAACACAGGAGGTCTGATCATCACATCACTACACTGTCTCATGCATGTCACTAGGTATGCAATGGATATAAATAACCTTATTACTTTATATGTGTTGCTGTTATTGTTTTCACTTAGCCCAGGCTGGACTTGAACTCACTGTGTAGCTAAGGTTAACTTTGAACTCTTGATCCTCTCACAGCTAGCTCCCAGGTGGTGGTATCCCAGGCATGAACCACTTTATCCAATTACTTATTTTAAGTAACAGTTTCATTCAGTGAGTCAGATACTACTATAATTGCATCAATCCTCAACATCTCTTAAGCACTTAAAAATAGTCTACAAAACCTCCTCCCACCAAACTCACCCAGGAGCTTCCTGTGATTGCGCAATTAGGTAATACTTTATCCTCATATCTTATTTCACCCAGGGCTCTACTGTCATCTCAGAGCAGCAATGGTTCATCCCCCTACTGAGAATTAGTACCTATGAAACACAGCCAGTCTTAAGTTCCATGGATTGGAACATAAAACTTAGGTTGCTCCTTTAAGAGAAAATCTTTTGTATCCATTAAAAGACCTCAGGAGAAATGGTACTATTCTGAAATCTTGTTATGGGAAAAGGAATAAGAATATTAATTCTGTGGTTCAATGACTGCCTGTACACTGCTGATGCTCAAACATCAGTTTGAAACCCATGTTTTGGCATTTGATATCGCCAAAAGTAATTAATTTTATCTCTCACACTCTCCCTTTGATTTCACACACACACACACACACACACACACACACACACATATATATATATATAATCTAATATATACATATATTAGATTTTCATGCATAAGCATTGAATTTGATCATTAACACTCTTCCCTCTCTAGACTTCCACTCACTCCTCTTGTGTCTCCCAACTCCCTGTCAAATTCATGACTTCTTAAATTTTGTGTGTGTGTGTATATGTATGTGTGTGTGTGTGTGTGTGTGTGTGTGTGTGTGTGTGTCTGTGTCTGTGTATTACATAACTTACTAACTTCACTACATATGAAGATATATATTTAGGAATGACTTCTTGGATAAACTATTAGGGGTGGAAACTGGTCCCTCCAGAAAACTGAGACTTCTTCTCTCAGTGGTCATAGACTGACTGTAACTCTTCTTCCCTTCTCAGTGATGTTGTCCCTGTGTAGGTCTTGTTTAGACTTTTGTATTGCTGAGATTTCATGGGTGCAGCTTGCTGTTATGTATGGAAAACATTTGTCTCACAGTAGATGTTTTGATCCTCTGGCTCTTGAGATCTTCTTGCACCCTCCTCTGTGATGTGTCCTGAGCCTTGGGTGTTGCATTTGCATTTCATATATATCCACTGGGGCTGGGAATTCCACAGTCAGCTGTTCTCTGCATTTTGACTATTTGTGGATTCCTGTGATGGTCTCCATCTGCTGCAAATAGAAGATTCTTTGATCAAGGGTGGGTGCTACACTTACTTGTGGAAATAAGGAGAAGTATTTAGAATGCAGTTAGGCGTTATGCTAGGTTAGCAATGTGGGCGGCAGTAGCAGGGTCTCCTCTAGGATTCTCACTTGAGATGTCTTCAGAAAACAAGGACTGTGTCTACACTTTCTCTCTGTATTGTGATCTCGATGTCTGTGGAGCACTGAACGAGACATACACAGTGCACGGGCAGGTAAGGGTAGGAGAAAGAATGCAGGTTTTTTTCCTGTGAATAGCTTTTATTCACTTTACATCCTGATAACAGCCCCTCTCCCTCTTCTCTTCCCAGTCCTATCCTTATAAACCCCAGCATCTTCCTAGATGACTCCTTTTCCACTGGCTCCCACTCGATTCTATGTTAAGCATCAGTATCTCAGGAATGGAGACAATATATTCAGACATATCTGTGATGAAGAGGAATAATGGCTGGAACCGGAACCATGAATCCAAACTAGTAACTGAGTAAATTTCTGACTTCTACACCTAGAAACTGGGCTCTGCCTGCTTATCTTGTGAAAGAAGAAAAGGGAAAGATTAAAACTCAACCTTGACTGCTTGCTCAGCTGTGCACAGGACTCTGAGATGGTAAATGATTCCTTTATTGGCATAAACTTCAGGTAACCAGCCACATTTCTATTGTAGGAAGAAGAGAGAAAAACATGTGTGTGAATAAGAAGTCGTAGTTTCTTCCTCCCCATAAGGAAGGTAGACAATATACTAAAAGAGGAGGAAAGTCCCTCCTTACGAACAATTCACACCTTCTCATTGATTGATAATGCTCAAGCCTCCCTCCTATTAAAACAACTGAGGAATCTTCAAACCAGTAAGGACAGCATTCAGAGCACTGTGACAGAAGAACCTCAAAGTTAACAGCCACTCTAGGATTCACAGTGGGATTCTGGAGGGAGGGAGGGAGGGAGGGAGGGAGGGAGGGAGGGAGGGAGGGAGAGACAGAGAGACAGAGGGAGGGACAGGGAGAGGGAGGAGAACACCCCTATGTGGCTGCATTCTTGATATGAGCAAAAGCTTTAACTAAGAGACCTCAAGGCAAGCTAAGGGACTGATTTTGCCTCATTCATGCCTGAGACTGGGATGTCTGCTGAAGCAGATGTTTGTGTAACAGCTGACCTTTAACAAGAGAGCAGCAGACACATAGGCTCTGACCACAGTCTCCTCGCTCCAGAAGAGTGCATGACCACATGCATCTCTACAGGGATCCCTGCAAAGATTAGCTGACCAAGTCTTTGCTTTCCCAGGATATAATAAATGCACTGAGCATTCAGGAGACTTTCCCAAATCTGCCCAAACACGAAGCTCACTGATTCCAGCTTCACTTCTATTTTAGTTTGCCTTTTTAACTCTCCCATGGCTTCCAGACAGGTCATTGGTTTTAACTGCATGAACCTTGGCAAGACTTTGTTCTAGAAAAGTGGTTGGGGGTTGTTGAAGCCACCGTGACTAGCAGGGCTTTGGCAGTCTCAGTTTAGCAATAGTCCTCTTCAGTCTGTTTTCATATTAAATTTTTAAACTTAGATATTTAATGTTCTGCAACAACACTGGTCTAAGCTTTTTGTGTCTTGTGTAAAGTCCTTCGATTCTTTCTGATTGTTCTATGAATAAGCCCAGAGCACTTCTCTTTACACACACACACACACACACACACACACACACACACACAGTTGCTATAGCCATACTGAGCTCCTGCCAGTTATTCAAAAGCAACGAATTTATTATTGCCTTTGGGAAACCATATCACCTGAGAGTTAGGGGCAATTCATTTCTCCACTGACTTCTGTTCTCACTAATTCTACAGGTTTCAAGTGTATGTGGCCTCTTTCTTGGAAATATCCACCAAATTCCAAATTGTTCTGTGTGGCTAATGTGGGGGATCAATAAAGAGATGCTCAGATTAGCTTGTTCTTGGAACATTTTATTTCTCCCAGTCTGTTTGCTGTCCTACAATAATCAATCAAGAGCAAACAATACAGTTAAAGAAATTCTTTTAAGGCAAAACTCAGGTTCATAGTTGCTAATAGTATACAGTGATTGGATGGCAAAGTGGTAGGATTATTACTTGTGTGTGCCGTCCTTTGGGAACAAAAGTTACAATAGTGGAAGGTCCTCTTTGATTTAGTAAAAATACCCTGTGGACTACTGGGCTTCACAGAAGTCAGAATCTGGGGACTGGTCAAATGGTTCAGAGGATAAAGAGCTTGGCATGTGCAAGTCTAAGGACCAGAATTCAGATGCCTAGCACCCATATACATTCTGGTTGATTCTGGTAGTTCATCTGTATCCCAGAATTCAGATTCCAGAGTCAGGGGCTTCCTGAAATAAGTAGGCTAGATAAAATAACTGAATGTGTGATCTCTGGGGTAAACCCAGAAAACCTGTCCCAATCAATAAGGTGAAGTAGTTGGAAATCAAGCAGGACACTCAACACTAGTCTCAGCCCCCCCCACCCCATCCACATGCAAACACATTTACACATGTGTATACTCAGATATGTGGCTATACATACACACCTAGATGCAAAACATGCACAGACACATGTGAAAAAACAGAGGCCCACTTCCAGGTTTCTACATAGTGGATACAAATTATATAATGATGAACAACGGGTAATATTCTTATCTTTAAACATTGTTGATTTTCCCCAGCCTATTTCTCTTTGCCCAGCTACACTTAGCTTATAGTTGCATTTTTTTCTTTTCTCCTTGACTTTTTATCTTTAGCCTACACATAGACTCATGTCACCAATCCCAAATCATTTGCTTCAGTTTGTTACACTTCAAGTTACTCTGTGACATTTCTTTACCCTGTGCCCATTGATAGTACAAAGAACACCAATTTCCTTCCTACATTTAGAATTCATTCAGTTCTCAGCCAAGAACAATCTGACCCCAGAGTTAGCTTGTTATTCCAACTGACTCAGTGGTCATCAGCAAATGCCCTGCAGCCAGAGAGAGGCAATAGGGAACATTGAAGCTCAGAATAATGAGAGAGAATTTCAACCCAGCCGTTGTTCTTATACTAGGGAGGTAAGGATGATTCTATAGAAAACATTGGTCCAATGAGACAGCAAGCAGAGAAACAGAGCATTTGGTAAGTAAGCAAATGCAGATGACTTTGTTTCCCATGATCTCACTTGGATCTCTGCGTTTCACCTCCCAAAGTTTCTCAATGATCTCTCATAACAAGCCTGAGCTGAGGGAAACCGGAGCCCCTTTACCATTACCAGAAGCATTCAAATCAGAATTAACCTGGCCAAACTCAGCAAAAGGAGGCCTCATTCCCAAATAGGGAATGTCTCCCAACGACTTTAAGGGTTTGTAAGGTGAAACAAGGAAGTATCTGCTCTGAAGTACTTGACCTCTGAAGTCAGCTGTGCTTGCAATAAGCTCTCTTCCCTGTGGGATAGCAAAACTGATCTCCAAGCTTACAAGTATTCAGTTGCCTATCTGCCTATGAGTACAATGAAGTGTTGCTGCCTATGAAACTTATACACTACATCACGTAGTGATGGGCTTTAAAGAATCAGATTCAGTAATTGTAATGATCTGTCTTGGCGAGAACACATCCTTACAGGGTGATTGTACCTTACCCGGGACACAGGTGGCAGGGGAAACAGTTCCAATGATCTACATCAACTGTGGAATGACAAGGTCATCGATATTAGTAATATGCCTCGTAGCTGGGCAGTTGCATCTATATGCTGTCCTATTCATGGACTTTCCAGTCTTCTACAGATCATAAAGGAAAGAGCCATTTGAAAATCCAAGAATAGTGGTTTATCCCCGGGCTAAAACAAGCAAACGTAAGGCTGTGAGCAGCCATGGGATAGAAATTGTCTTAGCTGAGGTTTCAAATGCAGCAGCAACACTTGCAGGCAGGGACAAGTCCCACAGCCAAGGATGATTATTCTATGGCATCTGCTCTTCTAGATTATAGATCAGTATGAAAACACAGAAGGTTATCACCTCTACTGACACTGTACAGAGTTAAGAGAGATTTAGGAATAAGCCTAACAAGAAATATAAGTAGAGCTGGGTTCTGGTCCTTCTTCCAAGATCTACCTCCACAGCCCTACCCCAGGGGTGTTGGAGGCTTATATAAAACCTTATTATATTTTTATGCTTTTGAAGCTGTTTCTGGCTCTTTTATCTGGACTGCCTTGCTGTTCTTTTGTTAGACTGTATAATTGATTTGGATTTTCCTGAGATTCTTAAATCCAGCTCTGGTGAGAAGACAAGGTGGTTGGATGAAGTCATTATGACCCCTGCTGCTGGCTTCTATTACATTTGACCAGGACATTGCCGAGAAATGACTGTGATCCTCAGGCTTGTCATGCAATGGAAACAATAATACTTTTCAGGAGTAGAAAAATGTGTTTGTTTTCATATGTAAGAATTAATGCTGCAGAGATCTTATGCAACCTGACTTCTTGGTTTAACAATCTTATCTGATTTAAGAAATTTAAAACAAAGCCACAGGCACTTAGGACTTTACTATGAACCATCAAAGGTATTCAGAAAAATATTGACTGTTGTTTCTAAGATAGCAAATATCCATAAAGGTGGCCTAACAACCATGTCTTTTATTGGCACTCGGTATGCAGGATTGCAAACAATTTTCACCCATAATCCTCCACAAGAACATTCAGATAATGTTTGCCATCCCTCGGCAAGCCATTCATGGTGTGGGGACTGTCTTCCATCTCAGGTGCTGATTTACCATCATCTCCTTCACTGTATGAGTTACTTGTTGAAGTCTAAACCTTGCATTAAATATTCTCAGTTTGAAATCTTTAAATATACACAAATAGCAAGATCATATATTAAACCGCTGTGTATACATCCATATACATTTTTAATATCAACATTTATCAACAATCTGACATTCTTGTTTCTTGTACACTGCCCACACTTTGTCCTGACAGTTATCTTAAAAAATTCCAGATGAATATTTATGAGTTTTTAAAGAGGCTCCACCCATGACAGGACTTGCATTGTTTTGCATGCCATCTAAACACAGCCAACCAAAGATAGATGGGCTTGAGGATCAAGAAAAAATTCAAATCTTTCTTCAGACTACAGGGACATTAGCTCAGAGTGCTGTCTCCATCCTATTATGGCAAGGTATTGGTCTCGGAGGCTCCACCTCAGAGACAAGTGGTTCAAGGCCTGCATCCATTCCTTGGACATTAAAGGCAGCATATCCCTGGGTTGGTTTTACTGTTGCCAAGATACAGATAAGTGGCAAAGTTAAAATGGAACCCCTGAGACAAGACTTCAAGAACACTATAGGGCCCAAGACACAAAGTCAAATGACCCATGCTCTATGCAATTAGAATCAGTGCTACAACTGTCATCTATGAAGAAAACTAATGCTGATTGGTTCTTGAAAGTTTGAATATGTACTGTCCCCTGAAATTTCACTTTGAAGGTATTTTACAGAAACCATCAATACAGCACATTCATACTCTAACTATTCACCTATGGGTAATTGGTTTTGTAATTGTAATTGCTAACTTTCTGTTGTGAAAAAAATACCATGACTAAAAGAAAGGGTTTATTTTTGCTTAAAGTTCCAGAGGAATAGAGTCCACCATGATGGGGAAAATATAGCAGCAGGAGTAGGAGAACAGCCTGGCAGTTGGGACTCAGACACAACATTTCAACAGTACGTGAGAAGGAGAGAGGCAGAACAGGAATTGGGATAAAGTTATATAGCTATCCTCAAACTCCACCCCATACCCAGTGATGGACTTCCTTCACAAGGTCGTAGTCACCTCTTAAGGGTTCCAGGAATACTGTGTCAAGTTAGGGACTACATTGTCAAATAGATTAGCCTACAGAGAACATTTCTCATTCAAAACAAATCTATCCTCAAGTCACATTATCTCAATGAAAATGTCAAGGTTTTCTAGCCAGCTCTGCATGGTTCCATTAAAAGAATTGTGTTGCAAAGTCATATAGGAATGAAGTTGCTCATATATTTCACAATAAACATGGTTAGGCAGCTGCTTGACTTCATATGCAAAATTCTATAGAATTGAATTCTAATGTCATTTTATAGACTAAATTTTATCCCTTTAAAACATGATGGGTCAAGTGTTATGGAATTTGGAATTTTGAGGTAATTGGGTTAAGATAAGGATATATGGGTAGGAGACAAATGATGAAATTATCATTTTTAATGGGTAAGCCATCTAAATTGTGGTATTTTGTTGTTATTCTGAACTGAACTAACTTGATGTATTTTCCCCCATGAGATGGAGAATGACTGTGAACATTTGCTTTTGCTCAAACTACTCCCTCTTTGGTTAATGAATATCAACTTTAGTTTGTTTCTACACATCTACTGATTTTGCTGAGCCTGATTCAAGTGTTATCTCATCCTTTGTGTTCTTATGTAACTTTATATTCATCTTCTCACACATTCCTCACTGTGTTATAGTCACGGTCATGACAGGTTTCAACAATCATGTGTCAGAAACTGAACTGTGTGAGGCTGAGCTCTGGAAAAGAAGAATCAGCAAGTTAAAGGACTCTGCTTCTTTTCACCGAGAACCATCTTTTTTTTTCCTATAAAATACCAAAAATCACAATCACAGAGGGTAAGGGGAGGGACACGCATTATGTGTTCCCTAGGCCATTTGAAAAACATGGTAATGCTCCTTTGTTGATGTCTATGGGACTTTATAGGAAGGGTCATGCTTTAGGTAAAGAGGGAATGAATACCTCTCAAAAGAGAATGCCTATAAGTGTTACCAAGGCAAAACTGGTAGTCTCTGGTATCGTCCAGTATGCTGTTGGCATTGTTGTAAGCAAGTGATTTAGAAGAAGGAATATTGCCAGCAGAAATATTGTGCATTTTTATCAGAGTAAGCACACTCAAGGTCTGAACAGGTGAAGAAAGACGACAAGAAAATAGAGGCAGTCAAAGGAAAAGATACATGGCTTTAACTGCTTTACCCAGAGAAACACACTTTCTGAGTCTGAGCTAATGGACATGAGCCTGGGCTGCTGAAGGCTACCCATTGAGATCAACGGCTTGATGGTCGTACTAAAAGATAGAAAAGACTTAGTCTGTAACTTTTAAAATTTTTCTTGTGTTGAAAATAGATTCTTCTCTTATACAATACACCCTGAACACTGTTTCCCCTCCCTCCACTCATCCTACCTCTTTCCCCATCCCCTCTCCCCCAGATCCACTCCTCCTCCATTTTCCTTCAGAAAAGAGCCAGCTTCTAAGAGACCACAAGCAAACAGGACAAAACGAAATACAATAAGAAGAGGTAAGCACTCTCATATACAGAGGCAAGACAAGGCAACCCAATAGGAGGAAAAGAGCCCCAAGAGCAGGTAAAAGAGTCAGAAAGACTTTCCACTCCCACTGCTAGGAGTCCCACAAACCCACCAAGCTAACACCTGTAACATACACGCAGAGGAACTGGTGCACATCCTTGTGGGCTATATGCTTCCTGATTTGGTTTTTCTTCAACTGAACTGTGAGATCTTCTTCCCTAAAGAAAACATGAAGGGAAAATTAGCCACTACTAGGGAAAACATGGATTAGCTGAGTAGCTAGGCCGTAGACCAGATTTTTCCCTAGGTAAGAGGTGCGGCTCCAATAGTGATAGATCAAGGATAGCCCTCACCACTGGCCTTGCCATTAAAGGTCTTAGGAAGTGGTGGTAAGTGGAGCAGGGCATAGAGGATATTCAACAGAGCTAAGAGGGAGGATATGCAAAGTACCACACTTCTCTTTGTGAAATCCCCAGGTCTTAGAAAGGGTCTTATTGCAGTCACTAGAGGCCTCAAAGTCTGTCTGAGTCTGACATAAAGGAAATTTTCAAATAAATATGTGTTGTTGACAGGCCGTTTAAGAATAGGATAAATGTATTTGAAATTTAGGCAACTGAAGAAGAAAAAAACATGTGAAAAGGTGGTAACTTTGGCTTTTTTATCTGTCTCTCAGGACACCTACCATTGTGAACATCAGGTCTTCAGGAGTCCACTATTGTTAAAAATTTGGGTTTACAGCCCAGGAATTTAGTGCAAATCTTGCTTCTGTATAGAGAGTCTTTGAACACTTGTCAAGAGCTCTAGCGTCCAAATGGGGTAGCCTTATCTGTGGGTTTTCTTTGGCACAGGGTGATAATGAGGCTTCTGGGCCATTCACAGCTCTACCTTTGAGTCAGTGCAGAGGTTCACATTTCCACGGCTGTCACTGAAGGTCAAGTGTGCAAGCTTTTACCTCATTAGCAACATGTTTGAACTGCTTCATCTGCTCAGAAGTGAATGATTTTAGCAGCTTATCAACATCATTAAAACAAATGAACAAACAAAAACCAAGCAAACAAACAAAAACCCAAACCAAACCAACAACAACAGCAATAGCAAGAACCACAACAAAACCCCCACAGAACCGCAAAATACCACATAAAATCTTGTAGTTAGATTTTCTGGCCCAGAAATTAGTCTTTTGATTTTTTTCATATATATAAAATGGAGAAATTCATTTGTTCTTTCAGAACCCTCGTATTACTAACCAGGCCACTATCCCTGTGGTTTTCACTTCTTCATCTATTGTCCAACTATGATAATCGCACTTCTATTCAAGGCCCTTCACTGAAGGACTCTTACTGGGATCCCCATTGTGTGACTCAAGATAAATGACATTTTAAAAATTACCCTAACTATGCATGGGGAAGTTAAATGGATACCCAAAGTCACGGGTGATAGATGTCTTTACATAAAGTGGCATAGGGCCCATTTAGATGTGACCAATCTGCATCCTCTAGCTTTACCTTGCCTCATCTCTAGATTACTTACTATGTTGAATTCAGTAAAAATGCTATTACAGTACTTGCCAGGCTGATTGTTTGGGAAAGTTTTGTGAAGGTTCAGAGTAGATGAGATTTCTTATCTCCCTTCCTCTCTTCCTCCCTCTCTCCCTCTCTCCTTCCCCCCATGCCCCATTTATGGCTGGTTGAATCTAAAAATGTGAACTTTGGAGTCGGTTGACTCCTCCCTGCAGTGTCCGGTCCCTTTGATCCCTGCCCTCCCTAAACTGTTTACTTTGTTTCTTTCTTCCACAGTCCTCCTCCAATTGTTTTACATAGCAGTTTTCTCTTGTGGCTTTTCTCTAGTTTTTAACTTTTAATATATTGCCTGAAAAATTTATCCCTCTTCTCGCTTATGTAAATACAGATAAATCAAAACTCTAATTTCACAATAAAGTGGGTTTTTTTGTTTCTTTGTTTGTTTTTTCTTGCCTCTCAACACTTAGGTACAACTCTACTTGAATACTTTTTTTTCTTTTTTTTATTGGATATTTTATTTATTTACATTTCAGATGCCATCCCCTTTTCCCATTTCCCCTCCATAGAAAACCCCTATCCCATCCCCCTCCTCCTTTTTGCTTTTATACCGTTTTAATTACATGCAAATATTAAGGTCAGTTCTAGGTTGAGGAACTAGCAATAGTCAAGGAACAAGCAAGACAATAAACACAAATAGTCAAAGAACAAGCAAGGCAATAAACAAAGTTCTGTGATCATTCCCATGATCACTGTTTCTAAGGGCTTATCAGGATGACTGAACTATCTGAGCCAACTTCCCTGTCCTAACCCAAAGTCATTTTCATATCTGAAGCCTACTTCCTTGTTCTAGCCTAAAATTTAGATGCCTGCCTAAAATTACTTCTAATGTTTCTCAAATCAGCATTTTATGATTTCTCTTCACTAAGTTAGTCAGATGTGAAGGTTAAAGTATTCCTATGCTCTGGCCTGACTTTAATAACTGTGGCAGTTGATTTCCAGTCTCAACTTGACCTAATTGAAGCCACATAGGAGACATTTCTCTGGAATGTCTGTGAGAATATTTGCAGAAAGGTTTAATTAAGGATAGAAGTCCCAGTCTGAATGGTACTAACAAACCATGGGCTGTCCCAGACTGAAAGAAAAGTGTGTGTGTGTGTGTGTGTGTGCGCGCGTGTGCGTGTGTGTTGTGGGGGATAGGAAACAGGCATCTGGACAACAGCATCCTCAGCTTCCTGATTGGAGATGCAGTTCATGCAGTTCACCCAGCAACCAGTACAACGTAACAATGCACCAGATGCAACCTGACCAACCACCTGACACAATGCAGCCAGGTGCAATGTGATCAGCTACCTGATGCAATGTGACCGGCTACCAGATACAATATAGCCAGCTACTGGATGCGATGTGACCATGCACCAAATGCAATGTGACCAGCCACCAGATACGACATGGCAACATGACCAGCCACAAGATGCAACGCGACCAGCAGCTGCGAATTTCTGCATCCTTGTTTTTCCAGCCATGATGCTCGGTATCTCCCTCAAACCACAAGCTAAATTTACATTTTCTTCCTTCAGTTGCTTTTCACAAGCGAAATAATGAAATATCTCTGATCTTATTTAATTCCAAATGTACCTTCTGACCTTAACAGGGGCTTTACATTGCTTAGTCTGCTTAATGGGGCGGGGCATATCTATTTTACCTCTGTTACCTCTAAGCCATTCTCCTATGGGATACATGAATTGGCTTTGTTTTGTTCGGTGAAAACAAATATAGTTGTATGTTCCTCCCAGGATGTTTTTAGGATGTTTTTATGATCTTCCATGGTCTTCTGGTCAGTATAAAACCTCCTTGGATATAATTTAAAGATCTCTCATGCCCTCACACATTAATTTAATCATGACTGGTGGGCCATAGTTTCCTGTACCACTTGTAGGTTATCTGGCTTCATGACCTTGTTAAAATCTGTTTTATAATGTATATTGGAGTTGCTGTTCATCCTGTTAACCTTCATCAATTCTTCAAGTTTTAATTATCTGCCTCTTAACAGCCCCCTGCTACGTACAGCTTTACTGTATTATCTATAGTATTGTGTTTTCCTAGGATATTTTAGTCTTACTTGCTGTTAACAATAGGATATCTATATTATTTTATGGTTGTGCCTTATACCGTATCTCTTTAATATTAGCCGTCTCCTTTGCTCATCTCTCCCCATAACACTCAGGATTGTGTCTGGCACATAACATGTCTGTGAGTGAAGAGGTCTGTGGCTGATAGGCAGCTCTGCCCTTTATTGAAACTGAGAAAATAAATCTCATACAGTTTCCCACTTGTCAAATAAGAATTATCACAATAGATCCCTCATAGGTATGCCATTATTAAATAAAACGTTGCACATGAACAGATTTTGAAACTATATAAAGCACTTCTTTCTGCAAATTTTCAGATCAAGAACTCAATCTTCAGCCAGAGTCCTTCGTCAATACAAGTGTGTTTACATTTCTCCAATATATTTGGGTTTCATAAAATTTGCATACCCCGAAGACAGACCCAGCCTTCACTTTCACATTCTGGAAACATTAATAAAAACAGAAGGCACTTAGCTGAGCTGTTATGTTTGAGAAGAGAAATGCAAACAAAAGTTTGATACATTAATCTTCTGATATTAATGCCCATGATGTAAGGAACACACACACACACACACAAACACACACACACACACACACACACAATTTGGCTGCTTTATCCCTAAAAGTAAGTAGAATCTCAACACTAAAGAACAGCTTTTTACAGCTTCCTTGGGTACATTCATCTGTTTTTCTTCAGGCTACACAGCTCTTAAAGTGGAAAATGTAGGAAACCCGGTACATTTGAGAGCGTTCTCTGCAGCATGACTCAGTCTTTGGCTACTGCTCACTCTGTTTCTTTAGCTTCTGGAGCCACTAGGAGGTCGATATAAAGTTCCAGGAAGCCAGTGTCCTCACCGCTGAATTATTACTTAAATAAATACAGAAGAGTTAAATGCTCATCCTCCAACTGCTGTTATGTTCAGAAAACGGGTATAAGCACAGAGCAATGTCGCCTGTAGCACTGCATCTTTGTGTGGCTGCTATTGTCGAGGTATAAATCTCCTTTCCTTATTGATTAAAACAGGTTTCTGATTGTTGGAGGCAGAGAGTTGTAGCTGGGAACATCACATTCCTTTCTCACCTCTTCAGTCACATGGGATTTGTCACAGCCCATCTGAAAGTAGCAGCTCTAGAGTCTTGCTTTTAAGAGTCAATCAGTTGGGATCTCTGGAGTAATTAGGAAGAAAGTGGCATTAACTTTCACTAACTTCGTTCTTTTTCTAGAATGATAAGACTTTAAAAAGAAAAAAGAAAGCATTCAATGAAAGGGGCACACAGGGAACACGGACATTCATATTTTAAAAATGGCTATACAAAATTTGGCCTATTGGGTATATAAATTAGTGTAAAGAATGCTTCCGGCATATTTTCCTATGAAACCTTTAAAAACACGTGTATAGTACATATATAATTTTCAAAACTGGCATGAAATGTTTTATTCAATGGAGAGAGGTATCATGAAGCTATGTCTTGTGCATCTATGCATCTAGCTATAACCTGAGTTCTCAGTCAAGTTACAGAGTGTAGACTGTCTCAGTGTTCATAAATGTCTTTGATTATTGGAAGCTTTGTTTAACATGCTAGAAACCATCAAACCCAATTGCACTAATTCTCTTTTGTTGACTTCTTCTAAATAACTGTGTGGCCAATCCTTCCATAAAATCTTTGCTTTATATCTATCTTTTGCATTGGAAACAGGATATCAATGAGTAGTCCAGTCTGTCCTTGAATCTTGGGTCCTCCTCAGCCTCCTGTATGCTGGCATTGCAGTAATATTCTCCCTTTAGTGGCCTCTAAAGATATTTGACAATAATATTTGCAGTGGGAAGGCTGTATCATATGCCACACACAGGAGGCTAGTATGAAAAGAAAGTGACATAGACATTTCCAATTCAGGAACAGCATTGGATCAGTGCTCTCCCTCCACTGAAAAATGCAGCATTAGACAGCCTGTAATGCCGTCATCCAGGAATGTTTTCCCCAATTCAGTCACACGTCCTGAAATCACTGTATGAAAAGAATTTTTCCTCCACTGGATGCACTGTTGCTCAATGCTCTGGCCACTTGGCTCTTAGAGGGAGAGAGTCTATCTGAGCTTTGCACCTGCTTCCAGGAGGAAACATGCCATTGTTACTGTCACTAAAGACATGAATGCACCCTTGAACACAGTATGCCTAGTCCAACTATGTTAACATGACCATACCAAACACTTCAGAACTGCTACTAGCACAGACCCCACAGTGCATGCTGCTTATTGCATGCTGTTAATTCTCTTTATTTGCTGCCTTTTCGAAACTAAAGAGTGCAATGGTGCAGACATGCAGAAAACTATCTCATGGTCATTAAGAAACCCTTGGACTTTTTTTTCCATGATGTTGTTTATACTCTAGTTGAAACTATTTGTATATCATGTGTTCTTTGAGGGTCACATATACGCATGTTTACAAATTGAACATTTAGCTTATTAATACTCAAATCAAGAGTTGGAATATTATGAACATCTCAGGAGTCTTGTATATTCCCTCCTTCCCTTGTCTAACATCAGGCTAGGTACCACCCTAATTTATCAAGCCACATGGGAATATCAACTCAGAAAAATCGCAACTTGCCCACTGAAACCACATATACATTTAAGTAGGCTTCATAAAATGAAAGAAAATAACAAGTGTTTATTAAGTACTAATACCAACTATTTTTAAGTACATATACTGCTTTTTACTGATATTCTTTAATAATAGTTTTTATGGAGTAGAATATTATGTTAAGTGGTTTACAGCAAATAAAGTTCACCAATTTTAAAAGTAGATTCTTAGGAATTTTCATATTCATGTCTATTTCTGTATTGGCATACTGGTTAGTTTGTGTCAACTTGACACATTCAAAGGCCATCTGGGAAGAGAGAGCCCAGTTGACAAACATGTGTTCATCAGTTTGGCCTGTAGAAACCTCTTCAGGGCATTTTCATGATTAGTGATGTGGAAGACCTAGCCCGTTTTGGATGGTGTCTGGGCAGATGATCTCAGGTTGTATAAGAAAGCCAGTGAACAAGCCAGTAAGCTGTGATTTCCATGGTCTCTGCTTCAGTGCTTGCCTTCAGGTTTCTGCTCTGAACTCCTGTCCTGGCTTCTCTCAATGACAGACTATAAAACGGATGTGCAAGGCAAGTAAAATCTCTCACCTCAGAAGTTGGTTTTACTCTACTTTTATCACCGCAATGGACAGCAAACTAAGACACTGGTCAGCACAGGCAACATGTGGACACTTTCTACCACACCACAGTATTCCCATGTTGCCATTTATCATCAACAAATATCTTTGTTTTATTGTATTATTGGTTGCTTCAGGGCTTATGTGTGGCAAATATTTTCTGTAACAAGGACAGTGGCTTTCATCTCTGTGGATCTCTTTTTTTTCTCTTCCGACTACTCAGCATTGCCTTTTGCAGAACAAGCACAAATCTAGACATTATGTAAACTAATAGATTTGATCAAATCTGGGCAGGAAATCAGATTTTGATGAGGGTTGTAGTCTGCCAAAACCTGCTCCAGAGTGTAAATTGTATTTTTGTGATTTACACATAATGTACCATTTCTCATCAAGATCACACAATAGTGAAATTTACGCCTTCCATCCATCATGCTACGGTTATTCTAATGTTGTTATTACCTGGGTTACAATAGTCACATGTGTTGATCTGCATTTCCAACACCCAGTGATCGCTTGTATGGTGAGACAATTTAAAACCATCAATCCATGTATTTTTCATTTGGGCTGTTTGCTTTTGACTCATTGAAGAGTGAAATTTGTTTCTTATGTCATTTTCTTTTTGCCTAAAAGATTTCCTGTAGCATTTCCTTTAGTACCGACCTGCTTGCTTTAAATTCCCATGGATTCTGTTGATTATATATCTGTAGCTTTCTTTAAGTTTTAAGACGATATTTTCACTGAGCAGAACAATGTAGGCTAATATTTCTTCCTTTCAACACATTGAGTATGCAATCCTGCTGCCCTATGCATTCATTACTTCTGCAACTTCCTGCTGAGATTTTCTTTTAAAAAATGTGTATCTTTAAAAAAGAAAAGAACATCCCACCCCACCCCCAGTAATGGGCAAAAGAAACACCTTGTTCTTGTTGGTGTTCTTATATCACTCTGGGGCAGAGCAGATGGCAGTCCTTTGTACAACCTAGCTTGATGACTGGTGTTGGTGGCCAAAGCTATCTTATGCCTAGGATTCATAAAAAAAATCAAGTCAAATCAAACTAAACCCAGACAGTGTGGGAGAAGGAAGACAGACCAAGACCTGTGGTCTGCCATGCCATGCCCAGACTTGCCCTCCAGTTCAAGGCATAGGTGGGTCATAGATACTCACCTGCCTCCATATCGTGTAGCATGGATGGAGGATACTATTCAGAGCCCAGTCAGCTGTGTGGTCAGCCTGCAGTGGGAGCTACCGCAACGTACAAGTATGTGGTGATCAGAGGAGAGAGAAAGAGAAGTGGAACAGCTTGAACATTACAAAGAGAGATGGAACTAGAGACTCAAGGATAGAGAAGAGGACCAGCTCTCTCACACTCCTGCCCTTGGGGCTGGTTTACACTTCTGCCAGGGCCAGCTCTACTGTGCTGTCCAGATGAGGCTCAAGGCCCACTCTTCTGAGAGCTGTAGCTGGTGAGGGGCAGGACTAGCACACATGCTGTCATGACCTGGGATCCAGATCTCTTGACTGCCACTGGTATTGGGGGTAAGGGGGGAAAACATCACCCTCACACCCATGATACTTCACAGAAGACAAGGGTTAAGCCCTAGGAGCTGGCTCACCTGCCATGGCCACCAGGGTGAGCTGGAGTAGGTGCAGGGAAGATGCTCTTTCCCTCCTTCCCAGATACCTGTAGTATTCTAGAGAGCTGGCCTTAGGATCATGAGAGCAGGAGATCTAACCCTGCCTACTTACTGACTGTAGCAGAAGGGAGTGTGGGCCTATATCTTTCCTGGGCAACACAGTGGATCTGCCATTTCCTAATGGCAAAGGCACAGGTGAGCCAGCTCGAAGGGTGTGAGTGTGGGAGAGCTGTCTCAGCCCCTCACAGTCTGCAGCACTTGGAAGGGTAGGCCGTGCACTTTTGCTCTGGAGGTGTGGGTGTAAGTGAGCTGGCCACAAGGGCATGAGAGTAGGAGAGTTGAACCTGCCTCCTGCTGATGGCATCATTGGGTGGTCTAACTAGAGCAATGCTGGAGATCTCAACCTGGTGGTACGGGTAAGGGAAAGCTGGCAGGCTAAACCAGTTCAACTACCCAGGCCCTGATCCAGGGCTCTGAATAAGCCCACCCCAAAAATCTATATTATCTTCAAAAGGTTGCGATGCATGAAAAGGCCAGTCCTGTTCTTGCAAAGCTGCAGGATTTCCCTGATATGAAGTGACAAAAAGATAACCAGGGGGAAGTTCTGATGAGGTTGATGAGGATGCAATCTTGATGGTATAACAGAAGCCAGAGATCACTAATGAGACCAATGATTCAGTGCAATGAATATTTGCAAGTGAAGGTGTGTGGACAGAGGGATACACCACTGGGCACACTGTGACATGCTACAATTTCCACATGAAGAGATTAGTTTCAGGGGTCTCTTTCTCTCTCCTTCCCTCTATCCTTTCTCTCTTACTAGTGATAGGGGGTAAAAAAGGAGGCTGAAGGGTGGAAATAAAGAAGAACCCACAAAGAAGAAAAGACCAGCTAACTCCCTCAATTTAAGTAAGTTTTACTTCATTAGCTTTAAAATATTTCTAATTTATCCTTTAATAAGTTCTTCATATTCTTCATTTCTTTCAGCATTAACTCACTTTTCCCAGATTGATCTCCCTCCACGTAGAGACTTTTTATTTTCTTCATGCTTGGTAATTTTTGATTGGGTGTTGGCTCTTGTGAGTTTATTTTTGAATAATGAATACTCTGATAGAGATTTTGTGTGCTACATTTATTTCTACACCTTTTCTGTAGCAAACACTCTAAGCTGTCTGACGTTAGACCCGTTGCTTCCTTGTGGTATTTTTTCCTTTCTTAGGGAGTTTCATTCAAGGCAGGAATCTAGAGAAATCGTTTGGTTTGCTTACCTTGGCCATCTTTCAGTTTAATAGATAGTAATCTTTTTCTTCCTATTATAGAATTTCTGGAACAGTTCAGATAGCAGTCAACAGTGGTGAGACATCATTAGATTGTCGTGGTGACTGGCTGCACATGTTCATAGGGAAGTAACTTCATTTTTATTTGTTGCTATAGAAAACAGACTAGCTCTCAGCCTATTACGTCATCATGTATGCAAATTCCTTGAATACAACTTTTAAAGCTTTAATGACTCCAATGGATATACAGAGTTGAAAGGATCCTTGGGGGAGTCTGACTGCTTAAAAAGAGGATACAAAATTGAAGATTGCATGATACCTCTCAAAAATGTTCAGTAACTAAAGACTCTGTCTGCTTCAAATGTCGTGGTGATGTTATCCAACTTCTGAATGGTAGCCTAATTTTATACATTTTCCCATATCCACCCACTTATTAGACTTGTAAGATTTTTATAAGCTAGGCATTTTCTTCACAATTTCACAACCTGACAGTCATTCCGATGTTATTCCCCAACAGGAGCCTGGATAGGACAATGTTTTTCTGGAACACTGAAAACTATGAAATTATGGATTTTGATTGGCTTTCCTGTCCTTCAGAATGGCTATTATCACTAAACACTTGATAAGTGTGCACTAAGCAACTACTATAGACAGTTGGAATTCAAGGCATACAGTGCATCGTAGATCTATTCTACAGTACCAAGCAAAACCAACATGAGTTCTCTATGGAAATTTCCCATAGCAGAATCACAATATTGATCGTCACATTTTTATAAGGATACTTTAACTAAAATGCATTAGACATGGCCAAATATAAAAGTAGACAATTTTATTGAAGGGGTAGACAATTTATAAGGCTATAGAATAATGAACTCATAATTTTATTAGAAAGACTGCATATGTTAACCTTTTGAATATAACAAAGTTTTAGTATCAGTGAGAAGTTGTATTTCAGTTAAATGGTGACTCAATTCCCCAAAGTTATGATGTACTGTACTAGGCATTAGTGAGCAAAATTCAGCCATATGTCTTCTTAGACTATAAAAGTTCCATTATGGGTTTCAAAGTTTCTATCCAAATACAGTTGGTTTTAGTTAATTTTCTTCTGTTTAACTTTAAATAAATGTTTGTCTTGAGTCTTTTTAATATAGATGGAGAAACGTAATATCTGTATAATGACACTAATGTATTTACTATTTACTCTATTTTCATAAAAATATGTTTATATAAATTTTCTTATAATTAGATTTCTGTAACATGCTAAAATTTTGCTTTTAAGATGGTTATCAGTATTATAAAATCAGCTCCTATAAAATGAGAAAAAGCCATCTGTAATGACATATTTTGAACTATAGTAAGTAGATCACTTAAATTTCATCAAGTGAAGTCATTCATGGAAAAAGTAAAATTGTTCATTTCTAAAAGTCTGTTGTTTAATGACTAGCTCACTGATCTTATGAATCAATTGGGAGATGTTCACCATTTTCAAAACATTGAGTCTTCACATCCACATCCATACATATGGCATATATTTTCATTTATTACTGATATTTCAATTTCTGTTTATTATGCTTTGCAATTTTTACTGTATTGTCTTGCATAAAAGGTTAAAAAAGTCTTCACAGATACATATTTGCTTCATTGAAATGCTGTTTTCATTTACTTTGAAATAGTTTTAGACTTAAGGCCAAGTTACCATAATAGTACAAATATTTCATGTATCTTTTCCTTTCCTTCTGCTGATATTTGTATCTTGAATTATCATAGTAAAATAACTAAAGTGAAGAAAATATAGTCAGCACATTACTCTGAACTGAGCAGTGAACACTGTCTTTTGTACACCAGTTTTCACTAGCTCCTTTTCCAATTCAGGGTCCAACTCAGTATTCAATGTTCCATTTATATCAAGTGTCCTTACTATGTGACTTGCTATCCTCTAATATTACAATCCTCAGTTTTTTGTGAACATGGCTCTTAAAAAGTGGGAGACAATTATTTTGTTGCACCTTCTCTCTGGGCAGTATAGAGTTCTTCTCATGCGTTTTTTGCTATTGTAGTTAGAAGTCTTGAGCCTTGGTTGTGAGTTGTACCGATAGAGAACACCATTGTATCTTATTTTAGTGGTTTTTTTCTTTTTATATCTTGGTTTAATTAACAAGTTCTTAATTTTATTTTGAAAATTAGTCTTTCTTCCTTTGAGATAATTGATTTTGGAATATAGTTTCCAAATGATAGTTTGGAAGAGCTACATTGAGGCTTTCCAGATATTCTGCCTCTTCTCAAACCTTTGCCTGGTAATTTGAGAATCTATGAGCATAGGAACTCAGCAAACAATTACTATTACTGTGTTCTAATAGCGCTTTTTCTGTTTTCTTAATTTCTTCTACATCTGTTGGGCAGAATCTTCTATAACAAAAATCTTTATATTTAATAATTTATTTGCTCTCATTTATATGATCCTGATCTCAAGTGTGCTTACATGACTGTTTGAAGAAAATATTTCATATTACACAAGTAGTATAAAGACCTTAGGAAGATATCCTTAATTGTTCATCCTTTGTGCTTTTATTCTCTATATATTTAAAGTTTATACACACAATGAATAAGTAGCACCTTATTGCCAGCACTGCTTTTTGTAGTATGCCAGCTGGAATTCTATCAATGTGACAGGAAATACAGAGAACAACTTAAAAGGAAAGTGGGCTTATTTTGGTCCATGGCTTCTAAAGATTCAGACTGTGGTTAGCTGATTTCTCTAGCGTGAGCTTTGGATAAAGCGGACCACCATTGTAGCAGGAGCACATGGACAAGGAAGCTGCTCAAGTGCTGTCAGCCAGGAAGCAAGGAAAAACTCATGAAGGGGCTGAGACAAGTTGTACCCTTCAAAGACAAGTACACAGTAGTTCTCTTGCTCTCACTGGCCCCCACTTCCTACTTTTCAAACACATCCCAATAATCTATTCACAATGTGAATCTGTCAGTGTATTAATGCTTATTAACTCTGATGTTTTCATATGATATACTTTGCCTCCATTTCCAATGTCGTGCTCTCTTTGATAACTTCTGGAGAAGGGAGAGGTCGTGTGCTTTCTTACACTCTCATGGTCCCTGCCTATTTCATTAGAAAACTTTCAATGTTTTGAATCATGACTAAATGACATCTTTAAATGTTTCTGTCTGCATCATTCTTCAAAGATAGATCAGATATGCTGAACTGACCACCTCATTGTCTGCTGCAGGCTTAATACACTCATTCCAAGTGTGTTCATTCATTCTCTTGAGAAAGTGACTCTTCTCAGGGAGGGCGGGAACTCCTTGATGAAGTTCTCCATGCTGCATACCAGGTAGGTGGGAGGACTGTTGGCCTCGTCAATCATCCATGTTATTTGCTCTTGTTCCTTTTCCAAGGCCTCTCAGCTTGGTCTTCTGAATAATTCTCAGGTCCACTCATATCCACAACTATTATGGCTGTGGTAAAGTTCTTGTGACAGCATTCCAATGAGCATCATCATATCTAAATTCAATTATGCTGACTTTTAAAGATAATATATCGAGTATGATTTTTGCATCATTTATCATTTTTGCTAAAACATATTCACTTTACATAAGGTAGTATGGAATGACACAAATTGCTTCCCATTTGATATCCTATTCTTTGTTTTGCTAGAAAGAAACTTATTGTAGAGTTTTGTAGTCATATACTAGGATTTGCTCTGGGATTGAGGTCTGATGTTACCATGGTTACCTTGGATTTGAAACAGTCTTCAATTTCTCATAATAGTTTGTATTTAATGGAGTCTGAGGATTGGAGAGTCTAGGGTCAGGTTTCACTCTTATCTTTACAGTGTCTCTCAACAAGTGCTTTTTTATAAATATATAGAAGTGTACAAATACTTCTTCACTCAATATTTGTCTCACCATTGGTCAGTGTTTGCAGTGAGAGCTTCAGCTACATTGTTTCCCTGAGACACAGGTCAACTTCTACTTTGATTCCTTCAAGACCTGTGAGCGAAGTGTGTGGTTTCTTCAGCAATAAGGTCTAAGCTTCAAGTTCTGGAAAGCAACCAAGGTCAACATTAGTAGCATTTATTGTTTGGGGAGTTTCTTATACCCCTCTAACAACTCAAAAGGAAGATTTCCATGCTTGACAACAGCATTTATTTTAGGTAAGTCTCTTGTGGGAAATATTATCATCCCAAGTAGTGTGACTTCATTTACATTGTAGGTATATGTGTATGTATTATATGCATTGTGAAATGCTAGCAAACTGCACCTTCACTTTACTATTCTAGAGTACCAGAAACATCAGCAGGAAGGAAAAGCATTAGAATATGCCTAATGTCTTTCTATCTACACATTGTGGATATCTATAGCCTTAAGCATCATATTGCATTGCTTTACACTCACAGTAGATCTACTTGTCAAAGTTTAAAACTGTCTTAATTCCATCATGAATATTGCATCTATTTCCAGAAAGATTTATTTTCCTAAAGGTAATATCTCAGGGGAAGTCTTCCAGTTCTTTTTCTTCACAAACAAAATTTCTCTCAACCCAAACTATGAATAGGTAGAAGGAAAAATTCTATAGTTCCCTCACATTATGATAGGCAATGGCATAATAATACTCCACTAAAAAGCAAGCAAATTTGGGATAATAAATATTAGCATAACAAATCTTCCTGTGTGTGCTTACCTATATATTACTGTTCTTTTTTTTTCTACTTCTTATTTCTTGATCCTTAGATATGGCTATATTTTGTCAGTGTACCTGGAGCCTAAATAGTTTTGGAAACAGTTTTGCTATTCGACCTGTGTGTATAAAGTATTTTCTTAAGGTATTTTATTAATGGCTCTGCCTGTATTATCAGGAACACTGGCTATTATGCACTAACAAAGAATCACAGAAAAATAAAATAGATATATATGTGCAGTTAAACATGAAAATGTTTAGCTCAGTGTTGCAATGTACAGGATGGAAGAGACTTCAGAAATTATCTAATTCAGTCACACTGCACTGGGAAGATAAGCATCTATTTAAATTATTGTCATTATAATTGTTGTTTCTATGTTGAAAGAGATACTGCTGTAACTAGGTCCTGATGCAATATGCTTCCTCTCCAGAACGATACCCAACAGACTCTTATTCACAGCTGTTGAATGTAATAAACATGAACCTGCTAGCAACTCCTTTTCCTGGTCACAAACTGCTCCTGACCATGCAGGGCTCACTGTCTGTAAGTGGTTTTCCCTCATCTTAGATCAGGTCCCAGACTATTTGTTCATTCCTGAGGAGTGAAGACACTGACAGATGAGATGATGCCAGCAGCTTCCTGTCAGCCTGAAGATGAAGGGGTACCCACAGCAAGGCTGGGGCTTTGGCAGCTGCTGTCACTCTTCAGTCCAGAGCTTGTGTCTCCTACTACCTGTCTTTCAAAGAAGTCAGTTTCTTGCATGGAAGGAAGATCTGTAAATCCTCTGTAAAGAATACAAAGGTGAAGAGGAGCAGCACACAGGATAAATGAGCCTGATTCTTCAATCTGGACCTGAGCCTGCAGCAAGCCCCTATTTATTCTGCCCATTCCCCTGTGTGCATCCAAATTGCTTGAGTTCCAGCTAGAGACTCCTATGCCAGTCAGAACTGCCACACATCTGCTGTAAAACCACTCACAATATATCTTGCAGCGATGGCGCTGGTGTGAAATAGCAGAAAGGATGCCAGACCTGAATCTAAATGATGCTGGTCATAGCCTTGGGCCTGTAGTGGATTATGTCTGTGACCTTGGGCAAATGGTTTCCGTCTAGACCTTAGTTTTGTTTGTTTTCTAATTCCCAAATCAGATAAGCACTTAAGTTCCTTTTAGCCCTGATTTTGTGATTTCTAAATAAGTGATTATAATAATAGCTATAATCTATTGTACACACACTTTGGATCAGACATTAGACTAAGGCTGTCTACTCAACATGGATAAAAATATTCATTCCACAAAACAGGTCTTCATGAGCAAAGAGCTGCCATAGATTTATTCACAAGAGGGAAAATACATCTCTTCCTGGTCACAGTGTGTGTGAGTGTCACTGTTACTCAAACACCTTTAATCTGATAGGTCAGTGAAGACATTGACACATGTGTATGACAGATACAGCAGAAGACTGGCTTCCAAAGGACCCAGGATTTTAGAGAATTTGGGGGGTTAGAATATTCCATAACATTTGAGGTTTTAGCTGAATAGCTACTAACTATGGGAACCCCTTTCCTTAAGAAAGTTTAGCTAGGCATTTTTCTCTTGGAACTTCAGATACACTTTTACAATTGCCTTACATTTTTATGCAAAAAGAAATCCTTCCTCTCCCCACACAAAAAATGTCTCAGTTTAGAATTCTGCCTGACAGAGGAAATGGGAATTAAAATTAATTACATTGTTAAATATGCTTACATATTTATAATATGCTAGGTAAGGATGATCTTGTAGATTTAAAAATTATTAGAAGCATTTAATGACACGTTAGGATAAATATTTTAAAATAACGCTGTAATAGTTTCAATGTTTACTGAAGAAAGATTGGATAACACAATTTTGATTCATTATCTTTGTGTTTTCTTCAAAAAGAGGCCAGAGTGGTTAAAAATGAAAGGAAAACACCTAGTGGGTAAATCTCACAGTGGTTCTGATTCTCGTCATTTATTTATTTAGATCTCTGAGTATACTGTATATACATGAATATCATGCATGCACATGTGTGTGCAGCCAGCCTGGGGCACTGGGCGTCTTCCTCTATCCTTCTCCATTTTAGGTTTAGAGACATGGTTTCTCAGTGAACCAGAAGCTTACCATCTGGCTGACTAGTAAACTCTAGGGAGTTGCCTCTTTCGGATCCCCAATGCTGGGTGTACAGGCACATACATCCACTACAGTTTACATGTGGTTCCAGGGATCAAACTCAGGTCCTCATACCTACAGAACAAGGAATGTACCTATGCCTCCCTGCCAATGTTCTCAAAGACTCATTTACCGCTACTCATGGTTTCTCAGATAAAAAATTGAAAATAAAATTACTCAGGACACCCGTTTTTTTAAAGTATGAAAGTATTAGATCTAGATATGTAGTGCCTACTGCAATACTCATAGGCTTCTCATAAGATATGCTGTGAATATATCTTCCACACTCATTGATTCAACTGATTTTCATGACTTTATTACTTCTAAGTATAAAATAGTCATTATTACTCTAGGATAAGAAAAGAAACCCTGATTTTTTTTTTTTTAACTTGGTATCCGACTTGTGAGGCAACACAGCTGAGAGCTCACTCTTCATCCTGTCTCGTGTCCTCATGGGGTAATCTGGATTTTCCTGTCTCTCCTGCCTCAGAATCTAGAATCTTTATGGGTCTTTACAAGGTATGTTCTATCTGCCCAAATTTCTCATGCAAGAGTCTAGTTCTCTTTGTTTTCAAGCCGCTACTACCTGTCACGTCTGTTAAGGGCCTTTGAAGATATGCCTGTCTCTAGGCAGTTCTTTCTTACTCTGTGTTCTTAAAACTAGTGAGGGGCACTGCAGCCCAGCCATCGAGTGCCCCATTAGACTCTAACAGCATAGCCAGAGTGATCTTCAAGTTCCCATATTGTCTTTTGCCCCCTAGTGGAGAAGAGGTAAGTTGCAGCATTATGTTGAAAAAACAAAAAAACAACAAAACACTGAAAGTGTTTGGTTTTATCCAATTTTCTAGATTCTAGAGTCCAGAAGCTATGTTAAAGATATTTTCAGTGCTTCAGCTATCTTCTTTTCATAATAGATAAAGCTGATAGGATAGAAATAGGAAAATGGTGATATATTTTTTAGTATTTTTCTTTGAAAAGCTCTTTACATACTATTGTCAGGTATCTGAAAACAAAAACAATAACAAAAAACCAATGCAGCCCTGCCATGACTTCAGGTGGCCAAAGCAACCTAATTTACATGCAAATAGATAAATCTTACATAAACTGGAAGTTTATGATGCATTAAAATAATATACCTGGGTGCTAGAGAGATGGCGGGATGGTTAAGGTTACAAGCTACTCTTCTAAAGGACCCAGGTTCAGTCCTCAGCATATGCATGGCAGCTACCTCATCTGTAACTCCAGTTCCAGAAGATCTGATGCCTCCTTGAGAACCAGTCACAGATGAATTAGTTTCTGCCAGGGTAGTTGTTATGAGAGTTGATCTGGGACCCTGTATGGTCTCTTGCTTCCTGTCTTACTATGTGATCTCTCTGTCTTGCATATGTTCCTACCATCATGCTAGCTGCCAGGAAACCATGAAGTTGTGTGTGTTGTAATGCAGCCGGGTGTATTATTTTAACCAGACTAAGACAAATGGCCAAAAGTGTATCATGTTATAGTTCATGGAAAGGGATTTACCTGGAAACCCTAATGGAGCTCCATCCATGTAGATTTTCACAGCTAGGAAGGTCAAAGGTAAAAATGGCACCCTAAGTGCTTCTGAATAGGTCCCTAGCATTGTATCATTTTTTAAATGTCTTATATGTTCAAAGCCAGTTGTCAATCTGTACATCGAATTTCTTGGAGTAGAGTAAATGATCACCACTCCCCTACAGTTGTGAGATTTTTTCCCCTATACTATCATCTCAATTCTGATAGAAAAATTGCCCATCCACAGTTCTTCCCATGTTGAAAATATTGTAACTTTATCACATGATCAACCATTATTTCATGACCCACCACATCCCACAACCAAAAGTCAAATGTTATCAAGGTTGTTCTTCAATGTTTTTATACTATATCATTATTCTTTTAATTAGACCAATTAGGTTATGTAGATATGCATAGATTTCCATGTAAATAAACTTTGCTATGGTTTGTGTTTCCCAGTTGTGGTGCTTTGAATATGCTTGGGCATGGAAAGTAGCATTATTAGGAGATGTGGCCTCGTTGGAATAAGTGTGTCTTGTTGAAGAAAGTGTTTCACTGTGTAGGAGGGCTTTGAGGACTCCAATGCTCAGGCTCCACCCAGTTCAGAAGGGAGTTTCCCCGCTGCTGCCAGTGGGTCACGATGTAAAGCTCAGGCTCCTCCAGCACCATGCCTGCCTGGACAAGACCATGCTTCCCACCACGATGATAATGGACTGAATCTCTAAAACTGTAAGCCAGCCCTGATTAAATGTTTGCCTTTATAGGAGTTGATTTGGTTATGTAGTCTCTTCACAGCAGTGGAAACCCAGACTAAGACACTGGTTCTGGTGTTTCTATGGTTATCCTGATATCAGTCGTTAGTATAGGATATGTTTTAGCATTCCTATTTGTAAATTACCTGCAGAACCATGGAGAGGAAGCAGATTAGATATTGAGGGGTCAGAAATGGAGAATTCTATAGGTTCCAAAGATGAGACCCATCTGAAAAATTCATGAGAG
>NW_021604631.1:3460595-3467134 GCF_004785775.1 Grammomys surdaster
GAGAGAGAGAGGAGAGAGAGAGAGAGAGAGAGAGAGAGAGAGAGAGAGAGAGAGAGAGAGATAGCTTTCAGTCAGGTGTGAAACCCAGTATTTGGACTGTAAAGAAAAGGTCAGTGTTCAAGGTCGTCCTTGGCCACATAGCCATATGAGGCTAGCCTTGGCTACACTTGGCTCGATCTCAAACTAACCAAATCATTAATTAAAAAGAAAACTTGAGCTTTGACAATAATTTAATCCCTATAATTAACACATACACACTGTATAGAAAATCCTGTCTGTATGTTTCTTCAGCATTTGCTCTCAAATTATTAAAGTATCCAAACATTTTTTTGTTTAATTAGTTTAAATCCAACAACAACATCATACAACCATGGTGCTATTTTGGAAATCTGATATTAAAAATGCTCTCTCTACGGTAGAAGTGTATTTTAAAAATCAGTCACTCTGTGGGCTACAATTAAAATCTGGGCAGAATGGCTGTTTAATTTGTCTAATGTGTCTGCCCACTGGTACACTACTGGCAAATAGTGTTTTTTGTCTCCAGAGGTGCTGACAGAGATGCTGTGGAATGTACTGAAGTGGAAATGTCCTCTCAGCTATGTGCTTCCATCTCTGCTTCAACGATATTAGAATATGAGCTAACTACAATATCCTTACAGAACCTTCTTAGGGCTCTTCTCATTTTACCAGGGTGAGCTAAGGTGAAGAAATGGCTTTATTGCACAAATCCACTCAAGAAAATGTATCAAAACCTCAGCATCATGGTACTCTGAGGGGAAGTAAGTGAGCTACTTACACATCTGTGCACTGGCATACACTAAATTTTCTGAAAAAGCTTGATCTTCTCTACAGTACTGTCTGATACATGTGTCAATAAGACCATCTATTTCCTCTGTAGCTAAATAGACACATGAACACATAAGTATGAGGATATATAGTATGTTTAACTCTTCATTACTTTCTGATTCTGTAAAAAAAAAAACTCCTCATTGACATTCCACTATATATTCTCATAAATTATTAGGAATCACTGATCTAAGCAGAAAACATGGCACCCAGGGCAAAGAAGGCAGCATGAGGATGCTTAGAACTGAAAGCAGCCTCTAGGCTGAAGGATGGAATTAAAAAGTAGGGGACAAGGACTGTCTCAGCATGGAGTTTCAACTAAGAAGCAAGAGGGTAACAAAACATGGAATGAGAACTCCACAAAATGGATTAATTTGTTCAAATCAAATGCTCTTTACAGCTTCACCATAAACATATTCAAAACTATTCAGTCTACACATTTGAAGTCTTTCAGGGATACATGATAGAATTATTTTCGTAGGCTGAAAAAAAATAGACCATAGTCACAAATTCAGTGTGGGCATGACTTTAATCTAACATTTCTTAGAACGTTCTTGCTGTCTCTGCTGCTGTTGACCCTTTCCTCATATAAATGTATGTTTATCTAGTTCCCTGTGCATGGATTTCTGATAGACAGATGGAAGGACTGTAGAGAAGCTGGGCTCATTTTATGCTTCCTTGTTTGAGTTTTTGCATCTCAGGCCAAGTTGGGACACTGATTAATGTGCAATACAGATGTCAGCTGTGCAATCAACATTTGACACTGGCTGGCAGGATGACTTGTCTGTGCAGGTGACAATCTCCATTTGCTCGGGGTTTGTGTAAGTATCTGCTCCTCCCCAGTAGAAGAAGTGTCTCTGGGGCATCCCAAGTATATTTATTTCCAAGACTTGAGGTTGAAGAACAAAAGTCCAGATCTGACTTATGAAATTTCTTGTAATGTTTCTAAGAAGAAAAATGTTTAATGAGGACTTGCCAAATGATCATAGATGCAAATGATCTTCTTTCACAGCTACTTCAACAGATGGATTTCCAAGGGAGAGAAATAATTCATCCAAGATATTCAATGTTAATGCATACTTGGTTTTCAACCCTGTGTCTGACACTTAAAAGCTTGGTAACTTTATGTAAGGCAATGGTTATCTGAATCTCACATATGTGTCTGTTGTATAAGTGAGATAGTACCTGAATGACACATTGTTGAGATGTTTAAATGAGGTGATCTACGGTAGTCTATTTGGCACACAGTGCGTTCTTAGGAGTGGTGGTAATCTAATCTCCTTCCTAATTCTCTTTTTACACTCAATTGACAATATAAACATGTCCAAATGATGACAAAATTGGTTCCTTATTATAATTTCATGATGGATTACTGCCTTAACTATGTATAGATGCTGATAATGATTGTTCCCTTTCCATAATAAGAACACAAGTTAAATTTTATTTAAACACATTTTCAGTTATCTGCTCAGAGTATATCCCAAAATGGTGTCTGTCATGTCATCGTATAGACTGTCCTTGTGATGATGCTTGACATCACGTGATATTTAAAGAAAATCTGTTTATAACTTGCTTATTATTCTCATCAAAATTATCATTCTCGTGATACATATGAGAGTGAAGGTATACTCATGCAAATACAAACAAATATACATAATTATTAGTAACATTGCAATTTCAAGCTACAGGTCTGAAGCATTACCATTGTTTATGTCCTATAGAGCCTGAAAATGTCTGCAAGCTGAACCCAAGTTCCTGATTTACATGCATAGTCCAATTTGTTCAAAGACATGTATATCAGATAGGAAACCTGCCAGATCTGTCTTCTTATCCTCTAGAAGACTGGGCAATTTCCCAAAAAGCTAAAGTATGGCACCCTCCCCACTTTATGTTACAGTCAGTTTAAAAGAGTTTCATTTCCAAATAAGACTGAAAATTAGAATCTGCTTAAAAGGTGGAATAAGAAATCTTGATGAATCATGTACATGATTTATTTTGATTTATCAAGAGTGTTCAGTAAAGTAAGAGAAAACACCTGTCCATCATCGGTTACCTATATGATCTTTATTCTCTGGCCTTCTTATCCAAACATGTGTTTATTGTTTCTATATTTACTCTGATTTATTATCTCTTCTGGACCAAATATTTTTTTTTACCAGTTAGCTGATTGTTCTTACCTTTATGTTTCCACTTCCTTCCCCATAAAAACAAATAACAGCAGTAACAATAACAAACTTTCAGTTAAAAATCTTCTATTCACAGGTGAGGAAGAAATCCAAATTGAAGATTTCCATCAAGTCCCTCTTCTTGGAGCTCTGCAAACCCCTCAGAAGAGGAAGAGGAAGAATTATAGGAGACAGAGGGGTCAGGGACACCAGAACAACACACCCCACAGAATCAACTAAGGATTAATGGGGGCTCACAGAGACTGAAGCAGCAATTATGGAACCTGCAAGGATCTGTGCTAGGTCCTCTGTATGTATGCTATGGTTGTTGGCTTGGTGATTTTGTGGAAATTCTAACACTGTGAGTAGGGGTGTCTCAGACTCTTATGCCTACTCTTGGGATTTTCCCCTTTTCTCCTACTGGGTTGCCTTACCCAGCCATGATATGAGGTTTTGTGCCTAGTCTCGTTATATCTGGTTATGCCATGTTTGGTTGATATTCCTGTGAGGTTTGCTCTTTTATGAAGAGAAATGTAGGAGTGGATCTGGGGGAGAGGGGAGGGGTGTGTGTGTGAGAGAGAGGGGGGGGAAACTATAATTAGAAAGTAGCAAGTGACCATTTGATGTTTTAAATGTCACTGATCACAAAATAAATATATACAGGGGTTAAATCCTCAAATAGAAGTATCTTTACTGAACAGCTCTTTATAAATGTATATATTACACACAGGAGACTTGTGTGGATTTTAAGAGCACATGCATATGGAAATCAATGTGATAGAAATACCTAATATATGCTATTGATAACCAGAAGAGAGCAAGGGTGACTCTATTTATACCATAGTGAAACAGTCTATTCAAAGATTACTTAAATATTGATCCTATAACCAGAATCGGAGTTGTTCATCAAGAGAACTTGATAATTCTAATGCACAAACAGGACATAATGCATAATAGCAGAACACCTAAATATACAATTATACATATATATGTATATTGTAGATGAAATTAAAGGAGAAATGGATAGAGATTCAATAATTGTAAAAGATTTAGGATCTCACTTTCCATGATGCGGAAACCAAAGCATCAATAAAAAAATCCAATAGACTTGAAAAACAATCTGGACCAAGTAGACAAACATGAAGAAAGGTTGCCTGCCATTTATAGACTTTTATTTCAAGCGTACACAACATTCTCCATTATAGACCATCTATTAAGTCACAATAATGATCTCAATTATGGAGACTGAAATCATACCAGATATCTTTTTCAAAAACAATCATGTGAATTCAAGAACACAGCAGACAAAAATTCATAAACTCATAGACACACAAATAAAGATCAATGAATGAATCAAAGAAATTCCAAAGGAATCCATCAAGTATCTTGAGAAAACTAAAGAAGAAACACAAGTCGTGAAAACTTAGGGGATGTAGCAAGAGCAGGTCAGTGAAGAAATTTTACAGCCATGCGTGCAGTGTAGTCTTATGCAGCCACTAGGAAAAAAAGTGGTTGTATAAATTTCAGACAAATAGACAGAAATGAATGGAGGATATGATGTTATATGATAGAAGCAAGATTCAGAATGTCAAATATCACACTTTGTCTCATATAGCACACAAAAGGAAGATATTTGTGGATATATTCTTAGAAAGAATATCTACTGGGACTGAATCATGAAGAAGGAGAAAGATACAAAAAGTGGTAGCATATAAGGAGTGTCAGTTGGTATCAAAGTGCATTTTAACCCAGAAAACATAAGGACCTGATGGTCACAGGGAACTTCTAAACAAACATTCACAGAATCAATGTAAACCCTTCTTACTCTGTGCAAATATGAGAAACATTTCCAAACTTACTGAATGGGGCCCGCATTACTCTAATACCAAACACAGATAAGGCCACTAAGAGAAAAGAAAAACATCGGTTAACATCTGATAAAAATAAATGCATGTCTCCTCAAGAAATCTCATAAAACTAAACAACAAAAATAATCGACTGAGCTTTGCCCGTAACATGCATTGTAAGTGGCCCATGAGACTCAAATCTTATTAACAGAATAACAGCTAGATAGTGTATGCTCATATCAATAGATGCAGATATAGTTTTTTAATTCAGCATTCTTTTAACTTAGTAGCTTTCAACAAATTAGGTAAAATTACATGCTAAAGGCCACACATGAGAAATCGACAATACACATGGAGGCTTTACCTCCAAGATCCTGAAAAGATGAAGGAAGACAAATCTCGACATTGTTTACCACCTATTACTTTAAGTCCTAGGCAGAACAGGTAGGTAAGGTAACAAAACAATCAATAACAGAGTTCCTAATTATGAGGAAGAAGCAAAATTGTCTTTGCTTGAAGTTGACATAGTTTATGCATTAAAATGCCAAGAGACACTACTAAAAGCAACAGGATGAACAATCAATAATATTGCAGCTTACAGAACCAACATACAAAACTCAATTGCTTTTTTATAAATGAATAAAAACCCATCTGATTAAAACCAATCATAAAGCTGTCCCTTTTTAATAGGTATGAATATTTGGGAAGAGATTCAACTAAAGGAGTAAAGGATTTTTGTGGCTTTAACTATAAAACACTCATAAAAGAAAGTGAAGACATAAAAAAAGAAAGAAACTCAATAGTCATGGATTAGAAGAACAAATGTTGTTGAAATGCCCAGACTACACCAAACGATATACAGATCTAGACAGGTCAAACTTTCGATGGCTTTTGTTTGTGGAAGTAGATAATACAATCATTTCATTTAATGGAACCAACTGGGACACAGAACAGCTAAAGTCATCTTGGGCAAAACAAATCTAAAGTCATCGTATTACATGGTCAAAGTTTACTAAAAACTGTAGCAATTAAAATGGTCAAGTACAGTAATAGACATATATCAATGAGGTATTTGTCTATTTTTTTATGAGCTTGAAAATAACTAAAATCATTCGCTTCCACTGATTTCCAATAAAGATGCCTAGAATATACCCTGGAAAAAAAGAATAGTCCTATTATAAATTGTGTGAGAAAACTTGACGTCCATATGCAAACAAACTGTATCCTTATCTCATGCCACAGTGGATAAATTCAAAACTGATTAAAGGCTTAACTGTAAGCCCTGAAACTGTAAAACTTCTAGAAGAAATGAGGGAAAGTTCCATGACATTATTCTGAGTGATTAATTTATAGATGTGTTACGAGCACAAATGCCAAAAGCAAAAATCAACAGAGGGATAAAACTAGAATGACAACAATGTGTAACATATTTAACTTCTAAATGAATATTTGAATACACATAAAGCAGTATAGAACTCCACCTACAGAACACCCTTTTATTTAGTTTTGGGTTTTGCTTTTCTTTTTCTTATAATGTATTTGAATAGCAAACTTAACAGCACAGGAACAGTACAGAAGACAGATACTAAATGCATGTACTCAATGGAGGACAACTCAGTTACAGAATCATAGTGAAAGGATGAAGTCGTCTACCATATGATAAAGGATGAAGTCGTCTACC